>NW_020664446.1:22839232-23160387 GCF_002925995.2 Terrapene triunguis
CCGCCCCTGGTTACAAGGCAGCACGGCCTAATGGCCAGAGTCCATAGCATTGCCCCTGGTTGCAGGGCAGCACGGCCTAATAGCCAGAGTCCATAGCATTGCCCCTGGTTGCAGGGCCGTTGCACCTTACTACTGGCTCAGCGGGGGGGGGGGTCCTACCAATACACGCTGAGGCTTACCGGGGGCAAGGTACCAGTCCGTCACCTCCCCCGGGTCGCTTCCTACCGGGTTGGGAGTTGGGGTCTCCCACGAATCCCAGGGTTCTCCGTGTGTCTCCGGGTCCGTCGCCTCCCCTGGTTCCTCCCGCAGTAGGGGTTCGTGCCGGTCTGTAGAAGCCTCTGTTCCCGGCAGCTTCAAGAGTGTCGGCAGGCCAATAGCTCTGTGACTCTTTTCCTCCCCCCTTTTAAATAAAGATAGTGGGATTATGAATCGGGACTCTTCTGCTGTCACTGACTCTGGGTGACCTTTGCTTTGTGCCTCCTGTAAAATGGGTATTATAATACTTACCTGCCTCACAGAAGTGTTGTGAGGCTCTGATCATTTATTATTTGTGCTTGATCCTTAGCAGCAACATACTGTAGATGAGCATAGTATTATTATTAATTTATGCTGGCGTTTCACATGTTAGGCGACTTGGCAAACCGTGGTTTTTCCCCCCCAACAAAACGGGGAGGAGAAAATTAACTATCAGGTAAGAAAATCAGTCCCATTCCAACTAGCACTTTGCACCCTCCATTGAAGAGCAATCTTTCCTCGTCCCACCTCGCTCTTATTACTGATGGAAAAAGTATGCTGGTAATGCTTATTCCCTGGCTTTGCATTACTTGCATATATTTCATAGCAAAGATTAAGAATACTGAATTACCATTGGTAATAAACAGATTCCTATTACTACTGATACTTTTATGTCTGACAGTGTTTATTACACTGAGTAGACAAATCACTGTTGCATATGGCACAGAAACAAAATCAGAAGTGAAAAGTTATTATTTCTGTATGTCCTTGAACATGTTTATGACGTTATTCTATCATTGTACAAAAAATATGATGAAACCAAGTAGCTGTGACTTTTGATATCCAGAATAAATGACAAGGTTCAGACTGGAAATGTCCCATTTTATCTTGTCAGTTTATGACTGCAAATATTGTGATTAAGGCTTCATATCTTTGGAGCTCTGTAGCCCAGAGCAGGTGCAAAGCAACTGTGGCATACTTTATATTCCTCGGTGAAGATCGGTACAAGGCAAAGGGTTTATTTGAAATTACTTAAAGAATACCAGAAATATCCATCTTTTCACCATATATTACTATTGTGGTGTCCGTGTCAATACACAGATAGCAAAAAAAAAAAAAAAAAACCTCGCGTGCTAGAAAGCAGCATCATGTAAATTTCAACACAATTCAAATATTTGTAATAGTCTAGGAGTATAATCTTTGTTGAAGCCTGTTTGGTTGTTTAAGAGTCTATATAAAAAAGAACTCCAGACAGACAATTTAATTGTACTATTTGGGTCCTGGCTACCTGTGAGAGAATTTCTCCCCTTGTGCGACATAGTGACAGCTTTGATCACGGGGGCTCAGGTGCGAACAGCACCCTAACTTAAAGACTGGGGGCTTAAACCAAAAAGTTTGAAGTAGTAAAAAAAATTAGAGAAAAACCATAAAACATAATAAGTTGTAATTAATCAAGGGTGTCAACAGTTTTCTGTTGTGTGTAGGTCTGGGCTTGATCCAAGTCCCGCTGATTTCTGTGGTAGTTACGGACCCTCTTTTGTTCCCATTATTCCCATCAGTGAGAGGTTTTGCCATTGATTTTAGTAGGAGCAGGTTTGGGCACCATATGTATGTCTGAGCAAACTGTCCCCGACATACAGGGAAAATGACAAGATGTGAGAGGTGCTGTTTAATTGGGCCACAACTTCATTAACTTAACTCATTAGGGAACTATCGAGCAATAACTCGTACAGTGCAGGTCATCACTCCTTCCTCACTCGTCCAAACCTGGTCCCCGCCCATTGCTGGGACCCCACCACCCGTCCCTTGCATAAGGGTTAAGTTCCTGGCAAAGGAGGGTGTCTCCTCGCTGTACCAGATTCTAGGTTCCCCAGCTTTTTACCTTCCCCTAAGATCATTTCCAGCTCCTGTTTATTTACTGTGGAATGAGTATCTGCACTGGATACCTATCACCTGCCAAGTTGTGACAGCTTGTATTGAACCTCCTGACCTGCTCAGCCATTTCCTGGAGCTGTTGTGGGGAAGGCAAAGAAAATCACCATTCACAGGCCAGTCTAGCAGGGAGGAGAAAATTCCTTCTCTGTCCCAAAAAAGGCAACTAGGGCAATACCCACAGGAGACCAACAAAAAAACGGGTCCAATTCTGATTCCCTGGGTGGAAGAGTGGGTGCTGCTGCTCTGGATGTGAGAGAGAGCTCCTATCTTTTGTCTGCAGGGGGCAATGGCTAATCTGAGCCCCTCTGGCCAGCCCTAGCACAGGTGATGACTCCCTTCCAATCTGAAGGAGATGGGAACCCTTAAAGGAGCCACAACATCTTCCCACATGACCAGAGAAAGCCACGCTGCCTTTGAGGTTGCAGGGGTTGCATTCTATTGTGTAGTTGCTGCTTTGAAAGAACAAAAATTGTTTTTTTTTTTTTTTTTAGTGCTGGCAAATATGTTCCTTTGGCTTCAGTGACAGAGGCCTTACAGTATGCTGAATCTGCATGTCCAAGGCTCTAACTCTGGCTCTGCAGCTATATGTTTGTCTTCTTATGGCCTTTCCATTATTAATGTTGGAATAATATTCAATTTATAAGGCTCATTTTGAACCCCTGGTCATTTTTTAAAAGTGTCAAGCGTTCAGAATTTTTTTAGGGCTCAGTTTTACTGACAACTAGACTGTTTGTTTTCTGAACATTTTTTAATAAATTAAGTGCTTTTTGAGATATAAAGGGTTTTTAAATGTCCCCTTTTTCAAATGTTTGCAAAGTATCTAATGTTTCCTTCTGCCTCTTGACCTGCTGAATGAAATCACATTACAGCCTAACAATTGAAATATACACCGCTACCTCGATATAACGCCGTCCTCGGGAGCCAAAAAATCTTACCGCGTTATAGGTGAAACTGCGTTATATCGAACTTGCTTTGATCCACTGGAGTGAGCAGCCCTGCCCCCCCGGAGCACTGCTTTACCGTGTTATATCCGAATTCGTGTTATATCGGGTCGCGTTATATAGGGGTAGAGGTGTATTATTATTACTACTTACTATCCAGTAGTGCCCAAAGGTTGCAATCACAGAGGAGTCCCATAATGCTATAGAAATGAACAGGAAGATATCTATCTCTAAGGTCTAGGAAGATAAGTGACACACAAAGGGTTGGAAGAAAGTGATACAATAAAGCATATTTGAAACGTAGGAAGACTTGGACATTGGTTCACGTGTGATGCAGTTTTGAGGGTCAAGAATAATGAAATGTTAAAGAAATTCTAATTATTTGAAAACTAGACCTTGATCCCACTCTCAATAAAGCTGATGGAGGGAAAAAATAATGAAAATATTTTTAATGTTGACATCTGAACTAACCAGAGCTACTTTTCAAAGTTGAAACTCCCTAGGATATAGCAAAATTACTGCTATTTCTGCATTCCCCATCAGTGTGCTAGTCACATATAGGTTCAGCAGTTCACCCCAATACTTGATGTCAAGAAAAGTATCTTGACAGAGATGTTAATTTTGTTGGAGGGAAAGTCAAGGTCAAAAATAGACCTGAACTTTGAGTCTAACACAAATAGAAGTAATTATATTTTACCATTTTCTGAATTAGTCATACATGCTCAGATCTGACCCCCAGTGAGGTATGAAATTACTAGAGTATTATTCAATGATATTGTGACCCAAATTAAAATGTAGGGTAAGTGGCGAAGATGAGGAAAAACACAGAACTATCTAATATCTTCCATATCTTATTTTTGGTACAATTAATTTATTATCTATCATAAGGCACTATGCTGAAAGCACTCTAAAGGAGGCAGTGCACATTACAGCAAAGCAGAGGCCAAAATAAAGCAAAAATTGACATGCTGTTTAACAACAAATGTTGTTTCACCTATAGTTTTAAAGCAGCTGCACATTATATTACCTTGCCAAAGACAAGAGTCCTAAATTTTCTTCCAAACCTGTCACATTTTGAATCTGTATATGGGAGCTCTTCAGAAAAAGAACACCTGTGAATTCATTGTTCACTTGTTTATCTCAGGATATGCTTTGTATGTGACAGACAGCTGGAGTAGATGCTGTTGGGTCCCAGAATAAGATTGTTTCCTTGTATATTTTGTCTGTAACATTTTATATTGTGGCACAACATTGCATTGGATCATGTTGTCATGGCAAATACACACGTGTATTTCTATACATGACTGATATACTGAAATACATCATATAGTATATCATTTTAGTTATAGTTAGAAAGGTGTCAGTGAGAGGCTTAAACCTGCTTCCATTTGAACGGTTTGCTCACATTTTACTGGACAAGCCAAAATATCTATTATTCCTTGTGTAATGTAAATTTGGGGTAATGATGAGGATTATTTAACATTTTCATTTGCTCTACCCTGATTTTTTGTGGTCCTCTTCAACTCCCCTGTATTTAAGAATGTACTTTGTGTCTTAAATCTCAGGTGGGTACAGTAGATCTGATTCGTGAGGCAATATGCTTAGCCTCCAAAACAGGAGCGTGCTGACTCCACAGTTCTTACAGATTATTGTACTTGTTTTTCCATGCAGCATAGAGTGTAAATTCTGGTGGGAGCCACCTACATACTCTGCAGATGAGGTGAAGAGCTAAATGGGCTTCAAATAGCAGATGAAATTATACAAAATTATACAAATAATTTTAATATTTTTGCTAATCACTCTTACTCCCCTTTTCTCCCCTGTTCTTCTCTTTTATTTCACTTGCTGAAAACCTCCCCTGTCCTCACTGATTTAAAAACTCTGTTGATTATTACCTGTGAGAGAGGATTGCTGTGAATACAATGCACTCTAAATAACAAAAGGACTGAATACTTACAGCAGCAATTTCCCTAGATTCTGCTGATACCTGTAAAGGACCTGAACGTATGAGGTGTGGAGCAAGTCCTGAGTGTGCCCACAGCTCCCATAAATGTCCGCACTTTGTATGAGATGCTCAGCACCTCATAGGATTGGACTCAAAGTCAAGATATGTAGCTGTTGGTCACTCAGCTGAGATGTTGTGTAACTTTCTGTTTGGGTAGAAACAATATATTCGGTTATAGAAAAGGAAGAGTTATCAAAAATTTTAAATGCATTATTTTTGAAATTTGCTATTTTTCATATCTAGACCACAAAAGATACTAGTTATTCTTTGCTATGTATCTTTAAACTTGGAGCAATGAAAAACTCATTGTGACAGATAGAGAACTTCATGACATTGATGTTGCACCTGACGAATAACTTTGTCACTATCATTTGTTCCCTGAAATATTGGCTCTGACACTTTTCAGGCATGATACAAGAAAACTGTCACCTGAGAGGCTGATGGTAATAGCATTAAAAAAAGAAAAAGAAAAGAATAGAAAGCTTTACAACTTTTAGTTGCATTCTCCTCAAAAACATTCAGCATTGGCAGGGTCATATGTTGTCAAACACTAACCGATCTCTTGCAAACATGCTAATAAGATATTCGCTATATCATAGAATCATAGGGTTAGAACGGACTGCAAGAGTCATCTACTCTAACTCCCTGCCAAGATGCAGGATTTGTTGCGTCTTCACCATCCAAGACAGATGGCTATCCAGGCTCTTTTTGAAAACCTCCAGTGAAGGAGCTTGCATGACTTCCCTAGGCAGTGTGTTCTATTGTCCTACTGTTCTTACAGTTAGAAAGTTTTCCTGAGGTATAATCTAAATCTGCTATGCTATAATTTTGAACCCATTGCCTCTTGTCCTGCCCTCTGTGGAAAGAGAGAACAATTTTTCTCCATCTTTTTTATAGCAGTCTTTCAAGTATTTGAGGACTGTTAACATGTCCCCCCACCTTAATCTCCTCTTTTCCAAACTAAACATACCCAATTCCTTCAGCCTTTGCTCATATGGCTTTCATTCCATCCCTTTGATCATCTTTGTCACTCGCCTCTGTGTCCTTTCCAGTTTCTCTACATCCTTTCTATACAGTGGTGACCAAAATTGAACACAGTACTCCAGCTGAGGCCTAACCAGTGCCAAATACAAAGGTCCTATCACCTCTTACGACTTTCTATGTCTCTGTTAATGCAACCCAAAATTGCATTTCCTTTTTTTGCGACAGCGCATTGCATTGTTGGCTCATGTTGAGGCTGTGATCCACCACAACTCCCAGATCCTTCTCAGCAGTGCTGCTGTTGAGGCAATTATCCCCCATTCTGTATTTGTGCATTTGGTGTGTCTTCCCTAAGTGTAGCTCCTTACATTTGTCTTTGTTGAATTTCATTTTGTTGTCTATAGCCAGTTCTCCAATTTATCAAGATCACTTTAATTTTTGGCTCTGCCCTCCAAGTGTTTGCAACCCCCAAGAGCTTTGTGTCATGTGCAAATTTGATCAGTATGCTCTCTATTCCTACATTCAGGTCATTAATAAAGATGTTAAATAACACCAGACCCAGAACAGATCCCTGTGGGAACCCTACTTGAAACCTCCTTCCAATCTGACATCATTCCATTAATAGTTACTCTTTGTTTGTGTTTGTTTAACCAATTATGTATTCAGTTAATGGTAGTTCTATTGAGCCCGCATTTCTGCAGCTTGCTTATGAGAATGTCATGTGGGACTGTGTCAAAAGCCTTGTAAAGTCCAGGTATATTATGTCCACTACATTCTTCCTATTCACCAAACCTGTTACCTTCTCAAAGAAGTAAATCAAGCTGGTTTGGCATGATTTGTTTTTAAGTAAATCCATGCTGGCTGCAAGTGATCATCCCTTCATCCTCCAGGTATATCTAAAGTTCTGCCATTGCTGCTTTCAATTTAAATTCTCAATCAAGAAAGCAAAGAAAGCAACTTATTTGTTGAAAAAAATAAAATGATTATAATGTTGCTATCTTGTTATTAAGGATTTTCTTCTTGATCACCTCATGTATTAAATGATCTTATGTTAATGTTAATTGCAATCACAACTAAAATTGATAATGAATATGAATACTATCTCAGTGATTACTACAGTAATCTTACGAGGACAAACGTGTTAATAAATACACTGTATTACATACTGCTCCATGGTTGTATGTGTGTGAAATTTCAGATTATGTGAATTCATGCTATACTGTGCATTTTTCTTGCATATAGATATTACATTTAATTTAAAAATCAATAGGATATACTGATTTTTTTTTTTAGTGTTCCATGCATTGTACAGTATTATAATACACTGGGTCTTATTAGCAACTTCCATACAGGGATCTCACAGCACTTTACTAATATTAAGAGATTAAATGTCACAGCACTTCTCTAAATTAGGTAATCATTATTTACCCCAATTCACAGCTGTGGAAACTTAGAGCTAGAGAGGTTAAGTGATTTTTTTCAGAGTCACACCAGGAAGTCTATTGCTGAGATTGGAATACAATCATATTTCTAAGACTTCTATATATTCGCCCACCCAGCGCCCCCAAATCTGTCTTACATTTCATTTACTGTGCACGATATCCATTCTTACTTCCTTAATATTATAGAATAGATAATTCATTGAATAGATAATCTCTATTGTTAGCCAATGCTGTGTACAGTAACTAGATGTTTTTAGTTCAATGGTCTAATTTTTATAAGTATTCAAGTTGCTGTTAAGTATTAACTTACTTTCTGAATCTGTGAGGGGGAAGAATTTGGGGAGGTGCAGTTTCCATTTGGGAAGAAAAATGTAAAATAAAATTAGCCAGTCAAACCAACTCTGGAAGAAAGAAGACATAATCTAGACCTGTCTTAGATGTAGTTTCATATCTTGAGGCTGTAAGTATGCAGTCATAATGACATTTTGATAGAGTGTTACATTTTGTAACACTGGGAAACATACGGAATTTTAAATAATTTAAAATAGGATGGGAGAGGGGGGAAAAGCATATTTTCATGATGTAACTCAAGTACTTAATATATAATATGGATGTGTGTGAATTTGTTTGGTTTATGGAAGTATAGCAAGCTCTGGTTTGGTTCTCTCTTGAACAATTCTTTAATAGTTTTACTGTTAGCCTTAAGAACAGAGTTCACTTCTCTTTCTGAGGGTTAGTGACTTCCATTAGGACATAAATTGCACTTAAGAAATTGAGGCCAAAATCAAGAAATGCATTCTTACGCTCGGGATATTCAAAGCTTATTCCTTGTAGCATTTTTTAAGGTAATCTTGTAGCACTGTTGTTGGCTTTTCATTAATTCTGAAGTACATTTCCCCCCCCCCAAAGGTCAACATAAGATCAAATTCATCCCAGAAATGGTTGGGCCCATGTTGGAAATGACACTGATTCCTGAAACTGAGCTTCGGAAAGCTACGATCCCAATATTCTTTGACATGATGCAGTGCGAGTTTCATTCTACCAGAAGCTTCCAAATGGTAAGCATTGTTTGGCTACAAATATTTGAGGTTTGTGAATGTGATCCAAGGACCTTTTGATGCCCACTGGTAAAAGGCACAGAGATGCATAGCATTACAGTGATCCTCAGGGTTCACCAAAAGAGGTCATGTAAGATCTCTAAGAAAGCATGTGTCACACTGGTCATCATGGCCATTAAGAAATATATGTGGAGATAATGTGTAAGGAGTTGTGTGTATACTGAAAACTATGTTCTTAAATCCTTGTAGCTAAACACAGGTTGCTCAGAGGTAGCATGCATTGAGACAGACTTCTCCAGACAGAGGTGGGAGACACTTATCCCCCTGGTTGATGAATGTGTATTGTGTATCTTACAATGGAAGTCTTTTGTCGTATTGAGTCAAAGCTAATGAATACACTGCAGGAAAACACACAAACAATAGGGATTATCCTGTCTGAGTAAAGACAATGAATTTTAGAAGAATAATTAAGGGTATGGCGGTACACCTGGCATCATTCATTTTGGAAGACAAGCTACTAGTGGACTTGATTTTATGAAAGGAGGATCTCAGCCATCTTGGTTGAAAACTCTAGGAAAAGGACTTTGGGGTGCGCTAACCTATAGGAGACAGGATAATGTCTTGTGAGTTAAGTTTAGGCTCTAAAAAGTTTCTTATAATTTTGTTTTGCATGTAACCATTTGTTTCCAGTATTCGTTCTTGCTATCATTTGAATGTCTGTTCTTTGATAATAAACGTATTCCTGTTTTCATTATAAATATATCTTGAGTATTGCATGTTAAGCAATGTGATGATCTTGAGTTGAGTCTAGTCATCTGGTGAGTACTAATCCTTTGGGAGCAGAGAATATGAGAGTTCTGTGAGTGTTCAGTTGATAAGGGGATGGGCGCTTCAGAGGGACACTTGGGGTCAGGAAGGAATTTGCCCCCAGGTCAGATTGGCAGAGACCCTGGGGGTTTTCGCCTTCCTCTGCAAGCGTGCAGCATGGGTCACACAGGTTTAACCTAGTGTAAATGGTGGATTCTCTGTAACTTGAAGTCTTTAAATCATGATTTGAGGACTTCAGTAACTCAGCCAGAGGATAGGGGGCCTATTACAGGAGTGGGTGGGTGAGGTTCTGTGACCTGCAATGCGCAGGTCAGATTAGAAAGATGATCATGATGGTTCCTTCTGACCTTAGAGTCTATGAGGATTCAGGAGTTGGTGTGTGCCTATCACTGACCTGTACAGAGATAGCAAGGCCTGGAAGGTGGTGCTTGTGTTGCCAGAAGCTGATGGAGTCAGGGAGCTGATTCACAGCAGGCACAGACAAGACTTCCTCCACTAAGAGCAGGTGGAAGTGACTCTGGATACCCTGGGGAAGCATCACAATGAGTAAGCCCAATTGTAGCCTGGTTACAAATACTAAATTTTGTTTTTCATCTATTTGGTACAATTACAGATAAGTTCGTTTTCTATAACGTTTAAGTGGCTGTAATATGTTCAGTGTAAATGGTTTTAACTCTTATTTTTTGTTGAAACTTGTTTTTCACAAAGCAAGTGAAACCTTTCTTTATGCTACAAATGGAATACAAAGGCAGATGTTTTAATTCTGCACTGTCACTCAAAAAAAGAGGCTATCTACTGAGCTAAATTAGATTAAGAAATTTTGAACATAGTAGGAAAGAAAATAGGAAGCCAAAAATTAACTGTGTAGTGTATTGTTTTAGTCTCTCTCGTAATTATGATGGTCTTTACCATGATTTTGACATCAAAATAATGTCTCATATACTGTATATGAGTACTGTATCCTCTGGGGCAGAGGTGGAAATCTTCCTGCAACCATGTGAAATCTTGGCCTGCCATCTTCAGTGTTTGAGAGATTAGTGCAGTGATAGCAAACAATATCTTGACAGCACTCCCTCTCTTTGTACCTTCGATCTGTTCTTTGAAACCATATTTTAAATGGGAAATATGTGAGTATGCATTAGAGGCAAGTATTTTTGAGATCAAAGTATTGTTTTTATATGAGAAAACGTGAAGATTAGCAGTACTTTCAATATTGAGCAAAAGAACTTAGATTCCTGTGGCCCAGGTCCTCAGCTGGTGTAAATCGGCACAGTTTCATGGAAGTCAGTGGAGGTATGGCAATTTATGTCAGCTGGGGATCTATCCCTATGAATTTGGCAATGTGTTCTGAATCAAAATGGACAACATTTTTTGACCAAAACTTTTTGGGGTAAAAAAATGCAGCTGTAGCGACGACACTGAAACATTTCATGAATTTGTGTTGATTTTGCTAAATTCTTTCAATTGAGAGAAAAAAACTAAAAGAAAAAACTGAAAAAAAATTAAATATTCATTTTTAAAATTAAATATTTTGATTTTTTACTTGAAACAACTTTCGTTTGAAATTTCCTTTTTTTTAAATTGTTTTTAATTGTAAAATGTTTTAAAATATACTCAAAATCCTAACCAGATGTTTCATTTTGAAAACATTTTATTCGACCTGATGCTATTTTTTTTTCAACTTTCTGATTCACAAAAAAAACTTAGAATAAATTTTTGGTTTGACCTGACTTATCAGAGTTTCCAGCAAATTATAAATCCTTTATTTGCCCAGCTCTAGTTCTGAAGCTCTAAGTTTTTTTTTAACCATTTGTTCATTTAAATTGAGGTTTGTGTTTCTTGTCTGGCTATACCGAAAGAAGGACAGGAGACATTTGACATGGGTTTAATCAGGCCGCAACTGTATTATTAGATGTCTGGGACTACCCGGCAGATAAAAGTGTACAGTGCAGGTAACCCCATGTTTATTCTGTAATTCCCTGGAGGGCTTTCGCCAGCGCCCCCTCTTTTTCATCCTGCTTCAGACTGCTCTGTGTAAAAGGGAGGCTTCAGGCCCAGGGCTGCCCCTTTTAAGCCCTGCATTCCTAGGGGATGATTCAGCAACCACACTGACCCCTTTTGCAACAGTTTTCATCTTCGCCCCTCCATAAAGCACTGTTCCCTTCACTCGGCCAGCCAGCCAAATATGCCCCCCACCCTCTGCTTAAAGGTGCAGGGTGGTCATTGGATGGGAACTAATCTAATTCTGTGCAGGACTTATTTTTCATAAGTTAGTATTCATAACAAGCTTCTAACATATCTGTAGCCAAAAGAAATGAATGCCTACAAGGAATGAGTTAAACATATAAAACATGACTAGCTGTATTAATTTTCAGTTGCATTGCAATGAAAGAGGAACTTTTGATCAGTATTTTGATTCAATTCAATTTCAATAATCAGTTTTTATATTTATCTCTGATATTATTGCAGTAATAAGTAACGTACGGTGTAGTATGTTAACGTTGTGTGTAACTTTGCCATAATAAAAAGTAACAAAATAAAAACCTGAAGTGCTCAATGAGATACCAGTTACACAGTCTCATATCAGATGCTTACTTTTGTTACTTGTTGTTTTTTTATTTGTGTAACTGTATGGATCATGAACTATATAAGGATGGCATAGTTTAATTTATGGCCCTATATTTCTTTGCATAGAATAGTCTGGTGATTTTAATAGATGAACAACTTAAATATTTAATGTAAACTTTCTTCCCTTTTTGAGAAGAAATATGCCTCATGCTTAAACCACAGATGTTTTGGATTTTAGATAGAAATATTCCATATATTTATATCCTTGTGTCACAACAACTTGCTTCATTATGAATACAACATTATCATAACATACACAGAAGCACTAAACCCCTTGTACAGTACATTCGGAATGCATATTTATATCTAACAGAAAATATCCAATCTGTCGGTTCATAGTTTCACATATAAATGCTAGAGATCTGTACTTTGCAAGGCACATCACTGTGTTCACATCTGTGTGCTGGTGTTAAAAACCAGCATTTAAGCAAGACCTTAGACTATATTTGGCATAGAATGTGACATAGCCACATTGTTTAATCAGTGAGTATGAGTTTTAAAATACCCCTGTCTAACTTCAACTTTCGGTACGTGTGTGCCACCTTATACCTCACCAAAAAGATTCTTTCATGTTCAACATCCAACTCAGTAGGTTGGTCCTCTATTTAGATTGTACCCCAAAGGGTCTGAAAGGCAATTGCATATGGCCAGTAGAGAATTCCCTCAAGGTAGAGGAAGTTCTCACTGGTACAGCTACACAGCAGCCAGACCCTTTGCCTCTTTTCCCCTCCACCAAGATGTCTGGGTGTTGCAGAGCCCTGCACTGCCTTGGCACTATTCCACTAGCGCAGAGTGCATTCAGGGCCTTAAGCCAGTGTTGGGGCTGACTCTGGCCTGGAGAAGAAGGCAGCCAGCTCCAGCTCCCTAATGCTTTCTTAAGCTGAGCAGACCGAGGTTTTCCTGTCTTGTCATGCAGACCATTGCTGGTTTGCTGTTTACTGTTTATGGTGAGTAACCTGCTCCCAATAACAAAAACAGATTTATGCATTGTGAGAAAGGTAGTCATACTTTCTTCAAGAAATATTACCAGTATCTAGGTAGGCTTTCTTACTCTGTGTGGGTGTGTGGGTGTGTGTGTGTGTGTGTGTGTGCGCATTATGTACATGCAACTGCCAGTTATTGTTCTGCTTTGCTTGCAAAGAGACCTTAGAATTGAATGGTTGGCTGCTGTTTAACTAATCTGCCAGAAATCCAATTATCTAACCTTATTAGTCACATCAGCAAGGGTTTAAATTGGCTCCACTTCCCCAGCAGATGTGTAAACCTATAATGTGTGGGAAGAATATAGATTTTTCACAGAATTGTAATACTAGAACATGTGGCCTATATTATTAACAGGCAACTCACACCAAATCTACTTTTATTTCAGTATCTATTGTTCTTATCTGGTGAAAACAGCATGACTGTATTTACTCTTACTGTACTTGCAGTCCTGAGAAAGAACAGAAGATCAGTAAAATTGTGCTCTGTCTTTAATGAACTAAGTTATAAGTTCCCAAATCGTGATATGTGGAGATCTGGGCAGACGAGTAATGCTGCCCACTTCCTCTCTCTCATCTTTTGTGTGCAGCTCCAGCTAGGACACACCACAAAACAAGGAACATGGAATTGCCACTAAGGTCCACTGAGGCTTCCCAATAGAAGAAGCTGCCTCCTTTTCTCTTCTGCTTCCTTCCATCAGTGCACTCCACACTTTCAAAGACCAGAGGGAATGTCAGAGGCAGAGAAAGATAGCGAGGAGAATCACTTTGACTATCAGAGTCCCAATCCCAGTCAGGTAGCGGTGATAGGTCATGTGTAGCTGCAGGAGGGAAGGTGGTCCATGAGATGACCATATTACTAAAGGTGGCCCATACCATGAAAAGTTTAGGCACCACTGGTCTACAGCCTTCACTGCACCATCTGATTTCTCTCTGTCTCACCTTTCTTGGACCCTTCCCATTAATTTTCTTGCCCCTCTTTGCACACACAAAGCTTTAGCTCTCATTCCCTGGACCCATCCCATTGCTTTCCCCTCTCACCTCACTTCTGCTCATCTCCTTGATCTGCTTTCTCTAACTCCAGCCTTATCTCTCCGAAGTTGAGAATGAGAGTCATATTGGGAATGGGGGATGCGAGGTGGGAGAAGGAACATTGGAGAATGCATTCTGAAGATCAGTGATGGTTTCCATCAGCAGAGGGGTGAGGTAGGCTGCCACCATGTGCAAGATAGGACCCACATCCAAATAAGGTTCAAATTACCTTATTAAAATCCAAATTTGGAATTATAATAGTATAAAAGATCATTTTAACCTTGAACAGCCGTAATAGGTAGAATTAGCATATTCACCAAGAGAGAAAAGAATCATTAACAAAAAATATAAGAAATTAGTCAAAAATAACTATTGCCTATTTTTTTTCAAAATAGTTGCCATACTTCTTATGAAATAATATGGAAAGAAGGTTCCTTATCTGTAAAATAATGCGCCACAGAATTTCTTCACTCTCCCTACAAAAATACCCCAAAGCGCTGAGCATAAAGAAATTAGATGTCCATTTCTGCCCTTTAAGGCTGAACAACAGAAATAAGAAGGACCAGCATAGTATCCAGTAGCTGAGTGTCATTGGTTTAAGCATGAAAGTTCCAACAAGTTTGTTATGATATTAAAGCTAAGAGGTACAAATAAATACTGAAAAGTAATGGTCTAAGAAAAGAGCCCCACGGGACACCACGGCACATCTGTCCCATATCCACAAAAATTGGAATATACATTGATATAATGTAGCTATAAGCCAACTGATAGGCAGACATCACATAAGAATGGCCATACTGGGTCAGACCAGTGGTTCATCTAACCCAGTATCCTGTCTTCTGATGGTGGGCAATGCCAGATGCTTCAAAGGGAATGAACAGAACAGGGCAATTTCAAGTGATGTCACATCTGTGTATATGGAAGTTTTAATATACCCATCTTATAGATGGGCAAACAGAGGCACAACAAGTTTGTGACTTGTCCAAGATCTTACAATGCTGCAGTGACATGGGCAATTACACTCCCCACAAACTCAACCCTCTTCCCAAAAGGCTCTAGGACTTTGTTCTGTAGCTTATCGTACGGGGTTTTCTAGGGATGAAGTATCAATGGCATTTAACATTCTCCTGACTTCTGATTTCTTTGAAAGACAGCTGATTGACCCACACAGTGACATCAAGAAGAGGGGTAAGGTAGTAAAGGTCACTGAGCACTAAAATCACCTTGTGGTAAGTGATTGGTCCTAGGTCCATCTGTGGAGATGGATATTGTAGGGGTATAACGAAAGAAGGAGCTGAAGCCACTTGAAGTTTTCATTAAGGTTCATGCTAATCTTAGTACAAACTTAATGTGAAATCTTGTTTGTTTCTTTATTTGAACTTATTTCCTAGTTGCAGCTATCTGAGATTCTCATTTGGCAAATGTGAGTTCACAAAATTAATGATATTTAAGGCAGCTTGACTGTACTAAAAAATAATAGCTTGGGCATCTGATCTTCATCCTTTGGCAGAAGGAAGCCATAAACCAGCGCTACCTGAGTAGTCTCTCTATACTGTTCCGAGGCCAAAAAACAAATTGATTCATGATGTTAAAAAAGACCTGAGGATGCCACATATTGTGGGCATATCCTCCCTTCAGATGTCATGGTAGTCTTTCTCAAAAATGGCAGACTAAGCAGGGAAATAATTGGGTAGATGGTCTACATCAAGGGATGGTTTCTTGACTCAGAGATCTAGCAACCATTTTAAAATGAAGCTGACATCTTGACTACCTCCAAGGAAGAGTTAATAGTAATCTCCAGTAGTGGTCCCAACACCACCCTGCTGGCGTTCACAAACCAGGGGAAGGATATGGCTCTAACTCATAGGTCCTAACAAGTACATTCCCTAAACTTCCAGATACAACCTCCATGAGTATCACCAACTGGAACTTAAACACCACGAACTCAGCACTTGTTCCCTTAAGAATCAGTTCCACCAATCTAGAAGCAGACTGCTCAGTCTGAATCTGAGCAATTTTAATGCAAAATAATGTGAAAAATCTTCATTGCAAGAAACACTTGACTAACATCAGATGCAGTCTCCCTGAATAATTAGTATAGGCAATGCCAGGGCATCATCCTTAATCAACAAATTTATGGCAACAATTTTATAAGCCTTGAATTTATCAACATGAACCCAGGGCCACTATTGACACCGTAATCTTCTGTGAAAAGACCCTGAAAGTAATATTAAATAGTGTACTCTCATCCTGTGCCTGGTATTTGATCTAAACCAGTCAGTTTCCTTCCAAATACCACAGCAAGGATCCAGGAAACAAGCCCTTCCACAATCATTCCCTTCTGCCACTCCCCACAGCGATTGCCATAACCCTAGTATACTCCAGCATTGTTCAGCCCACTCAGCCAACCTAAAGCGAGCATCAGAGGGATGTGCCACCATAGCTGGGTACCCAGACTGTAGTGTTAGGGTCTACAGAAGGAGCTAGAACTTATAGGAATTTGCATTTAGATGAAATGTGATTTGAATAATCTTGATGTCAACAAAATGTTGGAAATCCTGTATGTCAAGTGTAATCCTCCTCTTCTTATGAGTAATGGCAAACAAATACATAAATAAATAGAGATATACCTATCTCATAGAGCTGGAAGGGACCCTGAAAGGTCATTGAGTCCAGCCCCCTGCCTTCACTAGCAGGGCCAAGTACTGATTTTGCCCCAGATCCCTAAGTGGCCCCCTCAAGGATTGAACTCACAATCCTGGGTTTAGCAGGCCAATGCACAAACCACTGAGCTATCCCTCCCCCCTAGGTAAAGCACCCAGAGAGCTGGTGCTGGCAGCAAATGTCATTTCTTCAGCTAGGTGGGGAAAGACCATTCTTTTTTGTGCCTCATTAGAGAACATGAAATTTGTGACTTTTCTTTTACTTAGTGGTTTAAATATTATTGGATTTGTCTTTGTACTACAGGGTTGGGCTTCATAATTTGTTTTTGCTTTTTTGAAGTGGTGGATTCCTTTTCTCATTTTCCTTTTATTTCTGAAATAATACTTGCAATGTATTAAGGGTCACTTTGTTTCAGCTAGGGCACAGAAGGGGAAATTTGAAATTCTCTACAACTTGTGTTTTAATTTTTTTATGGGCTTTTCATTTTTTAATATCTGGCCAAACAAAGCATTTAAAATGGTTGTAGTATGCACTATATCTTGGATACTCACTTTTTAATACTGTGTATATTGAATATTTATAGGCGGCACTAGCAGCACTACCTATAGTTAAGGTTGCCTGAGACATCTAATTATAACCCCCTGTTTTCAATTGCTTATAACTTTACCAAACTTTAAACATTTGGGCTGAAGTTTTCCAGATCTGCCTGTCTACCTCAGGCTGTGTGTGTTTGTTTGTTTTTTAAAGCTTCAGCAAAAATGATTCAGCCAATTTCAGAGAATGATATTAGGGAAATGTCCATTATTTTGCCCATGTTTTTTAAAATAAATCCAATAATAATTTTATCGAGAAGCGCTATAGCCTCTGTGCTTTGAAACGTGGGCTTGATATTTGGTTGAGGGGTTTCCCTGGAGTCAGGGATGTGCCTTTTGCTGTTCCCTAAAAAGTTGCCTAAATTTGTCCAAGTTATAAGCTTTTGGAAAATCTCAGTTCACACATGCTCAGTGGAGACCAGTTGGGAGTTTGGTGGCTAAATGATCACTAAGATTCAGTCTGCACTGAGCATGTTCCATTCTAGGGGTTCAGGGGCTGAGCAGGACTTTCCTGCAATTGCTGTTTCTAGCTGTTGCTGCTCGCCACATTGCAGCACCAGCCACCAAACTCAGAGCAGGGAGATTGGCTCTCCTCTGCTCTCAGTGCTCCCCCTGCTTGTTCCCAGGCAGTATGGAGGAGGAAGCCACCTCACTTGAAAGCAGAGGGGACAGGATCCTTACTGGGGAAGGAAAATTGGGTCAAGGAACCTGGGAGAGTGAGCCTGGGTCTGGGAGTTGAAGGGGGACTGGGCCTCAGATGGGGAGACACAAACAATGCTAGGGATCTTTTGGAAGAGTTACTGCAGGCACATCCAGATGTTAAGAGCTTGAATCAAATAATTTGACTCTAAAGAGTGGATGTTTAGATCTCCTTTGTTGCTACTAAGCTGTTCACAGATACAGATTCCTGCCATCTGTAGGACTGCTAGGAGCAGGACAGATTCTCCCACACATTCTATTCAGCCAAATGGCCAGGATTTGTATGTGAATTCTGCTGGCCTGAGACTGGTGTGTTTCCAAACCACTCTTGATTATGGTTGCTTCAGGTGTGTGAGAGGCCATGAAAGGCTGCTAATGGAAGGCAGCCACACATATCCACTTTCTTGCCCACTACAGGATGTTTCTTCTCACCATCTCTTCCCATAGCTTTTCCTTGGTAAGCACTGACATCATTTGGTCCTTCCCATATTGGTCTCTCACAGATCATGTGCATATTGCAGTTATTTAACTACTGAATGATTACTGTTGATGTGAGTTGATCTTTGTCCTTATGCAAATAGTTATCCTGATTGCTATATGTGGGAGTAGGAAGGAATTTTTCTTTGTGGCAGATTCACTACGTTTTGGGTGTAGGACATTTGATGAGGAAAATTTGTCCAGAGCTTAGACTTCATCTAAATCTTTTGCAAGTGATCTCTATATTACACTTGTTTAAAGTCATACTTGTTTTTGTCTCATTTTTATTGTCTCTTGTGGTAAAGGGATCTGTGTTTGCTTAGTTAGTTGTAATATATATGTCATTGCAATAGTAGAGTCTTAGGACTGAATTCTCAGTTATGGTAAGGCCCCTGTACGCTGCTCCAGCAGTATAAACAGGCCTTAAAGTAGGTGCAAATGTAATTTAGTTCCACTTTAAGGCCCCTGTTTGCTACAAGAGGGACATAAATGAGCCATGGTTTAACTGAGAATTAAGTTATTGGCGAATGGATAGTTTAAGTTAGACTAAGAATCTCAGGCTGAAGACAATTCTTTTTCATCGAAATATATTATTGTTTACTCTACTATTAAAGAGATGCAAAGTGTAGGGGGAAAATACATCTCTTTATATTTAAAACAGTTGAGTACATTTTAGTTCTTGTGAAAGATATTGGATGGAGAGTCTTGGAGACTGAAGTCTTTCATTTAGCCACAGAATAGGTACAGCATGAGCAAGAGACAGTGAGTTTCGTGACACTGCTCTGCCAATGTACTCTGACTCTGACCTAATGGGACTACCTCCAGCTGTGATAGGGTAGTTCAGTGTCATTGGCCCATTCAATTCTGGCCCTTCCACCAACTGATACTAAATAGAATATATATTTCTGATGTGGATACCTGTACCCTAGATATTCTAAGACAACATCACTCATTCCATGTATGGTAGGTTGCCAGTCACCAATCCTGTGGTAACAACTTTAGTTTACTACCAACCTGGACCAGATTCAAAATGGCATGGCAACTAGAGGCAAAAGGCTTTGTACTACGTTAAAAATTCATGGAACTATCCAATCCACTATTAAAATAGTTAATATCCCTTTGAGTGCGTACTCTTATAACTTCTTAAATATAAATACTGATCTTAACCCATTCAAAAGAACTCTCTTCCCTTCAGGAATGACATTGAAACTGTCTATTAGGTGTGTTACAGTGTGAGCCAAAAAGAGATGTTAGGATGTTCATCCAGTTGAGTTGTATTTGTTGCTATTGTAATCACTGGAGGCGAAATGTGTGTCCCGCTCTGTATGCTCCCCCCACACACACACTCCTTCCTGTCATCAGCCACCTTATTTAGATTTCCCTAATGCATATATTTAAGCTTCATTTAACAACATGACCAATGGTTTCCTCAAATGAAAATCCTTATAGGGCAGCAGATCATAATGGATATCTGAGATTGCAGACTTTTAAAGTCAATCAGGCTTAAAAACAGTGGTTAAACATATCATAGAGATATCCAACCAATCTATGAGCCATTAATACTACAGTAATAAAATGAAATATTTGCCATACTGATTATTTATGCTTGCTCTGTTTATTATAGTTTGAAAACGAGATCATCACAAAACTGGATCATGAAGTGGAAGGAGGCAGAGGAGATGAACAGTACAAAGTGTTATTTGACAAAATGTAAGTGTTGATTAGCAGTGGGATTTAAGTCAGAATATATTTAGACTACAATGAACTTTGTAGCCCAGAAATAATTAAAATCTGTTAATGGTGCAAAATATTTAAAATTGCACCTTAGTTTAGTACCTCTTCTTGAATGTGTTTAACAAAGAGTGTGTAATTATTTTTCAGACTCTTGGAGCACTGCAGAAAACACAAATATCTTGCTAAAAATGGAGAAACTTTTGTCAAACTTGTTGTCCGTCTGATGGAAAGACTGCTGGATTACAGAACTATAATGCACGATGAAAACAAAGAAAATCGCATGAGCTGCACTGTCAATGTACTGGTGAGTGAGAAGAAATGAGTCGGCTAAATTTAGAATGGGTACTGAATTTTTAATTTTAATAGCAAGCTTCTGTTTGTTCTAAATGAAAGATCTTATGATTTTCACCCAGCTGCTAGGCTGATGAATCTGATTTAAAGAGGGGAGTTCTTGAAAAATATTGTTCGGCACATTTACTTTTTCATTTTATTTTTTTTAAGGGAGAATTTAGAAAGGGAGTAATGTAGTCATCCTCAGCTCCTGTCAGTACAACCCATCTACCACATCATCATCTGTACAGTCAGATACCAGGATTGTCACCTGTGTGTTACTTTGAAGCCTAAAATATCTGTTGAGTCAGTGTGAAGTGATGGAAGCAGCTACAAGAGTGGTTGAGAGCTCCTTTGGTTCAGAATATCACTGGGTTCTTCTTCAGGTGCTTGCTTATGTCAGTTCCATTGCAGGTGTGCGCATACCCATGTGCGCGGCCATCTGCGATTTTTGTCTTAGCGGTATCCATAGGGCCGGCTGTGGTGCCTCCTGGAGTGCTGCGCTCATGCCGCGGTATATCAGGCACCATCAGCCCTGTGCCCTCTGAGTTCCTTCTTACCGCCTGTGGTGGTCAGTCGGAGTGCCTCTGTCCCTTGCTTTGCAAATGGCCAGTGGTTTCTTTCCAAGACATCAGAGGTAACTCAACCAATTACCAGCTTTATTCTGAAGCTAATTTGCATGAAACAATTTTATTGGTTGTATGAGGGAGACTGCACAGATGGTGGATTACTTGGCCCAGTTGCCACACCCATGTGACAGAATGGCACAGCATACAGATCTGTCAATTTAGAAATGACGATTTGCATTAGAGTTTGCTTTTCTTGTGTATGTACAGCAGAGACTGAGCACTTTATAATCTGAGGAGGAGAGAACTCTTGAAGTTGCCACTGATCAGTGATCCAAGGAATGACTTAGATTGCTTGTGGAAGAGGCAGCATGCCATTCTGAGTAGAATTAGAGTGACAAGAGGCTGCCTGTTGGTAACTGACAAAGAAATTACAAAAATAAAGAGGCATTTGCAGTGGCTTTTAAGAAGATGTAAAACAAGTTATAGTCATTTATAAAACTGGAAAAGTCTACTAGGAAAGAGGTTTATTTTTCCTTCCCGTCTTCATACCCTATGCGTGTTGTTTTTCCTTTAATGTCAACTCTGAGAATCCTTCTTAGTAAAACTTGTCATATCAGCTATATGGGAATCTAAATGTGCACTTGGGTGTCTCTCTAACCACATCTTGTCTTTCAGTTAATATACTCCTCTTTCTTCATCTATATAGAGACACATTTTTGAATGCTGAATTTTTGTTATACTGGATGTGATCTCAATATTTCAAATATTTGCATATGGTAAATTTTGTGGGGGATTTATTGTCATTGAGCCAAATTGCCCTCAGATACTCCCACACAACACTCCCATTGAAGTCATTGGGAGATGCATGCAAACATCTCAGGGCAGTACTTGGCTCATAGATTTTAAATCATATTTGATGACATGGTCTCATTTTAAAGATGTATTCAGCCATTGGGTTTAACATAATCTTTTCATCCTTAGTGCGCCTAGGGCGAAATTCATCCTTCTACAGAGGGCCAGCCTAACATCAATTCACCATTTAATTATTTCTTAAAACCTCAAAGTAGGGCTTAAATGGGACATAGGCCTTGCACTTGCCCTTTGCCACAGGGATGAATTTAGTTCGTACTTACTAGAGCAGGGGTGGGCAAAGTGCAGGCCGGATCCGGCCCGTGAGCTGTTTTAAGCTGACCCACTAGATCCCGCAGGGGAGCGGGGTCAGGGACTACACCACGCAGCTCAGCCCCGTTCCGGTGCTCCAGCCAGGGTGCTGGGTCGGGGGTCGCACCATGCGGCTTCTGTGGCATGGCCGCGCTCCAGTGGCCCCCTCCAGTGCTCCAACGGAAGCTCCAGGGGCGGTGCCTGCAGATGGGGCAGCTTGCAGAGCCGCCTGGCCATGCCTCCACATAGGAGCCGGAGAAGGGACACATGAATGCTCACAAAATTGGGGTTGGGGTGCGAGAGGGGGTGAGGGCTCTGGTTGGGGGTGCAGGCTCTGGCGTGGGGCTGGTGATGAGGAGTTTGGGGTGTAGGAGGGTGCTCTGGGCTGGGACCAAGGGGTTCGGAGGGTGGGAGGGGGATTAGGGCTGGGGCAGAGGGTTGGGGCATGGGGAGAGGCTTAGGGGTGAACGCTCCGAGCGGCGCTTACCTCGAGCAGCTCCTGGAAACAGTGCCATGTCCCTTCTCCGGCTCCTATGCGGAGGCATGGCCAGGCAGCTCTGCACGCTGCCCCATCCACTGGTACCGCCCCTGCAGTTCTCATTGGAGCGCCGAAGGGGGTCATTGGAGCACATAGGAGCCAGAAGAGGGCCATGCCACAGCTTCCAGGAGCTGCGTGGTGCGGCCCTCGACCCAGCGCCCTGGCCGGAGCGCCAGAGTGCGACGGAGCTGCGTGGTGCAGCCCCTGACCCACCACCCAGGCCGGAGCACCTGAGCGGGGCCGAGCTGCGTGGTGCGGCCCCCCATTCTGCTCCCCGGCCGGAGCTAGCGGGCCAGCTTAAAACAGCTCGTGGGCCAGATCCGGGCCATAGTTTGCCCACCCCTGTTCTACAGTCTCCTAGTCTCTGGCAGATTTTGCCTGTCAATCTTTCACTCCCAGGCAGCCTTACCTTACCTGCCCTTTTTCTGATGACTCCTTCTCAGTCTCTCCCCACTTATATGGGATAGATGCCTTCTTTTAAACCCAGTTTAAGAGGCAGCTAATTAGTCACAGGTGCACTAGCCTTTTTCCTCTTAAAGGAACAATGTCTCCCCATGACAGTTGGGAAAAAAAATTGGTAAATCTTAGCATCTTTAATATCTTTCCTAATGTTTCATATCATACATTTCCAATATTTGCAGTACTTTATCTCTGTCTGTCTCAAGGCCAGAGGCATTCAGGCATTTCCTGCAGGAGGATGAGATGTAGTATATAAAAACCGAAAAAGGAACAATTTTAACTTTCTGTTTTTTAAGAAAATATTAGAATTCAAGAGTGAATGACTTATTACTCAAGGTTGAGAGTTTAAAAACCATAGTTCAACAGTTACTTTAAAATTATGTTTTTGTAGATAAACTACTTTCAGTTAAAATTTGGTAATGCTGTGTAACTTGCAAATGCCCGAAGTATATTTCTGCCAGTACTGTGATTCTGATTCACAACCTTTGCAGTGGAACGTAAGCTGTAAAATGTTACGCAATGAAACATCATCATGGTTTTAGATTTTATAGTTAAATAACTTACAGGCATCTCTACCAGAGGCAAATTTCATTTTTCAGTTTTTGAGGTTGATATTATGCACTTATGACTTTTAATTTAGTACGTATTCTATGTACATGGCACGCTGCGAAATCAAAGTCTTTAAAACCGAATTATAATTTTGTATTTCAGAATTTCTACAAAGAAATTGAAAGAGAAGAAATGTACATAAGGTGTGTATGCATGCCCTTTGACATATTTTTTCCAGCTCACTTTACAGTAATTGGAGAAAATGAATTGTCTACTAAGCTACTGATTTGGAGGGGGGGAAATGGCAGTAATGAGAGGCACATACCTGTACCGAGGCGTAAGCAGATTGAGTTTACAGAGAATAATAAGCATCAGTAATTAGGCTCATAAATTTTTTTAACCCTACTGCATCACCTTCACTTTCATTATTATAACCATTTAAATACATAAAGGTATTATGACCTACAGACAGGGCTGGCTCCAGGCACCAGCTTAACAAGCAGGTGCTTGGAGCGGCCAAGGGAGAGGGGCGGCACCTGCGGCAATTCGGGGGCGGCAGGTCCCTCACTCCCTCTAGGAGCGAAGGACCTGCCACTGAACTGCCGCTGCCGATCGCGGGTTTTTTTTTTTCGCTTGGGGCGGCAGAAATGCTGGAGCCGGCCCTGCCTACAGAAGAAAATTAAGGCAAAAGAAAAGCAAGGAACTGATGGAATTTTATTTTCTGCCAACTTAAAAAATCTGCTGGAATAAAGACTGTTAATGAATATATGTCAAATGTTTATTTTAAGCTTAAAGCTTTCAGGAGTCCATATAACATTTTCCTTTATTACGTAACTTTAAAAATGGTAACATTGCAAGAAAGCTTCTGATTGCAGTTTTCTAGTGAACTTTGTTGCTATTCCCATGTTTTTACATCAATTTAAGATGCTCCATCTGCTGTACTGTTGTGATAAAATGAAGAAACAGATTCTCTCGTTGTTGTGTTATGGGTATTTGCATATCCTTTATGCATTCATTCTTAGCCACTTATTCTCATCTTGGGAGAAAGAGTGACATAATTCTCGTCATGTACCTGCCTTTTTTTCTTAAAGCACTAAATTTGTGCCTTGCAACAGAAGGATAGATTGCTGACTATGAAAGTGCATTCAAGAGCATTATTCATGCATATGTCTGATACAACATCTGTATGAGGCCAATCGAGAAGCCATTGAAGTCAATGGGAACAGGATCAAACCCTATTTCTGTAAACAGAAACTGTTGGCTCAGTTTAATATGAGCACTGAAGCTTGTATTTAAATTGATTTTTAAAGTACACAATTAATCTATTTTTTTTAATTGCTACAAAAAACAAAACAGAATTCTTATCAGGATGTAGGCCGGTCTTGAGGTTCTAGAAGTCAGAATACCTTTGTTCTTTGCTGGCTCTGCCACAAACATCATGTATCATTCTGGGCCCATTGCTTTGTTCTCCTGTGTCTATTTCCCCATCTATAAGATTAGGATAATACCACCTACCACACAGGTGTGATGTGAGGTTAAATTCATTAATATTCGCAAGGCATTTTCAGCTCTTTGGAAGAAAGGCATTATGGAAATGCAAGTTATTGTTCTTTCTCATATAATTAGTATTTTATATTTATTTTCCTATCATTCTGTCTGAATTTATCTGACGGGAATGGTTTGGGAAAATGAAGTGAGGACTGCAAGTTGCTAGTGTTGCTCTTTAAAGAGAATTACACTTTTATATCAAACTCTTTACTTGTCTTTTTTTTGTCCGCTCATCTCCAAAAAACAGGACATCAGAACAAGTTACAGTTTTATAGCTATTCGAAAACATACCAGTATATTTTGTTGATGTTGCTGTTGATTTTCTTGGCATGCTTTATTCTAAAAATTTGTCTGAAGTAGAGAAATATGAGCTTTAAAAAATGCCAGATATGTTTTACTGTTTGAACATAGAATTTATCTGTTGTAGTCTTCAACACAAATTATTTTGTGACATTTTAAGAACTGACTCTCTTTTATTACCGTAGATATTTGTACAAGCTATGTGACCTGCACAAAGAGTGTGATAACTACACTGAAGCTGCCTACACATTACTTCTGCATGCAAAGCTTCTTAAGGTAGAGTACTTGAAATACATTAAGCATTTTGAAGATTTTGCTGTTGGCAGATTACTATGTAGCTTTGTGTTTATTTTTTCATATGAGCTTTAGACATCCACATTTACAAATTATGATTATTGACTTATTCAAAATAAAAAAAGAAGTAACTCAAAGTTGTATTGTGATTTACTATATGTTCCATAATTAGATATTATTGTAACCTTAGTACTTAGCCTAGAGAACGAAAATTGAATCCATGTTCTCTCAGTCTCATAGAAGAGCAATATGACTTACCGATGATGATGATCTAAAATATCAGCAGTAAAAGTGCAATAAAATCAAGAGTAAATAGCATAAACTATCAATAAAAAAGCTAACAATTAGCTAAATGCATAGGAATGCTAGTAACCTTTGGAAGAATCTAAGCATTTGTTCTTGCAAATCAGCTTTTCATAGACAACTGTGCTAAAGTAATAAATAGGTCAGCCCATGAGCCTAGTGGAAGCTCAGTGCACTGTTATGGAGGATCTTAAACTTAGTCCTTTGCTTCAAGACATTGGGGGAAAATTAACAGTAGTCCTCCTTCCAAGATCATGTCTTTTTAAAGGAGTGTCTATGATAATTCAGTGCATCTAAATTCATATAATGATACCACTGTACTTTAAGGAATGTCTGAAATAGGTCAATAAATAGACTAGTAGTATAAATTAAATTAATTATATTACATCTTAATAAAACATACAGAATTTTAATATTACCAGGTAATAATACCTACCTTTTTATAGCTTTGATTGACAGTGTAATAAAGCCATAATGTAATGTCACGTAAAAGCTTCACTTTATACATATTGTTATCTAAAACTAGTGGCTTAATTACATCATTACATCATAAGTATTGCTGCATATATTAACAGTTTCTTTTATTCCCTGAATTGTCATCTAGGAAGATTCCAGTTGCACTTCAACAGTATGCATGCCATTTTGAAATCACATTTTTACTTTATTACTCCACCCATGTTAATGAGTGACAATGAGTTTTTATTTTTAGCTTTAAAAGAGAGAGGGGGAGAAGTAGAAATCTAAACTTCACACTGGAAATAGTCAGATTTTTAAAAATCTTTGTTTTTCTCTTTATGGCCCTGATTTTGCAAAAACTTACATCTGTACTTAACTTTGTGCATATGGAGTCAATGGGGCTACCCACACATCATAAAATTGAGCATTGGCATAAGTCTTTGCAGGGTTAGATCCTGTGTCACTGGAAGGGAGCTCAAAGAATGAGACATGGAAAGGTAGAAGAAAGAATTAAATTTGGGGCTTGAGTTTGGATAGTGCATAAACTTCAGTGTGTCAAGATCTTCACTCTTTTGATCATTCTTCCCATAGACTTTAGTGCGAATTTCATATGCTTATTGAGAGCAGAATTTGGTCTTCAGTGTGTGAGAGCTGCATAAGTGAGCTGATGTTCATGCAGCACATATACCAGAAAGCATGTCCTTCTATAAACTTTAATTTTATTATGATAATTAAAACATGTAAAAATAGGGAAATTATTTGGTGAAAATTTTTGAAATTGTTTAACTTATTTCTGTTTAGCAGAGTTTGAAATTACCCATTTTCTATGAAATCTTCCATTATATTTTTATGAAAACTTGTACTGCATTCATTTTCATAATACTTTGTTTATTGAAAACTCTAAGAAAAGACAGTTATTGGTAAACTAAATTTTTCCATAACAATTTTGATAAACATTTCAATAAAAATTTGGTGAAAACTATAAAAATATTATGAACATTTTTGCAAAAAATTGAAAATTTCAATAATTTTGACCGTTTTTCATGAAAAGTTTCAGTTTTGAACAAAGGTCATTTTTCTACAATGAAAAAAGTTTCCATGCAAAATACTTTGTCCAGCCCTGAAGATGTTTTTTTAGAATGAGGCTTCTGTATAAGTAACTGATGGAAAACAGTGTTTATGGTAAAATAGGTATGTATAGTGAAACCACAGCTTCCAAAAGTGGGAATCAAAATAGTCATGGGAACTTCCCTGTGAGAACTAGAATGATAACCCTGAATTCCACAAAGAATTGACTGATAGGCAAAGTAACAACAGGTTAATGCACATTTTGCAAGGTTAATGCTTAAGTTTTGCATGCAAAATTTGTGTGTGCACTTCATTTGTAAAAACCCAAATTTGCACTCTCAAGCAGACAACTGTGAGTACAAAGTAGTTTCATTCTTGTAATTTGTGACTATAATATTTCATTGTTGTGATAGCAATAATTCAAAATAATTCATCAATTTAGAAAGGGTGCATTTATGTAAATATGTATATATGTGTATGCATAGAGATATAAACAATATATAGCTCAGTATTTGTACCTAGAGCTTTAACAGACGTATAAATTAAAAGCTTTTATGATTTTGTAGTGCAGTATACTGTAGTGGAAAGTGCTACAAAAAACCCCACGTCAACAGCTATTTGCCAAAGGACAAAAACCTACCAGTTAGCGGATATATGAAAGATAGGGTTGTCCTTCATAAGAAAGAAGTCGGCCCTTCTAACAGCAACTAATTTCGTAAGGATTTTTAGCTAATAATTTGCAGCAAAATAGTTTTAGTAGTTTTAATCTGGGGAACACAGAGAAAAATGTTTGGAATAAAGAATAAATAAACTTGCATTTAGAAAGACACAATTGAAAATGTTGACTGAAACACTTTTAAAGGCTATCCTGAGCACCTTCTTACTTTTCTCTCAGGATTGTGAATACATTGTGCCAAAATTGTAGTTGTAAGGTTGAATGTGGTTCAGAACACTTTTGTGGAATTGTGTGAAGACATTTTCAATGGTATATACTCCACTTTATTTTAAACTTGATTGGTGATTATATAAAAATGAAAATGTCAATGATATTCAGCTGGCACTTAAAGGATAAAGCTATTGCTAAAGTGCTTTTATAAGTTATTGCTTTCATAATGAAATATACTACACAGAGACATAACTTATGAAGATAAAGATTTGAGAAGATGGCTCTGACACCTTCAGTCACACTGAATTTTCCAGGGGGTTTTGATTACAAATTTGAATGAATAACTAGCTGATTTTGTGGACACAAGGATCTCTGTTATTCCCATTAGGGAAATTAAATGGGATTGACAGTCTGGATAATATTTTCTTACTGGAGTTATTAAATGATGTCTAGATTGTCATAACTTGCTTGATCATATGTTCCACAACCAAGTCTGATAGACCAGATAAAACATTTCCCTCTACTGAGGTGCTGCATCTTCCAGGAAGATGATGGAGTTCAGAGTGCAAGATAATTTCACTCTGTCTTTTACTCATTAGATTTTGCAATTTTTTAATCAATATGTTTTTATGTGTCCTCAATTTAGAGTTTAAACTATTTCAATTAACTACACTTTGGAGTATATTTTTATTCTTCCTTATAAAATATTTTCAGATACCAGATGAGTATTTTAATTTACTACTGTTAATTAATTGAAATGAAATATCCATCATATAATCAGTTTTCTACTTCTGCAATGTAAGGCAATAGAAAATAGCAAAAATAAAAGTAGCATTTGCTTTGGCTTACAAATGAGTCAGATCTGTTGTGATTTTCACATCCTAAAGCGTAAACAGTCTACTTTACTTTCCATAGGAAAGTACTTGATGAGACCAGTGGTCCATTTAGTTTGATAGCTTGTCTCTAATAGTAGTCAAGACCAGATACTTCAGAAGAAGGTGAAAGAAACCCTTCAATAGGCATTATGGGATCACCTGCCCCTGAGAAATGTTTTCTTCTAAATCCTTTAGTGAATGGTTGGATTATGTCAAAATTTCTAAAGTTTATTTACTGCTTTTTCAGTTCATGTAGTGTCTCTTCATTACTGTGGAGCTTGTAACTTAAAACTTCAAAGCTTCAGGTTTTTTTCCACTGGACCTTGAGGATGGGATTTTCAATGGCACTCAGCACTGGAATAAATGTCATCAGATTGAAGTCAATGGTAAAACACAAATTGGTTTTAATGGGATGAGATTTAGGTCAGCCCTGAGTGCTTTTGAAAATCCCACCTTTAAATCTGCAGCTATTTAGTTCTTAGAATTACTCCACACCATATATAGGCCGGCTGGACAGACACACACACATACACACTCACTCATGGAGACTTTCTTTCTCATGGAGATGTTTTTTCTTGTTATTTTCATTTCGTCTAAATTAAGTTGTTCAAGCTAAGAGTACACAGTAGCTCTTTGTGTATGGAAAAATGTAATTGCATTTTAGACTCCTTTGGAATTTGTGTAGTTTAGCAATATGGTTTTTGCATACAAAAAAGTGGCTACTTATAGAAATGTGACTTGAAGCTGAGCAGTGGAGACTTGAAAATTGAAATTATCACTGGGTCTTCGGAAGCATATTTATTCTTCCTTCCAGATGCAACTTGTTTCTGATTAAACTCATTTTATTGAGTATATACTAAAATTGTTCTAGCCCAGACAAATAGATTGTCATACAGAGTGGTCTGGATCGCTTGGTAATCTAATCTAATCACTTGTTAATCAAATCTAATTGCTTGGTAATCTAATCAAAGTTATAAATCTAGGAGCAGTGACACACTTAAATAGCTAAATCTGTTTGTTTATCAAAAAGAAGATTGAGAGGTGACTTGATTACAGTGCATAAGTACCTTCAGGGGGAGAAAATATTGGGTGTCAAAGGGTTCTTTAATCTAGTGGAGGAAGGCATAACAAGAACCAATGGAAGCTGGAAGCTGAATCCAGACAAATTCATATTAGAAATAAAGCACGCAGTTTTAACAGTGAGGGTGATGAACCACTGGAACAGATTACCAAGGGAAGTCATGGATTCTCTGTCTGTTGATTCTTTCCAATTAAGACTGGATGTCTTTCTGGAACATATGCTTTAGTCAAACACAAGTTATTGAGCTCAATGCAGGAGTAACTGGGTGAAATTTCATAATATGCAGGCGGTCTGACTAGATGACCTAATAGTCCCTTCCGACTTCAAATTCTGTGAATGAATCTATGAATTGCTGTCCTTGCAGGGACTCCTTTTCATCCCAAAGTTGTACCTTTTACTTTTGGGGACAAGAAAACAATAATTTTACATTCTGTAGGAGACAATGAGCAGTTCTTTGAATTTTATTTTTCTAATCTACTTGAAGTCTCACCTTATCCCTCCCCCTTACCACCTCCCAGATGGATATTTTAGATAAAACACTATACCCCTAATGTTCTTATTGAAAACACATCTGTATATAAATTACATATTTTTAAAGACCGTGTTTGTAACAGGACATTTCAGGTTGTGGGCCGTGCAGGTTTATCATCGCATCTCTGGTAGTTGGCACTGTTTTTTTGTTCTATAGCAAGTATCATGCCTAGGTATGGCAGGATCAAAGTGTGAGACAGTCTGTTGTTCATTGAGCCAGAAATTGGGGGGAAAGACCCTCTCAACCTTAATTAAGATAGTCATGGAGTCAAATTGTTTAGAAAGTTACAAAAAGCAAGATCCCCCCTCCTCCTTCCCCCACATGCACACCAATTTCAGGCAGCCTTTATATTTTTGTTTGCTATTTTTCCTTTTTCTCCAGTCATTTTTCTCCAAGAATTTTAGCTCTTTACCTTCTATGTATACAGTTTTGTCCATTCATATTGACATAACCCAGTTTTGTAGGCTTTCTCTCAGTGTAAACCTACTAATAATGGTTATTTATCCAGCCAACTGTGTTGATCAAGAGTGCCAGGTCACTCTAATCCTTTCTATCAAGGAGAAAAGGAAACCACCTCAAAGACCTGTCCCTTAGCTGATGCTGAGATATATAAACCATCCTATAATTACTATAGTTCAGGTAAGTAACTCCACTGCCCTGGAAATCAAAATACGGCATCGTAGGTGCTGTAAAATCTTTTAAATATCGGGCCAGCCCTGATGGCACTTTTAAAAATAAACCAAGATTTAATGTTTGCATTAGCCCAATGTCATTGATATGTTACACCACCTTTTATTGCCTTAATTTTTTTCACTCTTCATATCTGGTTTAGTGGTCAGAAGAGGCATGTGCTGCACATCTTACTCAGCGAGATGGATACCAGGCAACTACTCAAGGACAACTTAAAGATCAGCTTTATCAAGAAATTATCCATTACTTTGACAAGGGCAAGGTAAAAAAAAGCATGTTGCACTGCTTTTCTCTCTTACACTCTCTCTCTCTCGCTAAATGAATGCCAAGTAGTAAACTTGCATCAAGTGACCTTCAAGGAGCTTTAAACTTGTTATAAATTGTAATTTGGAATGTTTTATGTAAACAATCTGCCAGCTACCACTTACAGATAATAATACTTTAAAAAAATCAATGGTACTTTTATAAATGCTGTGTTAAGTGTAAATAGGAAAAGGGTAAATAATTGTGCACATGCTGGGGGTGGGGAGGAGTGAAGCATCTTATTTTGAGAGGGTTCATTGGCAATTGTGGCTAATGCAGTCTGTTAGCTATCTTTGTTTTTTCCCCCTTTGTAACAATCAAATTAATTATCTAGAAGAATGGATGAATCTCAGGTTGGTATCTTAAAGAGGTAGGGAGGGGAGAGGTCAGAAGGGAATATTTCATTGGAATTGCTACTTTACTCTGGATGAATATGGGTTTGACATTGGCTCATTTTTTGGTGTGTGTCTGTCAGTTTGTCTAAATTGGGGCGGGGGGGAAGGAGAGGGAAGACACAGTTGGTGGCATACCATTCGTTGGGCCTTTCTTGCACAAAATGGCAGACTCATCATCAGAATGTTCCAGGTACACATGTCTATGTTGTCACCGTTTATTGTACAGTTTATTGTACAGTTCATTTTTACAAGAATGAATTGTTGTTCTGCCAGCTCAGCACTATGCAAGCATATTTTTAATGGCTTCGTATTGGTTTGGATGAAACTCCATTATAGTCTATGCACTGAAAAAGCCAAATATGGTCACTTTATATTACCTTTATAAATAGTTAATAAATGACAATATATATTTTAATAAAAGATTAATCTTCTAGATTGTTATATAAGCCTCCAGGTGTGCTTATAACCATTGATAAGGTATGCTAGTCATGTATATAACATACTTGTAACCTCTTATTCACCCTCTATCAACCATTAATAAATTGAACCTTAATACAAATCATGACCAAAAATATATTTTAATTTTCTTTGCGGTATACATTTTTTGGGGCGGCTGGTAGAAAGGGTTTGTTTTTTATTGCATGTTATAATTTCACCCTTGTTCCTAAATAAATTACACTTTTTTGTTTTCAATGGCCTAATTTCCTCAGTAACTGAACACCTGCAATTCCCCCCGACTCAGTGGGAGCCGAACTTCTGAAAATCAGGCCACTGGATTTTAACTTTAAATTAAACCAATAATGTCCTTTCTCCTCAGCTGCATGTGAAACAGCCAAGCTACTTTAAAGTCGCACTTGCCCATTTCTGCTACTTTTAGAACTAATGAGCTGTTTATGAACAGCAGGCAAAAATACCTGCTGTTTACAAACGTTCATCCTGTGCAGCATTACACAGTCAGGCATCAAAAGCTTGAGAGAATACTGTTGGATTGAATAACCACACATAATTTGAACATACTGTACTGTCTGTTGTATAGTTCAGAAGTGAGAGAGGGAAGTAAATGTCCGCTTGTTTAAGAACTGCTGAACAGCCTATATTTTGCCCCTTTCACTTATTTTTGGATAGTTGTAGAATATCACTGTGCCCTGAGGTTAATAAACTCATGCAATCTTGGACTAATGTGTAAGGCAAATTCCAAAGACAAGCTACCTCTCAGTGGAGAATGTACTGCTATTAGACCTTCAGAGTTAGGATCCAAGTCCAGAGAAATTCAGAATTAAATATTCTCTTAATGTATTGGAGGGCTGCACTAAATACCGTATTGGCTATAGTACTTAGGCGTAGCAAGCTAAAACAGAATGTCAGCTTTAACTTTGCATGTCTTTGTTTTTGTAGTTTGAGACAAGATTAACATTTTGGAATTTAGTTTTTAAATTCCCGAATACATTTGCCTTTTTCTTGTATTTGACCTTCTATCCTGCAAACATTTTCTTTTTTCTGACTGGTTGATGTTCTCCTTTATTCTTGAGCATGCTTACCATTTTTCTAAATAATTATAGTATTTTGCTCCCTGTCTCTTCTTTCTAAGCTGTTTTTTTCTTAACCTTCCCATTACTCTTCTAATCTCTGTCCTTTCCAAAGTAAAATGCAATTTCCTCCAGGTTTCCTATGAGCCTTCATATCTTTTTCTTCCTCTCCTAGATAATTATCCTTCACTTGTTTTGTACTTTTTGCTATCATCTTTTGGTTTTCCCCCTAAATGGCCTTGTGTTCAGTTTTATCATGTCAGTCTAACCTATCCACTGAATCTGCCCTCAATTGTCTGGAATTACAATGTTTGGCTAAGGTCTTGTAATTTTCCATAAAGCCCTTAATCCAAGGACTTTCCTGAAAATGTAGGCTGCTCTGTAGCATGATGACAGTAGAAAATAGAATGGCAGTAATAAAAGAAAAATGTAGTCCATGTGGAGAAGTTGATGTTAGTCAATGTTAAAGAACCACTGAAGCCAAGAAATAGTCTAGAGGCACTAGTAAAAATAATATATATTTTATAACCCAATTTATGTGGTCTCTGCAACCATTTTCAACAGAAGCTGTGGAATGCCTGTTCCTATTCCTTTTTAGTAAAATGTACAACTTCTTGAACATGTTTTAAGGTTAGAGCTGGATATTATGGATATACAAACCAATAAACATTTTTCACAACTATTTCATAAATTAAAAATGTTGGCCTCAGAAGCGAGCAATAAATAAATAAATTCACACTGCTGATTGATTTGATAAAAATCATGCTTTTGCTGGATTCACAGTAATTAAAGCATAAGTGGTATATCTTGTGATGGCAAAAAGCTCAGATGTCTGTTGCAGCTCACGTGATAGCCTTTCTCTGTGAAATTTATACCTGTGCAGAGGGCCAGTGCAAGGTCGGTACACTGCTTAAGTCACACTTAAGGCTTTAAATAGGAATTAAGTGGTGCCTAGGCCTTGTATGAATTTTAGACCAGGACAATATATTCAAGAAAATGAGGGATACAACTAAACATTTTATATTCTTCATACCATAAACAATAGGGAAAGATGTGCTTACTGTGAACGATAACTAGATGGATACGTCCTCCTTTCACTGCCTCATCCCCATTATTTTTCATTTCTTCAAGACTAGATTACTTCCCTTATTACCTGTCTGTCCCAGGCCCTATATTCTGATTTCAAAAGGCTATTATTACTTACATATAGTGTAGTATCTAATGGGCTACATCTGCTCCAGTCAGCAGTAATTAACCTTCAGCTCCCTGCCAGGTTGCAACGACTGCTCCCAAGGTGGGCAACAGAGAATTCTGCCACCCTGTTCCAAGGGTTCTCAGTAGGCAGGTTTGTGTCGACAAAGGCGTGTGGGGAGGGTAGCAAGAAGTGAGAGGAACTATATACATTAGGGATGGGTTTAATAATGTGATATGTTACAAAGAATTGAACATGATGCAAAAGATAAGAGTAAACCACTGAACAAATTCAAATAGGAGATTTAAATGGTCAAAGCAGCTGGAGGAGGAGATTAATTTTAGGAGTAGCTTTTTGATGAAACTGAGGGGGTGGAATGAAATGAGATGCATGGAGGCCAGACAGGAGGAAGTTGCAAGACAGAAGGACTTTAGAGGTGATGAAGAGGAGGAAACAACAGTATTTAGAAAGAACCTGGAATAGTCTAAGGTTATGGAGAGGGAAAAGAGAGCAGAAAGCTTTTGAAGGAAAGTTGAGAAGTTCAGTTTTCACTCTTTTGAGGTTGTCATAGTTGAAGGATAATCTGGGAGGAGACATCAGAAGGACAGTCAGCAATCCAAAACTGCACAAAGATAGTTTAGGTAGACAGATAGAGATATGTAGTGTTCAAGATAACCATTTATACGAGAGCTATATTAACTTTCTGTTTAGTAAAAGGAGCTGCAGATAATCTCCAATCACTAAATAGAGCAGATTCCTGTGTATTCTACTGAAGTAGCATGTATTAAATGTTTCTTTACAATAATATGATAAATTGTCCTTTACATAATTTGCTAAATTGCAGTTTTACAAAGATTGATACAGCATGAGCAGATGAATTTTCCTTAGGAGAGGGTAGAAGAGGATGGGATTAAGGACAGAACCCTGGTGCACACCAATGGATAACTAAAGAGAAGATGAAGAGGAAATGCTGGGTAGAGAGGTAGAAGAAGAAAGAGGGCATCAGAATCACTAAAGCCCAGGGAGAGAAACCTGCAGAGGAGGAGAAGGGGTGATTGACTATTTTGACAGATTGAGGAGGATGACTATGGAGTGAGACCATCTTATGGAACTCTTTTGAAATGAATCTAGTCAGGTATTATTATTAGAGGGTTTCTAGACACCTTCCCATCAGTGTTTATGACACACGTTAAATCCAGTGTTAAGAGCTGACAAAGAATGTATTTTTATCATTGCATTACATATGTAAGCTTTTTTAGAAGTTTTATAATAGCTTCTGGAACTTAGGTACAGTCGTTAGGACTCTCCTAAGATTTAGCAGTATTGTGAACTAATATTCCTATCTTGGAACATTATATTTTTACTTATCGTTAACTCAGCCAGAAGTTAAATAATATCATAACTGATATCCATTTCTATTGCTAAGGAACCTTTTTAAAGCATATGAAACTAGACTCCATAGCTCTTTTCAGGCTGTGACTATTTCATGTGAACTTTAAAATTAATTTAATTATAGGCTATTCGATAAAAAGAATATCCTTTCACATTCTCAAAGGCTTTCCCATAAAAGGATGCAGTCAGAGTCCTGTATATGCCACACAACTGAATTCAGGGGGACACTTTTTTCCTCATTCTTTCAACAGAAGAGTGGCGTTTTCCCTATAAAATCAGAACCCATTCTCACTTGTATGCTATCCAGATCAATTGTTTCTTGCATTAAGGAATCATGCATCAGACAAGTACTATATACTAGCTCCCTTTCCCATTACAGCTCATTTCTCTAAAAGACTTACCATGTCCTAGGCAAAGCTGGGAAAAGTTCCAAAGCAAGAAGTCTGTGAGGAAGCAGATTGGGTATTACTGACCTTCAAGAATATTTATAGATTTCAGTTAACAGAATCTTTTGTCACAGCCACACTGCCCTCATCCAATATACATTAGCTGTAGTATACACAAGGGAATTTTTCTGAGAGTTTGCAGTGGATTTTAGGTGCACACTTTACTTGAAGATGGATATCTAAAACCCTCACAATGTTAGAAAAATTGTAAGGATCAGTTTTATGCTTAAATTTTCTTCTCCCTGCCATGATGGTAGCTCTCCCAATTCTTGTTGAGAAAGTAAAGGAGGGGAAAAGGCAAATGGTTAACTGACTGTGGGCAACTGGAATTGAGGGCACTCAGCAACACACAGATTGGAAGGTAAAAACCTCTTCTTACTCCCTCGCTATATGACAATTGTGATATGATTTCCGCATCGAGTCAAAGCTGAGCATGTAGGGGTATAGTGGGATTTATAGGAAGTTCTCAATGACCAGCAGCAAGTCCTTTCCTTTTGGTCAAATTACTTCCACAGAAAGGTACCAGTGTAGACACAGGAAGGAAGTTAAAAGAATTTTGTCCCACACTTACAGTTTTAACAAGAAAACTAAGCAAAACTTATTTTTAGTATTACAAAAAATGATTAGAGAGACAAGGTGGGTGAGGTAATATCTTTTATTGGACCAACTTCTGTTAGATTTAGAGACAAGCTTTCAAACTTATTCAAAGCTCTTGTTCAGGTCTGGGAAATTTACAAGGTGGAACAAATTGTTTAGTATAAGTAGTTAACATATTTTAAGGGAGCATTCAAGGTGAAGTGGACCATTAACACCTCTCCAGTGTGGGCGGAAAGAAGGGGGAGTTAAGGATGCTATTAAAGTAGTTTTAGTATTTCAAATCAGAAAATGAGGTTGTGTCTGAGATTTTTTTCCCCCCATTCAGGTACAATTGTAGTTAAGTGAATTGTTTCTTCAACAGAATGGAAGAAGGCTGAGGTTGTTTGACTGCAGATATAAAGGAGAGTCTCTGTTATAGTCTATATCATATTGAATTTTGGGATTCATGTTTAAGCTCTCCATGCTGTAACAATAGTTTATTATTAATAAAAGTATTATTAATATGATTTGTATTACAGTTGCTTCTACGGGCCCCAACTGCGATTTTACATATTTGTATTTATTTTATATAAGTTGCCCATCGTAGTCGCATCTAGGTTCATCAAATCCTTAAGATCAAGCATTTATAATTAAGAGTATTCTCTAACATCAAATATACTGCTACTGTCTGGATTTAATAGGGACATCCATCTGTCAGTGATCACTTCATAATTGCTATGTAATTATTTTTCCAAAAGCCTGGTTAATTAAATAGGCCTATCTCTGTGCCCAAAAGGCCACCAGACTCTAGCTCTGGTGAGCTGCCAGAGAAAGAGCAAATTCTCCAGGCAAAGAGCCTCTCGGAGAATGACTTGTTTCCAATCCTAGAGAGTTTTATCCCAGGAACTGTCAGTAGTAGTACCACAGTCAAAGGAGCTATGCCAGTTTACACCAGCTGTGGATCTGGCCCAATGAGTTTATATTAAATGACACCATGCATTTATACTGAAGCAACACTTCTAGTTACTGAAGGTAGATTGGGAATATGCTGCTAGAATTATTGTTCTGATGCAGAGTTCAATAAAAGGACTGAATGTGCTTCTTTATAGTATTGGTATGATTCCAAAATTATTTAGAATTACATTTATTTTAAACCTGAAGTTTTTTGAAAACTATTTGATACAGATCATCTGTCACTTTAGATCTGTCACTAAAATGTTTTCACAAAAGCAGAAGCTAGTGATCCTCCAGTTTTGGAGACTGACTAGTTAAGTCTAGAGCAACCAAACAAAAAAACGTGTGATGAAAATTAAAGTTAGGGTATTTTCTTTGAAACAGACTTGTACAAAAGATGTTATGGATGACTGAAGCTGTAAAGAAGTATTAAACATTAAGAAAAGTTCAATGCTTTAAAAAGAATTCTACACTTGCTGACTTACCACACTACAATAAATATTAGTTTTGGTTTATATACATTTGCAGGATATTGTTCCTATGAGTCAGAAGAAACTTAGTCTAAAACATAAAAAGTGCAAGACTATATTAGATTTTTTCTAATTGTTCCTCAATTATTGTAGCCATATCTTCTGGTAGTCAGAGGTTTCGAATCACCCCAAGCATGGGGTTACATCCTAGTCATTGATGGATCTATGAACTTGTCCAGCATTTTTTAACCCAGTTATACTTTTGGCCATCACAACATAACCTGTGGAACTCATTGCCATGGGAATTGTGCATTGTGTAAAAAAGTATTTCCTCTTGTTTGTATTAAATCTGCTACCTATTAATTTGATTGGGTGACCCTTGGTTTTTGTATTGTGTGATGTATAAATAATGCTTCTCTATTCACTTTTTCTATACCATTTATGAATTTATAGAGCTCTTTCATAGCCCCCATAGTTGTCTCTTTTCTAAACTGAACAGCCCTTATCTTTTAGTCTCTCCTCACATGGAAGCCATTCTATTCCCTCGATCACTTTTTTTACCCTTGTCTGAACCTTTTCCAGTTCCACTGTATTCTTTTTGAGATGGGGCGACTGGAACTGGACACAGTATTCGAGGTGTGGGCACAGCATGGATTTATATTGCACTCTCCATCTTCAAAACTCTTTAAAAACATTAACTAATATTCATTCCATCCTTGTGTAATAGGTGAGTATGTTGTGATCCCCATTTTGCACAGGCAGAAACTTTGGCAAAGGGGTTAAGTGATTTCTTCTAAAATTACAAAGAGAACTGAATGTACCAAATTTTAGACCTCATGAATTCCTGGCTCCCATTAGTCCCAGACTAGGCAGCTGGCAGCAGACATTAGATTGGTGACACTGTCTCTGTTCCACATAATAGTGCTAGAGTCCTGAAAAAAGAAATGCTGGAACTCACTTATAAGTGAGAGAACCAGAAGTACTAGAACAGCCTTTTGGCTCCCTCAAACAGTGCCAACTCTCCAAAAAAGTGCCAAAATGGTGTTCCCGGACAATCCAACACAACTCGGTCCCTGCTCCTTCCTAGATGTCCCCAGCCTGTCTTCGGGGTTCTAGACCCCTTGTTTCCTACCCCACACAAACCAGCAGCAGCAATTGCTTTTCAAGGCTTCAGATCCCCTCACGACTACCCTCCCTCCCACCATCCAGCAGCAGTTTTTGAGGATTCTGGGTTATTATTTCATCCATTCCACCTTTGCAACTCTGACAGCAGCTTCTCTCTGGGACTGCAGGTTCACTGTATCCTTTCCGTCTGCAACTAGCCCCCAACCTATTTTCCTGCAGTCAGCAATGGCTTCCCTTTGGAGCTGTAGACAATGTTTTCACCCCTCAGCTCATAGAGAGCCAGTATTATATCTCTTTCCCCACAACGGACAGCAACTTATCTCTCCAGCTTCTGGCTCCCTCTTTCCTTTCCTCTCCCACCCCTCCCCCCAGCTGCTAGAGTGGTTCTTCTTCCAGGCTACGGGCGGTTGACTGCTGCCCTCAGTTCCAAGCTCCAGCAGCCACTAAGCTGTGCAGGCTTCTCTTCAGGGTTCTGGAATGTGGTAGGGTGGATGACAAGCAGGGGGTTGAGAGGTACTTACTCCCGGGTTTTGTACAAGGATGAGACCTATCAGGCTGGGGCATTCACTTGCCTTCCAGCTACCTGGCTCAGCACCATACCAGCTTGGAAGCAGTCTTGTTTATCATGCAGCCCACATGCCTACTCCAATTGCCAAGCCCCACATAAAAAAAAGGAGCATAGTGGAGAGAAGATGGGATGGGTTTGTTTTGTGGAGGAGGTGGGTAGGGAGCAAAGGAATGTTTTTTTGTGGGGAGGGGAGAAGACCAAAAATGGAAGTTGAGGAGAGAAAAGGAAGGATTGATTGATGGATTGATGGATGGATGTCAGGAGGTGAGAAGGAATAGATTTGATTTGTGGGAAGAGAAGGAATGGATTTGGATGGACACATGCATGTAGAGCGTGTTTGTCAAATAACTTTGTCTGGTAGAATTGTATGGGCTGCCTGAGCCCACAGGCTCCCAGCATGGTGCTCATACAATCAGTCACAGGTCTCTCATTTTGGCCTAAAAAGCCTCTGGGATAATATGTAGAAAAACTCAGTTTTGCCAACTCTCGTGATTTTATTGTAAGTCCTGTGCCATTTTGGTGCTGTTCTTAAAGCCCCGGGTCCCAGGATACTGTGATTACCTGAGTACCTCAGCTTTTATCTGGAAAAAAACCAAAACATTAATATTGAGCCCTTATGGTTGTGGAGAAAAGCTTGAAAATGGGACCTAAGTGTACCCTGGCAAACCAGAAGGCAAACAAAATGTGCTTAACATTTATAATTTTTTTTAAATCTCAGCACTTTTAAACCAATCTCATGATTTTGGGGTGGCTTGGCTCACTTTTGAATGTGTTTTGCGAAACTGTTCAGTTAGACCTGCCTGTTGGCTTTGTTCCATGAAATCCACAGCCCACTGAAACCTCCCACTTCCCCTCAGAACCACCTGCTTCTCCTCTAGATGAAGCTTGTTGGATGAATAAATGTCACCAGCTTTTCTTCTGTCCCTCAGCCCTTTTCATGGCTGCTCTCACGTGGGGAAGAAAAGAGACAGCTCTCTTCCACAGAAAGGTGCTGCGAGAAAGGGGAAGGGCTGGCAAGATTCAGTCAGCACTATTAGAGTTGAGAGTCGAGGTGAGCAGGTGTCCATGTAAGAGACGTCTGTGAATCAGTTTCACTGCATGCAGATCTCCCCAGGAGTGCTCTTTCTTCTTACACCTTCTAAGCAGCCAGCTCAGGAAGCTTGTGTTGCTGCATCTCAAATTCTTTCCCTGCAAGGCAGATGTCTTTGGGCAGTGACAGGGAAGCAAGTGCTTACCCCTTCGCTTTTACCCCATTTTTATGCTGCTGCTGTTTGAAGCAGTAGCCATGTGTCTTTCAGCATGGCAAGGAGGGGAGTGGCACGTGTCGAGAAGGAAAGTAGATGGCTCGGCGAGAGATGTAACTATGATTTAAAATTTAAGATAAAGGGGAATATGGAACAAATTGGTATCTAACTCATTCTGATGCTCATATTTTATTAAGTGAGATGCCAGCCAAGTTTCAGCCGTAAAGACAGGTTGTAAGGCCTGATTCTTGGATTTCTTGGTATGGGAATTTAAACATGATTCTTTCATTAGTAAAAATGAAAAATAGACATTTAAAAACATTCTTGCTATTCCTCTAAGATTCTCTGTATTCTGCGTAGATGAATGATATTGCTAGTTATTGTTAAATTATTTTGTGTCAAATCATGTGGCTCTTGAATCTCATGCTTGAAGGAGACAGAAAAGAGACAATAGAAATATAATGAATGTTTACGCAAAGCAAAAGAAGTATCTCTCAAGTGTAGCCTGCTTTATCTAATATGGATTTGTAGATTATACCAGAATCTATCAGAAACCCTGAGTTTTAGGATATCCAAGTAGACTGTAAGAGTTGGTCACACATTGGATACCTGGCCTGGCTGGTAGGAAGAGTGTTTATTTTTATTTAATCTTCGGTAAATAAAAAGATGGGCTCATGAAAGAAGCTGCCACAAATATTTATTTTGTCACATTTTATGCACAGTTGTTTGCAGGCATATCAGAATGTATTTTGCTATGTTTTGTTTAAATTTATTTTAATCCAATTTCATTGTTTGTCTAAGGTATATAATTCAGTTGCATTTTTTTTAAACAGATGTGGGAAGAGGCCATTGCCTTGGGCAAAGAACTGGCAGAACAGTATGAAAATGAAATGTTTGATTATGAACAACTCAGTGAACTGCTGGTAGGTTTCTTTTCCATTCAGTTTAAATTAACATCGATATTATCAAACAGTTTCTCTGGAATTTCACTTTTTAAGTTTTTAAAATAATATTGAAAACTCCTCTTACCTTGGTTATACTAGCCCAGTGGGAAGAATGATATACTTGGCCTCTTGGGGCAGATGTTGGCTGGCAGATTAATTAAATGACCATCTTTGGAAGTGACTTAAGTGAAAAATGTTTGTTTTTTATTTTGGAACGAAGATAATCTGTTTACAGTTTACTTGTAGTCAGAAGGAAATATGGGATTTTTTAAAAAAATAGATGGATGTATCTTGGCAAGATGTGTACATGAAAATTTCCTATCATTCCTGGAGCAATTAAAGATAGAGAGAGCTCAGACTTTGATAGAATTATTTTAAAATTTTTAAACTGTATGTAAATACAGTTATTTCAAAGGGCATCTGCATAATAACTTTACCAATAACTGTGGAGCTTGTAGCTTGTTAGTAATAATGAGGTGTACTGAACAGAGTATAGGACTGGAAACCAGGAAATTGAATTTTTTTCATCTCTGTCACTGACCTACTATTTAGCCTTCAGAAAGTCACTTAAAGTGTTGTTTTACTTTCAAAATTGACTAAGGAATGCCAGATATTTTAATTATTACTGGGCACACTAAGGCATGACTTGAAAAGATACTGGGGAAGAGAAGGCAGGCACTGATCCATTACAAAAAGTTGTGAATCACTATTGTTCTAGAGGTATATGTTGATTTTTCCTTAGCACCAGCAATACCTAAATTCTGGATCGTGAATGTGCACTTTCTAATTCAGCTTCTCATCAATCCCATTTTTAAAAAAATCTTTGTAATTTTTAAATAATAATAATTTCTTCTCCTGAAAACTTGCTGGTCTGCGGCAATAACTACAGGAGATACCATTAAGTGTTCCAGACTGTAGCCATGCTCCGAATTCTTGATCTCATTGTGAATCGCAACAAAAGGTCGAGGATTCCTTCTTGGAATCTCATCCATCAGGGAATCCATTTATGTGCAGACCTCAGGAATAGTTCATATCCATAAAGAGACTGACTGTCCAGATGTTACATTCTCTTCCTGGGGAATGCAGTTTCTTGGCTTTGTTGCTTGCCTTGAGATTATATCCTTGGCGTGCTTCTGGGTTCAGATCCATCAGATGTTCCTTCTGTGCATCATATCCAGCAAAGAATAGAGCATGGCCCAAGTGATATGTAGTCCCTTGCATATATAACTTTTTGTAACCATTCCACAGATGATTTTCTCTCATGTGGTGATCCCGCAACTCAACCCTGGTTAAGAGAACTTGCATGTCTGATGTCCACTTAACTGTTCTAACTACACTTGTGAGTCTGTCTGGTTAGAAGATGCATGTGGAGATGGTAGGATGGCTCCAGGGAAATGGCCATATAAAAGTGATAAAGCTCTATTGAAAAGTTCTAGACTCAAGAGCTATATAAAGGACACTTCTACTGCTACTTACATTTATGATGTGTGGAACAGGTCCTAGCAGGAAACCAGTTCTAGTCTAGTCTGACAGTTGAGCAGCAGTTGTCTATGTGAATGTGAAGGGGTTCCACTCACTGCAGGAGTCCCTATTGTGGCTAGGTCTGACAATTAGCTCTCGCCCTGTCTGGCACCCCATTCTGCTGGGTGATTGATCTGTGGCCCCTCTCTCTTTGGGACTTGGGATACTCCGTCTTTGTGACTTGACTCTTGGGCCAGGTAACTATATAGTCCCCTATCACTGAAAGACTGTTTTCAGGTGGTCTTCTGTTCCAATTATCCAGGTCCTGTGCCACTTCCCCTCTGGCTGGTAGGGGAACCTGGGTCCACCAGCTATTCTGGGTTCCATAGCAGGGACCCTATGACTAGCAACCTATTTCTATGATTCTGTATATAGATTCTATCATCCCTTGGCTGGCTAATTACTGTCAATCTTTAAATTGGATCATACAGATGAAACCAGAGAATAATTTTTAAATAATAGCTTAGTATTTATAAGTATTCATATATAAAAGAATTTCATAAAGGGAAACATGCATATAACTTTATCAGGAAAAGTTATTACATAAGATTTTCATCTCCAATTTAAAGCTCAAATACAAATTTTTTTGAAATTACAAAATCATTTGAAACAGTGAGTCAGCTGCAAGTAGTCTGCTGTCTGTCTAGATTTCAAAGAGAGATTTGGACAAATCCTCTTCAGTAGGAGGCATGCTAGATCTCATTCAGTACAAGAGTACCCATAACATGGACTTTGATAGGCTGCATATTTCTGCTCTCCAATCCTTGTAGCTAATGTATCTTTGCCCTCTTCTTGGCAAGGCAGGTTTAGATTTAGCTGGTCTCTCTTGTTTATACCAATCCAACTGTGTATCTCACACTGTCTAAAAGTGATTTTAGTGGTAGCTGACCATCTGTGAAAACTGAGCTAATTCTCCGACCTGTTAAGATTGTTCTGCAATGCTTTGGTGTTGGGAGTCCCAGGTTCAAGTCTTTGCTCCACCACAGACTTACTTATTTTGTTATCTTGTTATCTTGCGCAGGTCACTTAGCCTCTCTCTGCCTCAGTTTCCCCTCTCTACAATGGGGATAAAGCACTTCCTTCCTCACAGCAGTGTGAGGATAAATATACATTAAAAGGTTATGAGGTGCTCAAATACCAAGGTAATGGGGACCACAGAAGTACCTTAGATAGATATATAGAAAGATACAGGTTGCCTAAGTGGGCAGCTAAGGATCCCTCCAGTGGCACGGAGGCAACATACCCAGCCCCACAACCTTGCTGCCCTCAGAGAAGATGGCATGCCTACTGTGCTTCAAGAATTCCCAGACCAGTCCCATGATGGCAGGGTTCACAGGGGAATAAAGGTAACATACAGCCACTTCCCCCGCCCCCCTCCACCTCCCCCCCTGAGCATAGTTTGCTTGTGCACCCAGCACAGCTTGGCAGTCCTGAGGTTTAGATTCCTAATGTTTGTTTAAGGAAGAGATAAGACAATGAAAGTAATGTCCCTACCATCTTCATCTACTGGGAGGCTTTTTAAAGCTGGATCCTGCAGCACCTCTGAATACTTTTTATGTAGAGGCTGTTGTTCAAATGTTAAACATTGGACTTTAGGACATTAGCAAAATGATATTTTTTACTGCCAGTTGCAAAATTCACTTTTCCAAAGATGAACTGAGCTGTACTTGGTAAGTTGATGTCTTACAAACCAATTGCTCTCCGCCATATGATTGCAGTAATAAAGCTACCCCAGATAGAAAATGTTGTAGACTGAAATTATGTTAATAAGTACATATTGTAAAGTTATAAATTCTGTTCTCTTACCTCACATCTCATTCTCATCATTTGAGCTTACCACCGATTTTAAAAGAAATAAGGATCTGAGTTCAAATACAGATCAGTGGAGAAGCCTAATAGTCCGTGGCACATTTGTCTATGTCACAACTTTTCAATTTTATGGATGGCATCTTAAAATAGAGTCCTGTTGACCACCTTCACTCCCATTCACAATTGCATAACATTCCAGTTGCAACTACAGCAATTGTTCACATTGAAGAGTAATGCTAGGAACATATTTATATAATGTTAGCATATTTTAATGCAATTTAGCAGCTGGAAAAAAGGAGGTGAGCCAGTACCTTGAGACCAGCTAGCTCAGCAGCAAGTGCTTCCAGGATTCAACTTTGAAGCCTTTAATCTATATCACTAAGTCCAATATGGAATTTGGTACTTTTGGTCAGGTCTACTCAAGAAATTTCCAGAGGGTAGGACAACAGGGTTGTTGCAAGTCAGAATTCAAGTGCTTTGGAAAATTCCTTTGGGGAAGTATGTATTTATTCTGTCCATATTCTATATCCATTAACACAAAAGTTCACCCTAACCAGCAAGAATATGGAGGATAAATAGTTTGGCATTTTCAGATATCAATAGATAACTGGTCGAAAGATGAATAAAGGCAAAAAACACTTAATAGAGAATGATTTGAACAGAAAAACTCTTACACTGGATTCTCATCTTCAGGTGAAATCTAGAAGGAAACATTCAAGTAAAGTGTTGTTGCTGTTTACTTTACAGAAAAAGCAAGCACAGTTCTATGAAAACATTGTGAAAGTGATAAGACCTAAACCAGATTACTTTGCTGTTGGATACTATGGCCAAGGATTCCCTACATTTCTACGGGTAAATATTCTTTTTTTTTTTTTCTTCCATGAGTTACAGGTAGATCACTTGGTTTGAACAGATTTTCCTTTCATGCTGGAGAGGATTTGTAAATAGGAATCTTTTTGTAGTTATACGAAACAGATGTCAATTTTCTTTTCACTTATGACTTTGTAGAATTGTAGTAAACGGAGCTATTCTTTACAGCACATCCAGTGTTTTATAAATCTTAAGTTTTCATATAATTGGAAATGAACATGTATAACCAGTATGTTTTAAATCTAAATGATTGTCTTGCTTTTGACTGTTCCTTTAATACAGAGTGCAAATAATGATTGTCAGAGAGAACAGGTTTTTACTAGTATAATATTAGAAGGTTGTGAAGGGCCGATAAATTTAATAATTTATTTTTGTCTGAACTATAGTTACAGTTTAAAATATCTAATAAAAGTATTTTCTAATTGTTTGTGATACTGTGATGTTTACTTACATTTTGTCATAGTTCATTTGCAAATTAAAGATATTCTTAACAAAAAATTGGTAGAAGATTTAGGAATAGAAAGTAGCTGCATTGTAATTATTGTATTAAAATATAATACTTAGCTAATTGGGGATTACAGCAGGCAGATATTTCCTATTCTAATTGTTAGAATCATAAATTATGAAAATGGTAAGCTCTCACGAGGGCATGCAATCCTTACACCTGGTAAGTGCAGGATTTGTCTTTACCATATATTTTCTAGTGCTTTGTCTATGTAGTTGTAAATGCTAGTTTTGCTTATTCTGTTCTTGTGAGACATCGGCTGATCTGCAATTCTGAAACTTGACTGCTTCCCCAGAAAATAATTGGATAAACGTTTTATAAAATTCCTTCAAAACAAAACACAGGGAATGGTGAGAATAGCAGTAATCTTCAAAACTAGAATATAGAAGGTACCATAAAGTTGCTGGTAACTTCTCAGAGAGTATTATGTCTGTGATTTACTATTAATCTTGCCACATGTATATTAACATACAACAGAGTGCATATTTCCCATTATGGACAGAGTTATCTGTCAACGATTTAGAGCTGTTAAATACAACTTTGTGGAAATGATTCTACTGGGATCATAAGAGAGGCAGCAAGCTGTCTTGAATATCTGAGTACAATAGCAGTATATTCGCACATTCCAGCATCTCAGCCAGTAATACATTTGCATTCAGGAAATGTGCATAGAATACAACACACAATTTTCCAGTTGAAGCACTGTGTTATCTGTATATTCAAAGGGATATAATGGAAAGTAAGAATAGAGAGTTAACCTAGGTTTACTAATATTGGACTGATCTTTTTCTTCACAATTGAATAATTTTGTGTTATTGTAGTAACATGTTTATTATGCTTCAAAAATTGTCAAGGGTCAGCGTGTCATATCTATATATTAGCAATAAAAACTGTAATGTTTGGCTATTAAATGCATTGCTGACAGAGAAGGTTCTCAGTACAAGATTTTCCCTGTATTTCAGGGGCTTTTTTGAGTTATATGAATGATTCACTTTTAATGTATCTATCTTCATATTTCTGTTCTCAAATAGAGATAAATATTTTTCAGCTCTTGTCAATTTCAAGGAGCAGCATTGCAGAACCAAACTTAATTGACTATTATAGAAATTATTAGCATTATGCTCCACAAATCATTGTTTTTCTATTAGGTTGTTAATAATTTTTTTACAAGTCTTACTTCTGAGATGAATAATAAGATAAAACATTTTCAGATTAGATTGTTACTTTCATATCAAAATTCATTTTAATGTGTCTTGATTGCTGTAGTGCTATAAACGTATGTGCTTCCTATTATACAACATATTTATCTTTAGAATTAAGCGTATTTGTTGAATGCATAACTCAGATTTATGTTACCGGTTTATCTTAATTTTCATCATTCAGTGACACACAGCAATAAGTAGAAATGACCTAGCATTAAAATAATCATATAGAAGCTATTCTTTTCAGATAACTGTAAAATAGTAATAGAAACCTGTTGAGAGAACTAAAATGAAATCCACAGTATCTCAATCTTTTTAGAAAAGCTAAATTAGATATATCGTCTTTGGATGGTATATGAAGTGCTGTGCATTAGAGTTGAGATATAATGTGATAAGATGTCATTTTATAACTACAGACTATATGGAACTGTCCTGCTAGATGTAGCAAGAATCTCTGATACTCCTTGAATACTCATTTAATCAGAATTGTTTTTGTAAATGTGTAGACATAATAGCTAAATTCTGCTCTGATACACCATGCAAACACCATTAACTTCAGAGGATGATTTGTGGGTGCAATAGAGAGGATTATTTGGGCCAATGTTTTTTCAGATATTCAGGAAGGTGGCTTATGCACTTAAAGTTAAGAGGTACTCAAGAGCTATCCTGAATTGAGGCCTTAATTATTTGCCATAGGCCTTATTTAAACACACACTAAAGTTCAATTAACTTCAATAGGATTTAAGCCTGTGCTTGAAGTTCAATATGCGCTTAATGGCTTTACTGAATATGGATTAATTTAAGCTTTATGGATTAATTAATGCTTCAGCGCTGTGCTAAATTTTGACCATAATACCTGTAATTTGTTGTGTGTCATTCTGTTGTAAACTAGATGTTTTATATTTCTACCACTAGTTAGTAGCATTTGAAGCATCCTCCAGATACACTTTCAGAGGACTAGGATATTATTTTATTGTGAATTTACTGTGAATATTACTATATGAATTTCACTTTAATTTGTTTCCAGAACAAAGTGTTCATTTACCGTGGGAAGGAATATGAACGTCGTGAAGACTTTGAAGCAAGGTTATTAACCCAATTTCCAAATGCCGAAAAAATGAAGACAACATCTCCACCAGGCGATGATATTAAAAACTCCCCTGGTCAGTGTATCCTTGGAAATTGCTACATGCATATGCTCATGTAATCTAATCAGACTGAGAATGTGTTATTGTTGCTAAAATTGCACAGTAGTTCACTGCACTTTTTATGTTTTTATTGATATATTACTGTCTTTATGCCAATTTTCAAGAGACATTTCTCAGTTGAACCATCTCTCCTGCATAATTTAAACTCTCTCTTTTCAATTCTTAACCTGTCAATTCAGATATTCAGTGTTTTACTGTAAAACCAAAACTTGATTTACCACCCAAATTTCACAAGCCGGTATCAGAGCAAATTGTAAGGTGAGTTTTCTGTTATTTCTACCTTCTTACCAATCTGACTGAATGGCCTGCAGACAACACTTCAATTAACATAAACCCTTGTAAACTGTAATTCTTCTTCTTTGTTGTTATAGTGTGTGTTTGATTTTAAAAATAAGTTTCTATAAGCAGCCACTGAAGATAACACCGACACACAACGCTTGAGGAGGTGAGCCCAAGCTCATAGCCCAGTGGGGTTCTGATCCATAACTGGGACTGTTAGGCAGTACCACAAACCAAAATATAAATAATAATAAAAGTTACAGTAGAACCTTAGAGTTATGAACACCTCGGGAATAGAGTTTGTTCGTAACTCTGAAATGTTTGTAACTCTGAACAAAATGCTGTGGTTCTTTCAAAAGTTTACAACTGAACATTGACTTAATACAGGTTTGAAGCTTTACTGTACCGAAGAAAAATGCTGCTTTCCCTTTATTTTTTAGTAGTTTATGTTTAACACAGTACTGTACCGTATTTTGTTTTGTTTTGGGTTTTTTTTGCCTCTGGTGCTTCCTTATTGCATACTTCTGGTTCCAAATGAGGTGTTTGGTTGACTGGTCAGTTCGTAACTCTGAGGTTCTACTGCAGTTACTTCACTTCTTTGGGCTGGCTCCATGCCTAAGTAGAGGACTGTGTTAGTTGCGACATCACAGTACAGTGAATGATGTGATACTGTAGCCAAGCAGGAACCAAGCAACCATTATATTCGCAGACATGACAAGAGCTGAAAGGAGAAAAGTAAAGTATGAATTTTAAACAATATCATGCTGAATTTTCCATTTTACCTAGCTACTTATAGTTCTTCAGCCGATATTGATAAAGTTTCCAGGACCTGGCACTTAATCTTTGCAGACTACCTTTAGCCCCTGAGTAGAAAACCCTGGTAGTTACTAAAAACAACGGCACACCTCTGCAGTTGTAAGATAAAAAGGGGATTAGTGGGTTACAGATTGTTGCAATAAGCAATAAATCCAGTGTTTCCATTCAGTCCAGTATTTTTGGTGTCTAAATCCATTCGTTATGGATTTACCGCTTATTACAATATTTTGTAACCCACTCTAACAGATGTGCACTCACCACTCCAGGACCTCCTGCTGACTGTCTTGGGAATTAGTTTTGGGCCCTCTTCGGGTGGTGTCTTGCCGCTGTCACTCCGGCTCTAGGACCCACGTCTCTCCAAGGACCGCAGCGTCCTCCTCAATGACACAGCCCTCTGGCCATGCCACACACTGTGCCCCCCCCTTCTGGGGGACCTGCAGTCTGCTGTTCAGCTACTTCCCTTAATGGCTACTGCAGCAAATGATCAGACCACTTCCTCATGGCTCCAGCATCCTCTTTGCCCTTGCCTCAGGGCCTCAGCCTGCAAACCCCAGCAGCCAGCCAGGAGCTGTCTGTCGCTCCCTCGGTTCCTGCGTGCAGCACTGCTCTGTCCTTGGTGCTGGCAATTCTTTCAGCCCTCCAGAGACGCAGTCCTTCCTCCCTGGGCTCCCAGCAAAGAACTGAACTCTGCCCTGCAACTCCCTTTTTATATGGGCCTGCTTGGCCCTTATTGGCTGCTCCCTTCAGCCCTTGCTGTCCCCAGTGCAGTCTCCCTAGGGCTCCTTTTAACCCCTTTTCTGCCAGTGAGGGGCAGGCACCCCATCACACCCACTAACCTCCTCTTTTTGTCCTATGACTGCAGAAGTGTTAACAGGCCACTCTACCTTGAATGGTCCCTTACATGCTAACTTCTTATAATAAACAGTCTGTTCCACCTTGTATTTTGTTGTGATGCTGGGAGTTCCTTTCCCAGACCTGAAGAAGAGCTCTGTATGGCTCGAAACCTTGTCTCTCTCACCAGCAGACGTTGGTCCAATACAAGATAAGAACATAATGTTCTTATCTTGTATTGGACCAACGTCTGCTGGTCCAATGACCTCACCTACCTTGTCTTGCTAATATCTTGGGACCGACATGGCTACAGCTACACTGCATCCATACATGCCTGCAGGCTCAGAGCCCTGGGGCAAACTGTGACTCTTCTTCCTTATTAACAGAGAGGTTCAGCAGTATTTTATTTAAATGATCTGACGACTAAACATGTTGTTAATACAAAATGTTTGCAGTTATGCGATCTGTTTGTTTTTTTTAATTCAGTTTCTATAGGGTGAATGAGGTCCAACGATTTGAGTATTCACGGCCTGTCCGAAAAGGAGAGAAAAACCCAGATAATGAATTTGCGGTAATTTTTTTTCTCTTTTGTGAATGCAGGATAGCTGTTATGTTTTGGTTTGTTGGTGGTTGGTTGATGTTTGTAACTGCAATAAAATGGGACTGAATTTATTATGAGTGCAATGAAAACGACATGTATCATGAATTTTGTTTTATAGCACTAAGAAAAATGAACAAAGCTGTTTTAGTCTGTTGAACACTTGACCACTTTGCAGGAGAAATACAAAACTGTCAGGCCTTAAAATGTAACCATCCTTCACTGAAAGCTGTCTTACCTTAAGGATCCCAGCCAGGCATCCTTTAAAATCAGTCTTTGCTACAGCAATACATATTTTACAAAGCCATATGGTTCACCATATGGTCAATAAAGCTCTCTCTCTTATCCCAGCCTGTGACCACCAAGTTGGTTACAACAAGCCACAAAATCAAGTGCTTTCCCCTTCCCTTCCCACCTTATTCATGGTATAGGAGGAAGAATAATACTAACAGTACTTTGTACTTATGTATAATTTTTCAATTGTAAATCTCAATTTTCTTTAAAATAATAGGCTCCTTATGCCTTTGAATATAGCTCAGTGGTTTGAGGATTGGCCTGCTAAACCCAGGGTTGTGAGCTCAGTCCTTGAGGGGGCCATTTAGGGATTTGGGGATTTAGTTGGGGATTGGTCCTGCTTTGAGCAGGGGGTTGGACTAGATGACCTCCTGAGGTCCCTTGCAACCCTTATATTCTATGATACTAGCTGAATAGACTGGAATTGGTTTACTAGAGCAGAGAACTGTGAACAGCTTCCCCAGTTTCATTGTCCATTTCACCATTTGCTCCGAATACAGAGCTGCAATCTTATGTCTCCATACAAGCTAGCCAATTTTAATCTGCTGTGCTTTGAGGGGCTGGTGTGTTGCGAAACTCCAGATTGTCGTTGCAGGCAGAGGATACTTACTCAGGGTTTCCCCCTACCAGGCCAGCCTAACCTGATTCACTTGACAAGCCCTGTGCCACAGCTGTCTGTTCTGCTACTCACAGTAAACTTGGCTGCTAATCAAAGTGATCCCAGATGAGATGAAAGAAAATGCTCCCATCATCAGTGAATGATGCTGGTGCAAAAACCAACAAAGATGTTTTGGCGAGATAAAGTGCTACAATGTACAATGCATCTTGATTTCCAATTTAAAAAAATTAAAATAACTAAAACACTTAGGAGCTTAGGGCTGGATTTTTAAAGGCACTTAAGCACCTAATGTGATTTTCAAAAGCACCTAGGTGCTTAACTCTAGGCATCTGGTTGCTTTTGAAAATCCCACTAGGCACCTGAATACCTTTAAAAATCTGGCCCTTGTGTCCTATTAACTTTCAATGGGACTTAGGCTCCTAAGTGAGCTCGGGGCTAATAAAAGACAGCCATGCCAATATATTCCCCATTTAAAATGGGGAGGCAGGGCCAGATAAAACAAAATTAGGTAAAGAAACATTTTCATCATGACTTTAACATTTACAGATATGAGAGAGCAATAATTAAAACAATAATTTCTTTTAAAATTGAAGACAAAGATGTTTTAAGATTAGGCTGCTTCTCCTTGCACTTAAACTCACTGAGATTTTTGATGAAAAATACAGTCTGTAAAGCACTTTTTAAGGCACTAATGTGAGAACCCTAAAGGTTACACCTGGGAAACTTGTTTTCAGCTATATTTAAAATTGTCAGAGAATGGAGTGGAGGATTTCTGTAGACAGATAAATTTGTTCCTGAAGTCTGTCATCCCACTTTGTTTAATGTGCTTTTCACATGCAAGACAGATTAGTTGGAAAATGACAGTTCAACAGAAGCAGGTGGAGCTTTTACATAATGTTACCCTTCAGTTAAAAGACCAATGTTTGACTGTTAAATAGCACATTAGCTAGCATATTGAGTCCAATCTCGCCACAGACATAGCCCTGAAATACACATACAGATTCCATTTGCAATTTTTTTTTTTAGCTTTGTAATTTCTATACTGCTGCCGTTCTTCTTTCTGATAATGAATTTGTAGATCTTTGGTTAGGATAAAAGCTATCAATCTGCTAACATGCTATTTCTAACCTTTTTTATGTTATATTTGCAGAATATGTGGATTGAGAGAACCATCTATGTGACAGCATATAAATTACCAGGGATTTTAAGATGGTTTGAAGTCAAATCAGTTTTCATGGTAAGGACAAATGAGGATGAATTTACTGAGACTACTTAGAACTTTTTTTTCCCGGTTACTGAATATATGCAGTGTATATTACTCTGCTTAACCTCAAAGTCTAATCAGTGGAACCATATGTAACCTACTAAAGGAATGGGGACTTACCTACCAACTTTTCTCATCAGGAATACTGTTGTTTATTGATTAAGGTGAATGCTCAGATAGCAAAAGTAGTATTCTTCCATCACTGGTACAAAAATATGAATGGTGAATCATATAAAACTCTCGGGCCTGATTCAGCAAGATTTTTCAGCACTTCTTACCTTTAAGCACAGGAGTATCCACCTTAAAATCAAAGGGATTACTCGTTCATTGCTGTATAAGTAGACTTGGAAGGATTCGATTTTTATTATTAAGTGTCAATTTCACCGTAAATACACAAATCAGCAAAAAAGTATTTCCAGTTTTAATAATAAAAAAAATACAGTTAGGCAAAGTAAGAAAAAGATACTTGAGATCTTACTTGAGTTTGATTTATGGATATTTATTTTGTACATTTTGACGTGAAGCTGACAATTTGTGTTTTAGCAGTTATAAACCTTTAACTTTTTGATTCTCAACATCTATTGTCATTAAATATTGTCTGATTCCTCCTATTGTCTGACCTCCCTATCATTTCCCACAACTGAAAATTTAAATAAAAATTGAAAAATGCTTCAAACAAATGATTTTGCACAATTATGAAAATGTTAACTGATAAGAATTTTAAAAATACTTAAAAATAAATATAATATCTGTCAAAATTATTTAAAAAAAAAAAATCTGCCAAGGGCCCTAATTTGTAAAGACCACAAAAGTATTGCTTTTTAAAAGTAGGAATTGGATAATTTAACTGTAATTTATCTAAGGGAAGACAAACTAAATTAAATTACTTGTGCTGACTAAATTTCTTTTGTAAATATTATTAGTGATTAAATGTTGTTTGAGTTCTCTCTGTTCTTTAAAGTTAGCTAAAATATGCCCTAAAAACTTCACCAAGAATTTTAACAAATGTGTACATCCGTTTTCTAGTTCATAACTAAAACTGTTTATATAAAATATATCCATAAAATATCTTACATACTAAATTAGCTGTAATTTTTAAGTTGCAATGAAAACATTGTTACTTGCTGGAGTTTTTAAATCTTCCTTGTGAGGCTTTTTTTTTTTTTTTAAAGGGAAAGAACAATTGGCATATGGTTAATTAAAAGCATTTTATTGCTCCATTGAGATTCGGTTGGACAGTTGTATTTAGATGAACAAAAGTAATGCAGAAAATGACTATGGTATCTATAGTAACAGAATATGAATGTGATGTTTGACAGTATTAGGCAACTGAATAAAACATTTTGAATTTTTTTTTTGTATTTTTATGTTTTCAACATAATCCTGATAGAGATGATAGCATTTACCTTCTCTGTTGCAAGAATTGTTTTCTGTAAAACCTAGCATATCTGATGAAAATTCCTTCACCTTCTGAGTTAAGAACACAGTCTGACAGGCCACTTCATCCACTTTGTACATGTTCACTTTTAATGCTGTGCACCTGATAGAAATGTGCATGAATCTGTCTAATGGAGCTCTTTCTATAAGCCTTTTGTAAGCAAGGATTATATTAATCACAGTTGAAAAAAGGAAACAGAAACAAAAGTAACTTAATGTTGGAGGAGAGCAAAGGATGACTTTTGACCAACTATGTAAGATCTATTTACTACAAAAGCAGTTATTAGCTGCATAAACATTCGTATCAGGTAAAACTCTAGCAGCATAATTGCAAATCTTGCACCTCTATAACACAACATTTTAATTCCTGATATAAATACTTTGGGTACATTACAGAACACAATGAATGAAACTCCTTTGAATATTTTATAAGTTGTTGATAGAACTAGAAAATTCCATTTTAAATAAAGGGTTGATGCCACATCAAATCATTGACTAGAGAGGATTAAATAATTTAATAGATGAATTAATTTATTTTTTCTTTTTGTAAATAACTAATAGCAGCTTATGATTTCCTTTAATTTGTTGTTTGAAATTATTTGCTTCACTTTTACTAATACTTCTTGGTCTGTAGATTGTTTGCAAGCAGGTTGTTGTGAGTATTTGAATATTTTAAATTTGAGCTCTGAAATTTTATTTGGACTCACAGATCATATACTGGTGTTTCTCTGTAATGAATGGATGAGCATAACTTCTAAAATCAGGTTTCTGGTTTGAATACACAGTTTTACAAGTTTGGTATTAATTTTAAAAGTTTGTGTGCACAAACTTAGTTACAGACAGAGTAATTTGTCATGAAACCTTGAATTCTAAAATAATGCTCAAAACACACTTTAAAAAATTATAATTAAAACAGACTTGATTTAATCAGATAGCAGGTGTAAGAGTGACAACTAAAGAAATTTGATTATAAGTGGCTCTCAGAAGCATGTTAAGCAACTGATAGCTAGCTAGAAGTGCTTCATTTATGCAGAGTTTATGTAAATTAGAGTGTAATCAGCTACACACTTGCATTTTCCTAACAGGCCCCAATTAACCCCCCACACATGCCTTTTCCATTCCTACCACAACATTTTTTCGATAAATAGGCTAGAACTTTAACACTCTTTAATTGAGAGACTTCCAAAATGTGGAAATCTCTCTCTCACTTAGGGTATTCAGAGGACTTGCTGGTGGTCTGTAGAGAGCTTGCTCTCCTCATAGAGAGTGTTAAATCACATTAATATGTATTTTAGCTATATTTTAAATATTTTCCAGATATTACTTTTAGGCATAACCAACTGTTGTAGTTGCCAAAAGGATGTTATCTGATCACAAATGATGGGAGGTGATCCATATGATTTCAATGGGAGGGAGGTGCATACAATGCAATCTCTCTATTAAGAACCAATGCACCTTACTAAAGAGTTTGAGGACCCCTACTTTAAACAATGAAATAACTTTAGACCATGGAATAGAATCATATAACTCGAAGGGACCTCGAGAGGTCATCTAGTCCAATCCCCTGCACTCATGGCAGGACTAAGTATTATCTAGACCATCCCTGACAGGTGTTTGTCCAAACTGCTCTTAAAAATCCCCAATGATGGAGATTCCACAACCTCCCTAGGCAATTTATTCCAGTGCTTAACCACTCTGACAGGAAGTTTTTCCTAAACCGCCCTTGCTGCAATTTAAGCCCATTGCTTCTTGTCCTATCTTCAGAAGTTAAGAAAAAAAAAATTTCTCCCTCCTCCTTGTAACAACCTTTTATGAACTTGAAAACTTATCATGTCCCCTCTCGGTCTTCTCTTTTCCGGACTAAACAAACCCAATTTTTTCAATCTTCCCTCATAGGTCATGTTTTCTAGACCTTCAGTCATTTTTGTTGCTCTTCTCTGGACTTCTCCAATTTGTCCACATCTTTCCTGAAATGTGGCACCCAGAACTGGACACAATACCCCAGTTGAGGCCTAATCAGTGTGGAGTAGAACGGAAGAATTACTTCTCGTGTCTTGCTTACAATACACCTGCTAATACATCTATAGTGAAGCAACGACTCTCCGGCACGGTGCCTCCTGCTGATCATCCAGGGAATTAGCTTTTCCAGCCGTGGAGTGCCCTCTGCCAGCCGGTATCCCCACAGAAATCCCAGAATGATGTTTGCTTTTTTTGCAACAGTGTTACACTGTTGACTCATATTTAGCTTGTGATCCACTATGATCCCCAGATCCCTTTCTGCAGTACTCCTTCCTAGGCAGTCATTTCTCATTTTGTATGAGAAGAAAACTTTTTTTTTTGGTTTAATTATCCAAAATAGAATGAAGACAGTGATATCTGCTAGGCAAATATGATGGCCTTTTTTTATAACATATTTAATACAACTTCCTGAGAGGCTACCAAAATAGTTACTGCAAAAGTACATTCTCCCTTTTTAACATGTGACTTTCTGAAGAGCATATAATCAAATTCCATCAGACAGTCCAGTCCAAGATGCTGGCTTTGCTGTTACCATAATGGTAACTGGATCACTCCTGTCTATCCACTAAGAGCTGCATGTCCATAAGTCTTCATAGAATAATTTTCCTCAGTATCTCACTAGAAGCTCACTTGGGCTCTGTCAAAGTAATTCCAATGTTTTAGACTTGCTTGATCTTTCTGAGAGCCTTGGCCTATGCAGTAATTATGCTGTAAGAGTGAAAAATAGTAAACCTTTTATCTGTTTATATCATATCAGTTACCGCAGTATTGACACTATATATCTTGCCTAGTAGAAACGGCACCTTCCTGCAGCTATTGACTAAAATTCCTCTTTCACTCTAAAATCTATTAGTTATCATTGGGATGGTTTTGTGGGGAGCAAACTATTCAAGTGTGGCCTGTTACGTGACTACTGGACCAGTAATTAAAACTTATTTTTGTGCTGTTCTTTCAGGTTGAAATCAGTCCACTGGAAAATGCAATAGAAACTATGCAGTTAACAAATGATAAGATCAATAATATGGTTCAACAACATTTGAATGATGCAGACCTACCTATTAACCCCCTCTCTATGCTACTTAATGGCATTGTGGATCCTGCAGTCATGGGAGGATTCACAAACTATGAAAAGGTATGTTCAAAATTAGCTTTGTTTGGTCATGGAATCTAATCAAGTGTGTGTGGTGTGTACGGGTGCATGTAAACATGCATTATAGGTCAGTTTTGGAATTTTCCACATCTCGAGTATATTATAAATGGGTGATATTTATAAAGGAATTCTGTGGGTTGAAGAAAGAGAAACAACTATAAGGATTGTTAACAGTGAGGGTTATTAACCATTGGACCAATTTCCCAAGATAAATATGTACACATGAAAGCTTAGTATAAAAATGGTGAAAATGTAAAAACTATAGTAGTGCCTATTCAAACTGCTGTACATAGGCAATAAGTTTTTGTAAGATAACTAACTGGGACATGTGGTTTGCACTTAGGGTGACCAGACAGCAAGTGTGAAAAATCGGGACAGGGGGCGGGGGGGTAATAGGCGCCTACATAAGACAAAGTCCCAAATATTGGGACTGTCCCTATAAAATCAGGACATCTGGTCACTCTATTTGCACTCTTTGAGCTGTTATTGGAAGAACTCTTCCAGCCTCCAATATCCCTGGCCTAGTTTACCTACATAGGACACTTAAACCACTGGACACGGATATATAGTATTGCGGAAAGTAAATAATGTTGTTGTGCTGCAACATGTATTGTAGGCTTCAAAATTTAACTAATCTTCCTAGTGACCCCCAAAATTGCACTTGGGCACAATACTCATAATTGTAGATGAGGAGGACTAAGTAGAAACCTTCAGCAGTACTTCTTGCTTGACCAGAGGGTTCAGTGTTGAGCAACATATGATAATATTCCTCTCCCTGCCCCAAAAGGATGGATATCATGATCTCTTGCACTCTTAAATTGTCTTTCATTGCTTTTAATTATGTATTTGTAGGCATGTTATTACTGACATTTTGTAGCAAAATCTTTTGGTTTGATTCATTTTCCTTTGCTATAACTAAAAGCCTTTCTAGATAGTGAATGTTCAATCATTTTCTGAAATAACTGGTACTTTTCTGTTTTCATTAGGCTTTTTTTACTGAAAAATACATGCATGAGCATCCAGAAGATCACGAAAAGATAGAAAAACTAAAGGACCTCATAGCATGGCAGGTAAACTGTCTAATTCAAATCATGCCTGGGCCAAGTGGCATACAAAGGCAGCCTGCTGTCACTTGTGACAAAATTCAGGCATCAAACCATTCACCCTAGTGTATACATTTCCGTGGCATTTAGACTGTCTTGGAACATGAGCTAAAGTTCATCTTTTCAAATCTGACATAGTTTGTCATTTGATAATCCCATAAGTGACTAACATTATTAACCTATTTTTTTATTACATAGTCTCTCCTGTTACCAGTTTAGAGATACAAATACACTCTCACTTTCAAATGACTCAATATCTTATGATTGTGTTGGCCAATTCTGTTGTAAATTTAGTTGTAATTTTTTCCAATATAGCTCAGTGGTTTGAGCATTGGCCTGCTAAACTGAGGGTTATGAGTTCAATCCTTGAGGGGGCCACTTAGGGATCTGGGGCAAAAATCAGTACTTGGTCCTGCCAGTGAAGGCAGGGAGCTGGACTCGATGACCTTTCAGGGTCCCTTCCAGTTCTAGGAGATAATAATATATGGAGATATACCTATTATTTTATTATTATATGCTAAATTAATAAAGAATTACAATAAAAACTAAGTTAAGAGTATTAAGGCCTTACAGTTTAAGAACTCAGAATTTAAATGCCTAGGTTACATGTTCAACCATAAGTCTGTCCCCTTATGCAAATGCTTTATAATGTTGTCTGTTTACATGATCACTTATTGTTTCTCCAGATAATATATATAACTATTTTTTCCACAACCACAGATGTGCATATGTATCATCTTGTAGCAGTGTATACTGTGTATGACAGATAGTCAATTAAAGTCATGTATACACAAAATGCATAGGAGGCAAGAGTTTCTGCAAAGCCTTTGCCTCATTCCCAGCACACCTTACACACACACACACACACACACAATTGTAGAGTGAGTGAGTGTGTGTGTGTGTGTGTGTGTGTGTGTGTGTGTGTGTAGATATATATATATATATATTACAGTTACATAATATATGTATTACTATATATACACACACAGACGATATATACATACATATCATAATATATAATGTATGGTGGAACTCTACAATGCCTTTTTTACAATCACTGTTCATAGAAGAAACATACTTTAAATAACTTATGAGGTGTCACAGATATTTGTAGTGAACCAGAAATAGAACCCAGATCTCCAAGTCCTGTGTCTTAAACATAGAACCATCCTTCCTCTGTGAAGATCTGCATTTATGTCTTCCAAAGAATACATTTTGAGAAAAACAGGAAACCACATTCTAGCTGTATTGTAAGGCTATACTCTGATATTTTTTCATTGGCCTCAGAATAATTTTATGATAAAAATCCACAGATGTGACTAGAAATGTTTTTACCCTGAAAAAAGTATATTATAGTGTTTTATATTCAATTCTGTCTTTATTATAAATGGAATAATTTAAATTTCTAGAGGATTCAATTTTAGATGTAGTAGAAACCAAAGATATAATACACAAAAATCCTTGGAAGGCCATAAAACTATTGCAGAACAAACACTAGTTTGGTCTGCAAAAGTTCTATTGATTTTTGTTGTTGTTGTTGTTCCCCTGTAAGGTTTTACAGCAGATTGGATTTTAGGGACTTCAGATTCTAGAGAGGAAAATAATTTATCCCAAGAGAGTAACTTCATGTCAGCACTGTCATTATCCCTAATGACCCTATTAAAAATGAATTGTATTGGTGCTCATGAACACACTTTACCCCAAAAGACAATCATCCTGCTGGCAACACAGATACAAGAATAAACACTGGAAAATGCATTATTTAAAATCTGTAAATTTTGTTTTGTCAACATGTTTAAAAATACACACAACTTCCTTGTCACTAGTTTAGTTCCAAGTGTGATAGAAGCTAAGCAATTTAAAGACAAGAGATTAATACAAACAAATATTTTTCTGAAACTGTCACCAGTAAGTGATAAAAATCAAAATGCAAAAGGAATAATTTTGAAACTACCTGATATAAAATTAGAGTGTTTATGATTCCTAAAACATTTCTGAAAACTTTTTCAAATAGCATAACTTCATAGAAAAGGTGGCAGGTTAAAGAAAACTTTTAAACTGTATTTCACATAAGGAACAAGATGGCTCAGGGGACTGGAGAGAGATACAGTATAGAGCCTTTATCATTAAATCACTGTTTTGACTTCGTCTCCAGCTCAGCAGTTGGTATCTGTTGGCCAACATGAAACACAGTAAGTTGGCAGTTTCAGTCCAATTCCTAATAAATAGGTTTCTGTATCTCAACTGAGCAAATTATAGGTGCTCAGAGATTTGATACCTCAATATAGATCATTGTGTTAATAAAACATTATGATATTGAATGTTGCCAATTACCTCCGTGACTATTTTGTTTGTATTGTTGCACCCCTTCACCTTCCCTTTGTCTCATTTGTCTTTTGGAAAACAACCTCTTCAGGGTAGGGCTAGTGCCTTCTATTTGGAAAGTGAAAAATAAAACGTGTATTTGGAATAGAATGATTTTTTTTATTGTATATTCTTATTTTAAAATATAAGTATTGGCAGTAAGATGATCGTCTTATGCAGTAACTTGTATGCATGGGCACCACTGGAAACAAGTAATTGGTATTAATCTTTAATTGATACGCTTTAGTTGAAGGGTAATCTTTGTTGAGAGAGAGGCCAAAGATTAAGACCTCATTCCTGGGCACCTTCTAGGCCAGTGGTCTCCAACCTATTTACACACAAGATCACTTTTTGAATTTAAGTGCAACCTAGGATCTACCCCGCCCTTTCCCCGAGGCCCCACCCGCCTCACTCCATCCTCCGTCTAGGCTGGGGCAGGGGGTTGGGGTTCGGGCTCTGGGCTGGGGCCGAGGGGTTCGGAGTGTAGGAGGGGGCTCCGGGCTGAGCCTGGGGCATGGGGTTGGGGTGCAGGAGAGGGTTTGGGGTATAAGAGGGGTTACGGGGTGCTGGCTCTGGGAGGGGGCTCGGGGTTGGGGTGCGGGCTCCCGCTGGGTGGTACTTACCTTGGGTGGCTCCCTGGTGATGACGCAGCAGGGCTAAGGCAGGCTCCCTGCCTTCCCCAAACCCATGACACTCCCGGAAGGGGCCAACGCGCCCCTGCAGCCCCTGTGGGGGGGGGGTGGCGGGGACGTGGCTCCATGCGCTGCCTCTCTCTGCAGGCACCACCCCTGCAGCTCCCATTGGCCGCAGTTCCCTGTTCCCAGCCAATGGGAGCTGCGGGGGTGGTGCTTGCAGGCAGGAGCAGCGCACGGAGACCCCTGCCCCCCTCCCCGCTACACCACCAGACTTTTAGTGGCCAGAGATCGTGATCAACTGGGAGAGTCTCCAGGACAACCAGTTGATCATGATCTACAGGTTGGTGACCACTTTTCTAGGCTCAGTCTCAAATTTGGCATGCAGATTGGCACTACTCTCTGGAGAGACCCCTACAGAACAAGGTGGAAGTACAGAGAAATGGAGCAATGTGTGGGAAAATTCAGTGTTGCATCCTATGCTTTACTTAAATTGTGGATGAGAACTTCATTTTTCAGTGCTTCCATGTAGTCTGGTGCCTTCTGTTAATGTGTACTTCAAGCTACTACACTAAATTAGTACCGTGTAAAACAGTCACAACAAAATTCAAAAACATCCAAACTTCGGGTGTTTGAACATTGTTTTAAATTCATGAAAATCCTATGAAATGTCATGGTATTTCTCTCATGGGAAATGATTGCGCTGCTCAACTGCCTATATTCTAGTTTTTAAATCTATTGTATTCATTTTAGGTGTTTATTTTTGTCTAATTTTGTGCCTTTTCACTTCCTAGAAAAATCAGATCCTGTAGTTTTATTTGACAGTATCATTTAGATCTGAAATAGGCTGTTTCATCAGCACATGACAGTAATGAAGTTCATCTCAGTGCAATAGTCACTCAACTTCTAGCCATTATACTTAGAGCACACCAAGACTACCACAGAGCACAAAGAATTATTTCTGTACCCTTCCCATACCAGTGAAAGTGAATTAAACCCAAATTAAAACACCATCAAGTTCCTAAATTCAGCCCTGCTCATCTAAGAAACAGCTCTGTCTTCCTTGTTTCCTTGCTCTCAAACATATCTGGTCTTCTCCTCTGTCTGTGCCCTGAGAATTTTGCTTAGCAAACCCTTTAATCCAATGTCATTAAGCTCTGGGTGCATGGTGCTCATGTTCTCAAAACTAACCTGGACTAGTTCAGACAGGCTTGGCCACTAATCTTCCTTGTTCAGCTGCTCTTGAACATCAAGGAACTTCACACAGGTTTGACCGTATCCATGGTCCACTGGAGCCTGCTCATCTGCTAGTCTCCGTCATAACTAAAGAGAATGCTTAACCCATACAGTCTTCTTAATGACCATCCAGTTGCTGTTGCTATAGCCAGTCCTATTGAGGTCCCTTGGGCCAGGCCTCTGTTTAACTTTCTGTGCAGAGCTTCATAGCACACATTTATATCAAGAATTCATAATACATTTCATTAACACCTCTGTCATAACAGGGGAGAGTTTAGCCCTATTGAATTCTGCTGCACAGAGCCAGCTAAATTTATGTGCTCAGCTTGACTCTGCAGTCATGGAAACGGATGTAGGTAGGGAAATAGGATGCTGCCCCTCAGGAGTTGCAGCTGATCCTGCTCAATTCACAAAGGAAGAAGGAACAAACTCTGTTCTTCCAGGCCCCTGGGGATGGCACCGGGGAGGTCCTGCTGAGCTTCCTCAATTTTGTGGGGTTGGGAGCAGATCTCTGAGGTTCTCTCTGGCTGGGGGCAAGTCAGCTGTAAAGAAGCCACATACTCCAAACAGCAATTCGGGCTGGTTTCTCCAAATTTGAGCTGTCAGCACAAGAGGATGGTCCTGTTGGTGCCAAAGGTCTCTTCCTCTCTCCCTGTCTGCAGAGCTGCTGCAGAGGCACTGTATATCCCCTTTTCTGCCAGCCTAATTGTTCTCAGGATTGGTCAAGCTGATGCAGAGCTCTCATTAATTTATCTCATTTATTGTTTTATTTGTACATCTATTTAAAAAAAAAAAAAAAAGGAGCGCCCATCTCTTCCTTTAGATGCTCCTTGACAATCCTTCAAAACACATCAATGAAATAGACCCTTGTTGTAACTCTTCCCCCACCAACATATGCACTGCAAACATAGCCCTGCTGCAAAAATGTATAAATTTTAAGATCTGTTGCCCAAGTCTTCCCATTCCCTTATAGCGAGGAAAAACAAATGAGCCAATGCACTCTTTACTTGGCCCTATGGAAACTGAGATTCATTTATTGTAGACAGAAAATTAGGAACAAGACCATTTGAAAGTTTAATTTTTTGCTACTGAGTACAAATTCATATGGATTATAAATAAAAGTGGATAGTGTAGAAATATTGTGGGTTTTTTTGAAGAGTGCCAAGAGAAGCAACAGCTGTGTGCTGTTAAATGGCACAAAATGCATTTTATTCATGGATTCATCTTGATAAGATTTCTTAAATTTGTTCACATGTAATTTAATTGTGTACTTCTTATCCTCCTTACTAATAAGTCTGCTCATTTAGATTGCTGATCCATCATATTAGAAAAATCTGTTTTTAATCAGTATTACAGTTTAATTATGAATTATTAAGGGGAAACCTCTTAGCTTGATTGCTGCAAAGAATATCTGACTCAGAACCAGAGCACTGTGTAGGTTGGAGCTGATCTGGAAAAGGAAATATTTTTCTTAAACATGAGATAGAACTACTATCAGATTCTTTTATGTTGCTGTGGGAATAAAAATGTCTCTCTTAAAACATTTTAAAAGGTCAGCTACACCTCCACACTATGAACTAATTATATAACCTTGTGTTGGCACCGATATTTTGTGACAGCAGCCTTGCAGATAAATTATTATTTTCAGTTATAAAAGAGAATTAATTTATTCTCCCTCCTCCCCCCACTTCACTCTCTACTAAAAATCATTGAAAACCAATTTATGAAAAAAATATTGTCATTTTTGGTATGTAGAGCTGTATGTTTTCTTAAATATGTTGTATACAATATCTAAGATATTTTTTCATGATAACACAGGGTTTCATAAATAGCATGTGTTAAACAGAAATAGATATGAATATTGTTTTTCTCTGCTGTTTATTCCCATGAAATTTGGTGGGGCTGATACTAATAGTCTAGCTCAGCAATACTCAGACTCAGGCTCGCAAGTGGCTCTTTAATGTGTCTCCTGCAGCTCTTTTCAGCACATGATATTAAAACACTGATTTACTTATTAACCGATCAGGATGCTTTTAATATGTTATTAACCAATTGTAGATGATAAAATAATAATACTTGGTCAGTCATTTTGCTGTGAGAATTAGTTTATTTTTATATATATATATATAACTAAATATTTCCCCTGTCATACTGTTTAAATATGAATATATAGTACTATAGTAAATGAAACAATGAATTCACACTACTGTGGCTCTTTTGGGTAATGTTGATCGCTAATTTGGCTCCTGAACCACTGAGGTCTGAGTATCACTGGTCTAGCTTTTGAGTCAAATTTAAAGTGCAGTATGTTTGAGGGTTTTTTAAACATAAGTAAAGGGGTATTTGTTCAACCTGATAAATTTAGCTGTACCTTATAATTGCTGGGCAGAATTATGCATACATTAATTTTAAATGACTATGCGCAACGCAGAGTGAAAATGAAATCATATATAGTACAAAAAAATCACCATGTTCTGCTTTAGTTGCTATTAGTATTCCATAAAAATCTCATATTCCTCTTAGAAGCCTTACGGTGTAGGTAGAGCCCCCCTTGCTCTACTCCCTTTCATGAGAGAAGACCAGAAAATTCATTGTCATCTAATTGTCTTCTTTAGATTCCATTCCTGGCAGAAGGTATCCGAATTCATGGAGAGAAAGTAACTGAAGCACTAAGGCCATTTCATGAGAGAATGGAGGCCTGTTTTAAGCAGCTTAAAGAAAAAGTGGAAAAGCAATACGGTATCAGAACAATTGTAAGTTGTCTCCAAACCTGACATTTAAAAAAGAATCTGTTTTTAGAATTGCTGTAATTCACATTTCAGTGATTAAATGAATATGTAGAAAAAACAGTTTTAATAGAGGGTGACTAAGAATCTTAAGGGAGTATGTGGTTTTTCATTTTGTTTTGGTGTTGTGGTACTCGTGGATTTAAACTTATTTTTAGACAGAGGTTTATTTCTCTTAACGTCCCTAAAATGTTCCACGTGGGTAGCCGCACAAAAGTATAGTGACTTGCCTTGTGTTGCACATCAAATGAGTATCTCTCCTGAGATTAGAATATAATATCTTTCTGGTTTCTAGATTTTTGTCCTGTACTCTATGCCTATCCAGAAGGTTGTCTTCTGAAGCATAGTTATATATCAGTGGCTTCAACAGGTATCTTTGTCTGTAACTATGCTAGATGAATAGGTCTACTTGGTTAATTTATCTCTGGACTAGCAATTGTAGCTTAGCGCATGGGGCCCAGTTAAAGACTTCACTTAAATTGTCAGTGCTTAGGAGAAGTGACCAAATGTCCTAAAAAACATTCAAAAACCCTTATCAACATGACTCCACAGCATAAAAGACTTACCCCAAAATACCAGGATCTGTCCATTGGAAGTCAAGATAGTCCCTCAAAGTGTTCAGGTTTTAAGGATCTTTTACACAGGTTACAATCTCTAGGAGGTTCTGACATCTTTGAAGCATTCGTTCTTTGAAGTCAGAGGTTCATATCAAGGAATATCACAGAGTATCATCACTTCCAAAGCTAGACTCTCACTTCCAAAGCTAATTCTAAGGCTGTTTTAAATGTTTTTTTTTCAATAAGTCAGGGTCCTGTATCTGCAGATTCTCAGCAATGACTTGCTACTCTTAAGTACAAACTGCATCCTTGACCTTACTTGTAAATCTCCTGCTACTATAACTCCAAACTGTAGTTCAGGAGACCAGGGGAGGTAGATTGTTCTCTGTGGATGGTCCTCAGTACTGTAATTTGCACTCTCCCAACATGAACAAATCATTTTTGGCCACCCTTCTGCCTCAGCTTCAAGATGCAGCCAGAAATTTTGAAAGTCCCCTTACCCTTTGAACCTTGTTGATTAAAGGCGGGTTAGTAAGTAGAGAGGTTTTGTTTTGGTTTAAGACTGAGTGTTGCTGCTTAGTGCGGGGAGTGTTTCAAGTGCTGGCTCTTGTAGCCTGCACGTAGGTTCTTAATTGAGAATGTATTTTGAAAGCCATAAGTGCACTTGGAGATTATGCAAAGCAGGCACATGTTTTATAAATACATTTTAAAAATTCAGTAACATACAAGTAAAGAGTTAGAGTTAACCTTAGGTCTGATTGTGCTGGGATTTGTGTTCTGAAAGTATGTTGAAGGCTTCTGTTCCAACTCTTATGCCTTGTATATTAGTAGCATTGACAAGCTCAGAATCAAAACCTCCATCACTGTTATAAGTATTCTTTAACCTTGTTGTTAGGTCTTGGTTAGATTTGTAATGAAAAAGAAAGACTCAGATGAAACTTACATCCACTGTACACTCTTTCCCCCTTGTTACTGTTTAAAAAATAAATAAATAAATAAATACATGAATGTATTCAGTGTTTATCAGAAATACAAGTGAATCTATACCAGTGAGTGAATAAACTCAGATTTTGTCTACTTCTTTATGTTGACCTGCATTGTTTATCTTGGTCCCAAATGGCTAACTAGATTTCAAGCTGTAGTAATCACAGAAATAGCTCATGAAAAATGAAATTAAGGGAGAATCTACTTAACAATTTGATAAGATGTGACCTTGTAGCAAAATATGATTTGTCTCCAAGAAAGCAAATATCAGAAATTACTTAAGAGAGTAAATATTTTCCCAGAAATTGTAAAAAATAATTTCAAGCAAGAGAAAATGTACACTAATAATTGAAACATTCAGAAAATCCCCCACAAAAAAACAATATATTTGTAATGTTGCACAAGTGCATTTCCTATCAATAAGACCATTAAAAATAAAGAAAATCGCCAATTGAAGAAACATTAACTACTACATTGTTCTGCAGGCAGTCCAGCTTGCCAGTGTATGCTCCTGGTTCCCAAGCTGCCTGGCTGCAATCTGTACTCCAATTCTGGCTTCCTGCCTAGTTCTGTGGCATACTGTAGGAAGCATGCATGGTAATCCAGCTAACTCCCCATTAGAAGGAAAGCTGATGAGCAAGACACAGCAGCAGACGGGTCCCAGCAAGGCAAGGAGACAAAACAAAATATTGAATGCCTGGCTGCAGCAGAATGGCAAATTCCATGGTGAAATGTTGACTTCTGTGGAGCTTGGAAAAATGCCAGATTCCACAGTGACCCTGTGATGGCACGGACTCACCACTGCTGGCGCCTCCTGCTGGTTGCTCTGGGAATTAGCTCAGTCCTAGCTGTGCAGCTCCCTCAGCAGATGGTGTCCCGCCCATTGCCTGCTCTGCTGTGCTGTCTGGGACCCGCATTGCTCCCTGGTTTGCGGCATCCTCCTCTGGACACAGCCCTCCGGCTGTGCCCCACTCAGTTCTCTCCCCTTCCGGGGGTGATGGCAGTCCTTCGGCTTGCACCTGCCTCAGTGGCCAACCACAACCCAAAGTCTAGCCCCTCACCTCAGGGCAAGTTGCAGTGTGTATCAGCCACACTCCTCCGCAGCCAGGTGCAGTGCAAGGCGGGGACCCAGGCCCATCCACTACTCTGGGTCCCAACCCAGGGACCCTCTGGTGGCAGCCTCTCTCTGCCCTCCTTCTCGCCTCTTGTCCGACTATCTTCCCTGGGCCACTTCCCCTTTGGCCCCTTGCACCTTCTTGGGCCTTCTAGTCAGGGGCTGCAGCCTGGCAGGTCACAGGCGGAAGCCCTCTCTCTGCTAACCCTGAGCCGGCCCAGCACTGCTCTGTCCAAAGTGTTACCTCCTTACCTCAGGAGCCAGTCCTTCTCCCTTGCTAGTCAGAGAGAGACTGCCCTCTCCTTTGCTAGGCAGCCTTTATATAGGGCCCAGCCTGGCCTTGATTGTCTGCCTCTTTCTTTGCCCTGATTGGCTCTCCACACGCCGTTGCTGACTGTTCCAGCCCTTTTTCTCATGGAGTGGGGCAGCCGCCCCGCTACACACCCCAGTTCGGATGGCAGTTCATGTGAGTTATTGTATCAGGCAGTCTGCATACTTAGACAGAAGTCACTGCAGTGGTTTACATTTGGTTCACGTTTTGAAGGTTATCTCTGCAACCATAAGGGCTAGAGCCATAATTATTTAAAAATGAAAATTCTGAATTTGGAGCATGATTCTGCAGTATTGGGTGAATTCCAGAACTGCAGAATCACAGAATAAACAGGGCTCCCGCTATGCCATTTTTGAACTTTTTATGGACCTTTAAGGTAGGATTAATCAGACAGGAGCTCCCAACAGGTCTGAGATTTTGGGTAGCCCTTACCAGAGGCAGCACAAGATGTGTTTCATTAATCCCACCCCACTGCACAGTGCACACCCGTGAAAGAGCTAGCCACCGTCTAGTCCTTAGTGAATAGCGATTGAAACACTAATAGGAAAATTTTGCAAAGAAGTCTGTTAAAGGTTAATTCTAGGGTGATTCCTAGAAAGAGCAGCCTGACATTATGTCCCTTGTATGAAAAAGACAAACTATAATTCATGGAATGTGTAATCTAAACATATTATATCCAAGATTCAGTGCACCAAATTCTGATTGCAGTTACAATGGATGTACAGCACTGTATGTCCAGTGATGGTGCTACTCCAGATTGACACTTGTGTAACTGGGATCAGGATCTGGCCCTGAATTTCTGTTATTACTGGGGATCACACAGGTGTTTAAATTGTTTATTTTAAACACACTAAGTCAGAATCTTCGCTGTGCCAGATTTCCACTGGGCACAGTAGAGTGGGACAACAGGGATCTGGTTATAGCTCTCTGATTCTTTGATCAGTGCCAGTGTAGCTTAGAGCATCCTGGGCCAGGTGCCAACGGTCCCCAAGAGAACAGATGCCAGCTGAAGATAGCAAGAATACAGCACACGCTAGCCACACCAACTCTCTGCCCCAACTAAACATCCTACTCTGGGAGTCTGTGAGATGAGTGGCAGGAGAGCCAGTGCACCAGCGGAGCAGAATGGGCTAATGAATTTGACTGACAGCTCTGACTTCAGAAACTCATTTTCAGATCCTTCTATAGTGGTGATATTTTTAAGGTAATGACATATTTAGAGAAGAGAGAAATCCTATCTGAAGCTTACCAGCCTTGATAGTGTCCTTGTAAATGTTTTTCCCTTTATGGTCCTTAAATCCCTGCTTGATATGTTTGATGCACTGTGCCTCTAAATAGTAATTTATTCCCAAGAAGAAACGAGATATTGCCATTAACTATACTTACGTGTCACTTGCTTCAGTCATATACATTAACACTGTCAAAGAGATGACTGGAAAGTCAGACCCAGTTGGTGTTATCTTGCCAGTGTCACTCTGATCCGCTACTAAGAATTGATGAAATTTTATCACTTCTGTCTTTCTTGTACAATGCCAACTTAGCAGTAGTTGACAGCGTGGAAAAGCTACCTGTGACTAAACAGCAGGAGATTCTTATTTTTGTCTGAAAGAGTTCAATTATTTTATGCATATATCAGTTATTAATGACTAACAAAGCTTGTATAAATATTCAGAACTATAAAAGAGCATCTGCATAAAAAACAACGTTTAAATATTTCCTTCTCAACCTAGATGTCACTCTGTGAAAGTGGTTCTGTTAACAGCAATACCATATTTGTGGTTTTTTAAAACTTTGGCTCATTATTGCTGTTACTCAGTCCTGGATTATACTAGGGTACCAGTAGCATGCATGTGCACCCCAAGTCGGAGGAAACCGTAGGTGCTTCAACAGCCAGGCGTTGTAGGTGCTGGTAGCCCTGGTGAGTCCCAGTAACCATTCAGACATATGGCTAAGGGAAAGGTTAGTTTTTGTGGAACTGGCAGGAAAGGGAAAGATTGCAAATACCCTAGGAAGAGAGGCTTAATAGTTACAGTGCAAAGTGTGCAATAATGGTAAATGTTTCAGTCCCTAGGGGGCAGTCCAATTGAGAATTGGGGCTCTTCAACTAGTGCCTGAGGTGCCCTCACCAGTTCAGTCTCTGCTCAAAGCAAATAGGACCTTGCAGGTTTCCAAGCCAGGCTCAGTTAGTGTCTATCATTGGGGCCCCTCTGCAATAGCTCCCTGCCAACCACTGCTGCTCCCCCATAAATCCCACACAAGCCTGCACCCAGGTGTAATGTCTGGGAGTCACAGCCTCTTCCACAGGTGGCGCTCCATATTGTTCCTGTTTTCAACTTCTCTCCAGCTTCCTGTTTCCATGTGGCCACTGCTTCAGCTGACCTCAGCTCCTGGCTTCCCTGTGGCCACCGCTTCCAACCACAGCCCAGCCACTTCCTGGTTCAGGGCCTTTCCCCTTATCTGGCCAGAAGAATGGGAAGTGCAGTGGGTGAGGAGGAGTTATAGTCCCCTGCCTTGCAGAGCCATACCTGTGTTTAAAATTAAGCATATGCTTAAGTACTTTCCTGAATCAGGGCCTAACTGTTTGCTTTTTCTCCTTAAATATATCTAGTAACAGTATCTGTGTGATTATAGATTATTTATCAGAGGGGTAGCCGTGTTAGTCTGAATCTGTAAAAAGCAACAGAGGGTCCTGTGGCACCTTTGAGACTAACAGAAGTATTGGGAGCATAAGCTTTCGTGGGTAAGAACCTCACTTCTTCAGATGCAAGTAATGGAAATCTCCAGAGGCAGGTATAAATCAGTGTGGAGATAACGAGGTTAGTTCAATCAGGGAGGGTGAGGTGCTCTGCTAGCAGTTGAGGTGTGAACACCAAGGGAGGAGAAACTGCTTCTGTAGTTGGATAGCCATTCACAGTCTTTGTTTAATCCTGATCTGATGGTGTCAAATTTGCAAATGAACTGGAGCTCAGCAGTTTCTCTTTGGAGTCTGGTCCTGAAGTTTTTTTGCTGTAAGATGGCTACCTTTACATCTGCTATTGTGTGGCCAGGGAGGTTGAAGTGTTCTCCTACAGGTTTTTGTATATTGCCATTCCTGATATCTGACTTGTGTCCATTTATCCTCTTGCGTAGTGACTGTCCAGTTTGGCCAATGTACATAGCAGAGGGGCATTGCTGGCATATGATGGCATATATAACATTGGTGGACGTGCAGGTGAATGAGCCGGTGATGTTGTAGCTGATCTGGTTAGGTCCTGTGATGGTGTTGCTGGTGTAGATATGTGGGCAGAGTTGGCATCGAGGTTTGTTGCATGGGTTGGTTCCTGAGTTAGAGTTGTTATGGTGCGGTGCATGGTTGCTGGTGAGAATATGCTTAAGGTTGGCAGGTTGTCTGTGGGCGAGGACTGGCCTGCCTCCCAAGGTCTGTGAAAGTGAGGGATCATTGTCCAGGATGGGTTGTAGATCACTGATGATGCGTTGGAGAGGTTTAAGCTGAGGACTGTAGGTGATGGCCAGTGGAGTTCTGTTGGTTTCTCTTCTGGGCCTGTCTTGTAGCAGGAGGCTTCTGGGTATATGTCTGGCTCTGTTGATTTGTTTCTTTATTTCCTTGTGTGGGTATCGTAGTTTTGAGAATGCTTGGTGAAGATCTTGTAGGTGTTGGTCTCTGTCTGAGGGGTTGGAGCAGATGCGATTGTACCTCAGTGCTTGGCTGTAGATGATGGATCGTGTGGTGTGACCGGAGTGGAAGCTGGAGGCATGAAGGTAGGCATAGCGGTCGGTGGGTTTTCGGTATAGGGTGGTGTTAATGTGTCCATCGCTTATTTGTATGGTGGTGTCTAGGAAGTGGACCTCCCGTGTAGATTGGTCCAGGCTGAGGTTGATGGTGGGGTGGAAGCTGTTGAAATCATGGTGGAATTCTTCCAGGGTCTCTTTCCCATGGGTCCAGATGATGAAGATGTCATCAATATAGCGTAGGTAGAGAAGGGGCATGAGTGGACGAGAGCTGAGGAAGCGTTGTTCCAGGTCAGCCATAAAAATGTTGGCACATTGTGGGGCCATGCGGGTGCCCATAGCGGTGCCACTGGTCTGGAGGTATATGTTGTCACCAAATTTGAAATAATTGTGCGTGAGGATAAAGTCACAGAGCTCAGCAATAAGTTGTGCTGTGTCATCATCAGGGATACTGTTCCTGACAGCTTGTATTCCATCTGTATGTGGGATGTTTGTGTAGAGAGCCTCTACATCCATGGAGGCTTAAACAAAGACTGTGAATGGCTATCCAACTACAGAAGCAGTTTCTCCTCCCTTGGTGTTCACACCTCAACTGCTAGCAGAGCACCTCACCCTCCCTGATTGAACTAACCTCGTTATCTCCACACTGATTTATACCTGCCTCTGGAGATTTCCATTACTTGCATCTGAAGAAGTGAGGTTCTTACCCACAAAAGCTTATGCTCCCAATACTTCTGTTAGTCTCAAAGGTGCCACAGGACCCTCTGTTGCTTTTTATAGATTATTTGTAACTGAAATAGCATAGAATTCTAAGAGGAAAAGATGCTTTTAACCATTCAGCATTACATGATAATGACTCACAAATTTCAGGTTGTGTTCTAAAAGGAATAAGATCATATTTTTCTTTGTTGTAGCCCTCAAGTTTGGATGATAGACGAGGCAGTCGGCCACGGTCTATGGTTAGATCATTCACAATGCCTTCATCTTCAAGACCTTTATCTGTTGCATCAGTATCATCTGTCTCATCGGACAGTACCCCTTCCAGACCTGGCTCTGATGGGTAAGTAAGGTATAACAATTAAGAGCTTGTAATTGTGGAGAAAGATTCAGCATGCAAATCCTTACTGGGTTGTGAGAAGCCGTCAACACCTAAAAATCTCTTTAATGACAAATGTATAGTATAGTGCATGTGTTATCTTAATTCTTTGTTTTATAAAGTTATCAATATGAGCAACTAAAACTCAAGTACATTTCTTTTGAGCAAATTGTTTCTATACTGAAAGCATTTTCGGGTATGCATGTGGGGAGACATGGGTCTTACTAGAAATTTGGCATTTTAGAAAATTCTTTCAGCAGTGATACTTACATCTCTCTAAAATAGACTACTATTGAGAAGAAAGCATCGTTTTTTAACAAATACTATCATTTCTTAAAAGAACCTTGTTTTTCTCAATGCTGATTTCAAGATACACTATTTGATTTTTATTAGGGCTGTCAATTGATCGCAGTTAACTCACACAATTAACTCAAAAAATTAAATCGCAAATAAAAAAATTAAATCGCGTTTAATTGCAGTTTAAATTGCACTGTTAAACAATAGAATACCAATTGAAATTTATTAAACATTTTGGATTTTTTTCTACATTTTCAAATATATTGATTTCAATTACATCAATGTGTTCAGTTACAACACAGAACACAAAGTGTACACTGCTCACTTTATATTATTTTTATTACAAATGTTTGCATTATAAATATGATAAAAGAAATAGTATTTCTCAATTCACCTCATACAAGTACTATAGTGCAATCTCTTTATCATGAAAGCACAACTTAAAAATGTAGATTTTGTTTGTTACATAACTACGCTCAAAAACAAAACAATGTAAATCTTTAGAGCCTACAAGTCCACTGAGCCCTACTTCTTGTGCAGCCAATCGCTAAGAGAAACAAGTTTGTTTACATTTATGGGAGATAATGCTGCCTGCTTCTTATTTACGTCACCTGAAAGTGAGAACAGACGTTCACATGGCACTTTTGTAGCTGGCATTGCAAGGTATTTACGTGCCAGATGTGCTAAACATTCATATGCCCCTTCATACTTTGTAGATTGGGATAAGGCAGGGTTTAGCTGCCAAAAAGTGAAGCTTTGTGGTAGGATTGCTCTTCATCGGCAGAAAATGACTTAAAGGAAAACTATATATCCATACAAGGCTAGTGGGGAAACTGGCTGTGTGCTGCCATCGTAAAAGTGCCATTCTCTTTGTTTCTCGCTCCTCACGTTACTTTTTCCATTTCTGCATATTTAGCTCTTATCTCTCCCCGTTCAAGCCTTTTACATTTTTGCCTCTCTTTCAGCTTTTTCCATTTTGCACCTCTACTCCAGCTCTGCCATTGTACATACCATTTGGCAGGCTGTGTGTTTGTGGTGGGGGCGGGGTCCGCATGTTGCAGACAGTTTGTCTGGGATTACAGTTTTCCTTTATTCTCCTCCTCCAGTCCGCTTCCTTTTTAATCCTGCTTCATAGAGGTTGTGCAATTCAGAAGAAAGCTCTATAATGCAAGTCATCTTCCTTGTGCAAGCTCTTTACACATGGAACTATTACAAAGAATTACAGTTACAATTTTCTTTTATAGTCATGTAGGTTGGCCCTCCCCTTCCCTGAAGTCAGCTCTATGTGTGAATGCAATTGAGCCTGAACAGAAAAGTGAAATCAACCAGGCAGTTGTAATAAATATCATGATAACCTACTGGATACACTTCATCATCAGAAAAAAGAACTTAGTTTTGAAACTCACAATAGGGCCTGATCCAAGGCTCATTGAAATTAATGGGAGTTTCTCAATTTATTTTAATGGACATTGACTCAGGCTCATAGTGCCTTGGAAGGCTGAACATACCTATAGCTTAATATGCACAAAGACCTTTGTCTCACTTTTGCCAGGCTGTACATCCGTCATGTTCCGGGTTGCAATTCAGACCAGTGTGAGAGGTTGTGTCACCACTTGTCCTGAGTGCCTTAAATGCTCTGCGCTGTAGCTCCTTGTCTGGACACTCCCAATAAACATACAGAAATGCACGGAGTGTCTGTGTGCTGTGCAACCCTGGTTCAGCACTCTGACCCCAGCAGCCTGCCTACAACGCAACAGCCCCATCCTCATCTTGACCATCCTTGGTTACTAATTGCAGGGTGACCCCAACATGCCCCCAGTCCCTAATTTCCCCAAAACCATCTATCCTGAACTGTCCAGCCCTCTCCTGGAATAGTGAGACTTAATAATATCCGTTGCTCCTTTAAAGAGACAAAAGCACAGCAACTTGTTGCCTTAACTGAACTTAACTTTCACCTCAATACAAACACAACACTGGGTTGGTTTAGATTAAAAGTAAAACACGTTTATTAACCAAGTGAGGTTTTAAGTGAGTTCAAGTACAAGGGATAAAGACAAAATGGTTATAAACAAATAAAAGGAAAATATGCTGTCCAGTGGCTAAGACTTAACTAAATAAGCGACAGCCTTAGTACAAGGTAGATTTCTTACCAATCTTTCTTCTTTCCATGATGGACTTTTAGTTAGGACCTTGGGCTTGTGCATTTTAGGAACATAATTCTAGCACATACCCATAACTTTTTGTACACACCCTGTACATATGTCATGCAAGACTATTAATGATCAGTGAGTTGTTAGTTTTCCAGTGATATCTTACATGATGCCTTTTAGATACAGATTATGACAAGAGAGTGTTAGGTGTAATGAGTAGGTCAGGCCTGATGAGAGTTGTTGACACAGAATAGAGAACCACAAATGGGCCTTTGTGTCACAACCTCGCAGTGCCCTATCATTTAATCCAAATATTTGTAAGGGTGGTGTGGTGGGTGAAGTTATGTGAACACCTCTCAGAGTTTAACTCCACACTCCTTAAGGATTTCTGTCTGCATTTTGGTGCCATTTCCTTACCACATTCAGCTGCTTAATGCTCATGTGGGTAAATTGGGAGGTCTAGAAAGGTGCTTAATTTGTTTAGTTACACAGTTAATGCAGGTTTTTTACTTGTAATAAAAGGGAAATAGGTTTTTGGGGAAGTTGCTCATTACACTCCTAAAAGGCTATTCAGTATAGGTACCCTGCTGACTTTGAGTAAACCTAGAGTGAGCTGTTACACTCCTCCAATGTGGTTTTACTGGGTCTGCAATCTCATGAAAAATTACTTGAGGTTAAGTAGTAAAACTCACATAATTTCTCCAGAGACTGGGGAATATTCTGTCACCACCTGCACCAATGCAATTTAATCAGAGTCATAAAGGTGGCACAGATGTTAAAGGTTGTGCCTAATTCCCATTAAAATCAATTGAAAGATTCCTATGGACTTCAATGGGAGTTGGATTTTTACTTGTGTGAGAGGTGCAGCTAGGCCCATTAATCCACCAATGAACTGAGCCCCAGAAGTTTGGCCTTTCAGGAGACATGCTACTGCAAACAGTTCTACCCATGTCTTGGAGATCAAAATGTTTGAAGATTCTTTGACTTAGGAAAAAATGGGTCTTTTCAGAAGTCACTATTTTAGAAAAATGCTTTTAATTGGAACAGTATTTTGGACATTTAATACAGCACCGATCGGAAACAAAATCAATATATAGTTATAAAAACATGCTTGAAAGGACACTTTTCTCTCAAACAGTGGTGACACCTAAAATTGCCTGATGTCTAAGAAGGTGAAAGTGTATGGTTTCCTGTAAGGTCCACACCAGACTTTGTTATTTTGGGCTCTTAAATTGTTTATAGGTATCAATATTGATACATGTAAATGTTGGTACTCACCAGTAATTATACACGTGTGTATTTATCAGTTGAATGTGAATAGGAAGTACCAGGTAATGGTAGGAAGCATGGATATTGGGAGAGGAGCATATTAAGGACCAGGGCCACGGGCACGTGGAACTGGGCTGGGGGGCAGGGAGTAAGTATGGTGACAGTCTGGTCTGTTCGTGGACGGCATTGAGTGGAACAGAGCTCTGCAGAGGGATGTCGGAGTGGATGATACCTCTGTGTGGGGGCCATTAAGTGAAATCGAGTGGGGTACATGAAAAATAACAGGGCTTTTCATTGAGAGTTGGAGGAGGCATATCATATCCATGCTTATTAAAGCCCTTGAAAATTTGACTAAACAAAAAACTTTAACTTAGAGGTAAGGTTGTTGAAGTGCAAATCCCATCAGTTCATTCTCTTAAAAAAAAAAAAAAAAATCACCAGTTAAGCTAACATTCATATTCACACCAAACTCAATCATACCCAAACAAGATAACACCGAAACGCACCCAGACTCCATAACTACAATACCAAACTTACTTATAATTCTAATGTACAACCAGGCACAATACAATCATCATCTAAGTTCTCAAAACGATACTCAAATGCAAAACCTTATCTCTGACTGCATGCTGACATTATATAGACTTAAAATTGTATGTATGTCTATCAATAATTATCTGAATCTGACTGAGGTTGGAGCAAAGTTTTCCATTTGAGTGATTTCAGGGAATTGGATATGTTTTTGTCAGTAGTTAAGGAATTATATATTAATTTGATACATCAGGCTTGATAGCATCCTGAAAGAAAAATAAGAAAGACGTTCAGAATTGTACTTTAAGACACTAGAAGTAAAAAAATGTTATTAAATATTTAATGTTTCCCATTGGAAAGTGAGAATCCCAAAGAATGCTTTAATGTACAAACAATAACCAGTGCTTGTTTTGCAGAAGTATTTTTCTTTAAGAATCATCTACACTATAAACTGTTCTGCATTTTAATCATAAATAGAGTTACAGAGAAATAGGTTACATTAGAGCATACAAAGTTGGATTAATATTAGTGGAGAAAGTTTTTGACTAAACAAATTAGATGATGAAAGACCTAAAGAAATCAGTAGAGCTGACCAGAACATGGAAATCCCTTCCCATGGAAAATTTCATGTTTTTGAAAAAAAAAAAATTGTCCTGAATTGGGATGTTAGGTCAAAAGCATTAAATTTCTCACGGAAAGGGATTTCCAGAGAAATTCCATTTTGGGAGGCCCAAAACAGAATTTTTCTGCTTGCTGGCTGCCTTCCTGAAAGTCTCTTGTCAGTTTCATGTTCTGTCTGCAGGCGGGTAGTTGCCATTTCAGTATTCCCAAAGGGAAACCAAAATTTTGATTTTGCAAAAAGAACATGTTCTGTCAAAAAATCATTCCAATCAACTATAGGCGTGAAATCTAGGGAGAAGGAAATAATAAGTTTGCAGGGGAAGAGGGTCATGGTTTTTCTCTGTGAGTGCTTTTTGTGATCACCAGCTGATTCACAGTAACTTGCATTGACTTTTTGGTCCGTTGATCTCTTGTATGTCCCCTACCCTTTAATGTTTCTTCCCTTGTTGGAAGGGATGGAGAAAGAAGAAGAAAAAAATTAAGTAATAAGATGTACCACCCTGACCACTTTGCTTATAATTATACTGCTCCCCAGCTCTTCTTGGTTTTGTGTTTCTTAGATCATGAGCAACTTAGACCAGAGCCTGACATACTCAGTACAGCTCCTAGCACAAATGGTGCCCTGATTCCAGAAATGGCCTCTGATTTCTATTGCAGTATTACTAATAATGTGCCCAGAAGAGAAGCAGTTAAATCACTATCTAAATGGTAGTAATCACTCCTGGGTTAGAACACAAAAATCAGGAGACCTATGGTCTATTCAAGTGAAGTGAGGTTTTTACCCACGAAAGCTTATGCCCAAATAAATCTGTTAGTCTTTAAGGTGCCACCAGACTCCTTGTTGTTTTTATGGTCTATTCAAGCTCTGACATTAGCCTGCTTTGTAACCTTGGGGAAGTCATTTCACCCTTTTGTGAGTCAGTTCCAGGTCATAAGGTTAATTAGTAAGGGCCCTGTAACGGGGTGCACTCATGAGTGTCCCCTTGGCCGAGTGTGTGTGCCTGCACTCTCTCCCTCTCAATTTGTCCCTGCTCCGGAATAGACCAGGACTACTTCCCTGGAGGCAATGACTTTGCCCTCTCATGGCCTTTCTAGCCCCAGCTCTTCAGCTGGGCCACTAAAAGAGTTTAGTTCTCCCTTCTGGGATGTCTCAATGTCCAGTCCACTTCCCCCAGTGTCTAATGGGGGACTCAGGAGGACCTGGGCCCACCCACTACTCCAGGTCCCAGCACAGGAACCCTGTAGATAGCAGCTGTCGCTGTGTCCCTTTATCTAAGTTGTGCTGCTGCTCTAATTCCCTGGGCCACTTCTCCACGGCCCTGCACCATCTTCACTCTTATCTCAGGGCCTTGTCCTAATGGAATCCCTGCAACTAGCTCAGGGCTCCTTCTCTCTCTCTCCCCGGCTTCTGGCAGCACTACCTCATCTAAAATCCTGCAACTCCCTCAGCCAGCCACACACAACATCTGCACTCCTCTAGCTCTAGCAAGGAACTGAACTCATTCTGGCCCAGCAACTCTTCTTATACTAGCCTGCTAGGCCCTGATTGGCTGCTTCCCACACAGCTGCTGTAGGCAGCTTGGAGGACCTCTTTTCTGCCCTTTTCTGTGGTAGGGTGTGGCAGGGCCACCGGCCTCCAGCAGGGGGCCTCGGGCCTAGTCCACCTCATTACAGGCCCACTTCTTCAAGGTGCTGATTTGAATGTCTTTTGTCAGATGTCTAATGAATAAACTTAAGTTCTAAGAGGGGCTGGCCAGAAACTGAAATTTCAATTCTGTAGGAAATTCTGACATTAAAAAAAAATTGTTCTCAGATGGTACAAAAAATGAAATTTCAAAATTTCCCACAAAACAGGAATTCCAAAATTTCATTTAGAAACAGCAGCTTTTCATTTCAACCTTTTCAAAATGTTTCCAATGCTCCAACAGCTTCCCAGAGCTGTGGCAACTCACCAGATGGGGAGCTGGGCAGCTCAGCCCTGGAAGCCCTGGCTATGGGGCAATCAAACTGGTAGTCTGGCTGGTAGCTGCCAGGCAGTCTGCTGAGGAATCAGGTAAGCTGGTAGGAAACCAGGTTTCCAGTAGCAGCTGGTGTCCGTGATTTTCAGTGGAATTTCATCTTCATCATCACATTCTCATGGAACCTTTCGATTTTATCAAATTGGGTTTTTCCAGTGGAAAAACATTACATCTGAAAATTTCAAACCAGTTCTTGTTCTTTTTTTAAATCAGGTCATTGTTTTACATAATTATTTAGCAACATTTTTGTAAGATGTCTGATATGAGTTTTGAATGGATTAACATATTACAGAAGGTTCATTATAGTGTTAATTTAGATTTAAAACATGGTTTTAAAAATTCACACCATTGCTGATAAAAGTTACATATTAACAATGGAGGCAGTAGCTCTGATTTCAGGATTGCCAAAATATACTTGAAAGATGAATGTAAAAACAAAACAACCAAACCCTACCATTAATTAACAAGACTCAGTAATTTTGGAACTAGTCTTTTAAGAAGATAAACCACAAGGAGAGTCTATTGTCATTGATGCAAATGAATGTTACTAGCATAAATTCCCTATGTGTTTTCTGCAATATAGACTTTCCAGTATAAAATACATTGAATATTTAATAGAGGGCACAAGCTGATTTATAAATACATATTATCGTATGTTAATAGTCTGAGTTTCCATTCTTTGGAAATACTGTAATGTAGTAAATATGAATAATCCTGCCTGTAATACTTACTGCATATTTCTTTGTCACTGTAAAAATGTGGCCTGCAAGCGCCTCCTGCTGGCCAGATGCATGCCTGAACTGTTTTTGTGGTGCCCTCCACCAGCAGTTTCTCTTTTCAGATGGATTTTCAGTGACTCAGCCCTCCCTTAGTCTATATGTGAAACAAATAGAAAATAAACCCCTTCTGGGGTAACACAGTCCAACAAATGGTTAGCCCCTCACCCCACCCCGAGGTCCTCTGTCCCATCTCTGGACCTGTTTGAGCACTTTCCCCCTTCTTGGGATCCACACAAAACTAGTTGCCTCCTCAGCCCTTTGCCACTCAGCCTGTGGCTGGTGGAGGGATCTGGCCCTCCCCACTACTCCGGGTCCTAACCCAGAGACCCTACAACTAGTAGCCACCTGTTGCTTCCTTCGCTAGTGTCTATTGCTGCATTCCTTGGGCTGCTTCCCACTCTGTCTCATCAGCTTCTTGGGTCCTTGGCCTGTTCCCTGTTTAAGCCCCCTTGCCTAGAGAGTCTCTTCCATGTTCTCTCAGGGTTCTTTCTCACAGGCCCTTACCTCATGAGCTTATAACAGTCTCTGGCCCTTCTTGTCAAGTCTCTCTCTCCTAGGCCTCAGTGCTTGGAGAGCTTCACAGTCCTATCCCTTCTTAGGCAGGGTTTCTCCCCATTCTCCGTACCTGTGGAATCACCCAGCCTTCCACTCCTTTTGGTCCCAGCCAACAACTGCTCTGTCCAGCTGCTGCAGCTTCCTCAGCCAGCCAGGAACATCATACTTCCTCCTCTGGCTCCAGCCAGCAACTGAGCTGTCCAGGCCCTGCAACTCCTTTTATATGAGCCTTCCCTTCAGCCTCTCTAGGCCACTTGGAGGACCCCACTCTATTGCCTTTTTTCTGTGGCAGGGTATGGTAGGACTGCAGGGTCTTCCCAAGGGCCTCAAAGGGTACACCCCATCACAGTCACCATGTTGAAATATATATATATATTTATTTATTTATTTATTTATATTTGCATATATATATATGTTATGCAAATATAATCCTTGATTCTACACTGGAAACCTCTAGTACACAACCCTGAGCCTTTGAACCTCAGATAACATCAGTGGATTTCACAAGGTCAGTGAGAGGTCCACACTAGTGGATCCCAATTTAGGATCAGAGCCTACAGATGCAGGCATTATAGCTCAGTATATACTTTTCTTCCTTATGAAGAAAGCTTTCTTATAAAGAAAATTGACTTTGTATCACACAGTTTGTCTTTCTGCCATGTGATAATTTTAATTTGTTTTTATAAATTGCTTAATATAATGTTTAACCTAGGTTGTGTTCTTTTCATCTTTCATAAGAGCAAATACATATCAAAATAATTTGTAGTCTGAAATTTATCTTTTTTAAGCTAATTTTGTAGAAAAAATTACCTTTTACGCTGCACATTATACATGAAAAACTAGCACAAAAGGAGTCATAGTATGTTTAGATCTTTAATTTCCTGGAAATTTAAGCCAATGGACTCAAAACAGAAAAAAATCATTGAAATATTCCTTAGAGTTTTGCTTGGCATATTTAAATAATAAAATTAAAAAACATGTTTAAATATTGAACTGTTTATTATTTTCTTTTAAAAGTTCATTAAAACCCTAAAGGCTTCTGCTGTGCAGTTGGAGCAAAAAATAGTCAACTGTGAAGGGTAAAAATTGTATCTTTTCAAAGAGAGGTTATGATAGTAGGGTACCAGCCTTGCATATATTCACACACTCAAAATACATGTCTGTTTACCAAATGCCTGAGGTTTGTACCGTTCCTGTTATGAAAATTCATCTACTATTCAGAAATCAACCTTGCCCTTAGTTATTGGCAATAAAAAAATGAATCTAAAGACTTTCACTAACTTGTCATCCTTCAATCTTTTTTATAGCATCAGAAACTTGGAATTTCTCTTTTATCCTCATAGTACAGTGTATGCACATACATCATGATCTGTAGATATATGCATACACATCATACATATAACATACACATACACATCTAATCACATATGTACATATTATGCATTATGTTTATTATACATACAGCTGGTAGCACCGTTTATTATTAAAGTTGTCTGACACTTCCCATTATAAACCCTGTTTTCAGTTGCTTATAACTTTACCAACCTTTAACCCATGTGGGTTGAGTTTTCCATGCCAGATGTCTGCCTCAGGTGGAATTTTCTTTGGAAGATTTTAGCTGAAACAGTTCAGATCCTGAAAACGAAACTATGGAAAAATACATTGTTATGCCCATGTAAAAAAAATTCTGGGGACCTTTTCTTTGACAATCTCTAATGCATCTATGCTTTGGAGCAGGGACTAAAAATTTGGCAAGGAGGTGAGTCTTTTGCTGTGCCTGTGAAGATCCACCCATCCCAAGTCGGCCAAGTTATAAGCCTTTGAAAAATCGCATTTCGCACATGTGTAGTAGACACTTGCTAGACTGCAGCTAAATTCTCCAAAGATTCCGTCTGTGCTGGGCATGCTCTAGCCTTGGGCAAAACAAGAATTTCCCTGCAATTGCAGCAGCTCTGCGCTATTGTGGGTTGTCCTGGGTCCAGGTTTGGGCACCTGAACTAAGAGCAGGCATTTTGGGTTCAAGACGAGCTAACAGGGAACCAGTTAGTCAAACCTCAAAACCGTTGCACTGGAAAATTTCATACCAGCTCTAGTCACTATACACTTTCCAACTTCTGCAACAAATGAAGCCGGGGGCCAGCAGACAACAGCCTCCTTCCCTGCATAACCATGGTTCATACCCAGAGCAGGTCTGTCCTGAGTACTGAATGAGGCAGGAGTCCTGTGGAGAAAATAGTATGTGATTTTAGAGGCTCTATCATAATGCATATGCACAAGGGTGCCGAATTAAGGTTACAGATGCAACATCAGTTCTGGCATTTCCTAACTTTTCAGTGCTTGACTTTGCAACCTTAATAATAATCTTTTAATGTACTTTTCTGTGGACATGTATACACAGTATGCATATGTATATGATCCTGTAAAGTGTATGTAAAAGTACTGCCTGTTTGTACATGTGTGGCATACACATATTCATGAAGTAGAACTTCATCAATTTGCATTATGATCATTTGTGAATTACTAAGATTTGCAGTGAATGAGGCAGGCTGTACATGGGTAGTGGATGATGGTGTGATCTATAAATGTGATGCTATATAAACACACAGAGAGATGCTGATCAGTGTGTGTAACCATCTAATAGTAAATTTACCTCAGAACTGGGAGGTACACAGTACTGTTCATTAACAGTTCTGCATTAAATTTTAGCATGAGACAATTACAGTTTGTCATTACCTTCTTTCCCCGTCGTGATAATGATGGTTAACAAAAGATCTCTGGACTAAAATTATACTTTTGTTGGGGACTGGGAAAATTAAAATTTGTTGTTTGACAGTAATATTTCATTGGTCTAAATAAACCAAATTTTCCTTCAGGTTTGTGCTTGAACCTCTTCTGCCAAAAAAGATGCATTCTAGATCTCAAGATAAGTTGGACAAGGATGACCTAGATAAAGATAAGAAGGAAAAGAAGAAGGAAAAAAGGAACAGCAAACACCAAGAGATATTTGATAAAGAGTTGAAATCTGCGGATATTTCTCTGCAACAATCTGAAGCAGTGATCCTTTCAGAAACGGTAATGTTAAGAAACAGAGTTTTATTTAATTGTGGGCAATAACTCGGACTTTTTTACAACACAGAAGGGTCATTTTGACAGTTCATTTTGTTTTTAGACTTAAAATAACTCTGAGAAAAAATTCTATACTCTTTAAAACATTCATTAGTGTACCAAAAGTAGATATTTTACTAAACAAAAAGAACAGAATAATGGTATTTTGTATAGACTTTCTGTAAGACTTTTATATATGGCCTTTTGAAAAATACAATATTTGATATAATTAAAGAAAATTCAGTTACACCATTCATAGCAGGGATTCTTCTAGTTGCTGGTCATCTGAGATTCTGATGGTTCTTCCATGTGGTTTCAGTTATCTTCTGCAAGATATAGTTGGTGGATATATTGTGCAGTCATTTTATATATGGCAATTACGTATTCTTTATTCCTGAGGGAATTCTGCACCAAAAAATTAAAAATTCCATGTACCATATTTTAAATTCTGCATATTTAATTTGTCAAAATAACACTATATATAATCACCCCAGGTTCAATTATTTCGTTAATTTATTTCACAATACCTTTCAGCAACTCTGTCACGATGCAGACACACAAAAAGTTCCCCCAGGAGTAGAGTTTAAAAAAAACCCTACAACAATCCAGTTCCTGTTTCTCTGCCGCTCCAGAGCCCAGCCAGGAGCCAGACACCCATACCCCTTCCCCCAGAGCCCCAACCGCGGGGCGCCCCCCCCCCAGCCCAGACACCCACACTCCCATACCCCCCAGCTGTGGAGCCCACCCCCACCCTCACTCCTCCCAGCCCGGACACTTGCGCACACACCCTACTCTCCCAGAGCCCAGGAATCCAGATGGAGAAACAGCCTGATGCTGGGTCCCGGGCTTGTGTGGAGTTTCCTGCATGCTGCCTTCTTCCTTCAGGGCGTGCCTGGAACTGTAGCTGTCTGGAGCCCTCCAGCTCCGTTCCCCTCCCACCGGCAGTGTCTTCTATTTGTGAGCTGGGCTGTGCCAGGTCCAGCAGCTCCTAGTGGTAACCAGCAGCTCTGCAGCCCATTTCTATGGGGGGGAGGGGGAGGGAGGAAATTCTGTGCAGAACATTAATTTCTGTGCAAATTCTGCATTGCACAGTGGCACAGAATTCCCCCAGGAGTAATTCTTGGAAAGCCAAGAATTCCCCCAGGAGTAATTCTTGGAAAGCCATTTTTAACACTTGCATCTGAAGAAGTGAGGTTCTTACCCACGAAAGCTTATGCTCCCTATACTTCTGTTAGTCTTAAAGGTGCCACAGGACCCTCTGTTGATTTTTAACAGAAACATACATACATTTTCATCATAGATTCATAGATTCTAGGACTGGAAGGGACCTCGAGAGGTCATCGAGTCCAGTCCTCTGCCCGCATGGCAGGACCAAATACTGTCTAGACCATCCCGATAGACATTTATCTAACCTACTCTTAAATATCTCCAGAGATGGAGATTCCACAACCTCCCTAGACAATTTATTCCAGTGTTTAACCACCCTGACAGTTAGGAACTTTTTCCTAATGTCCAACCTAGACCTCCCTTGCTGCAGTTTAAGCCCATTGCTTCTTGTTCTATCCTTAGAGGCTAAGGTGAACAAGTTTTCTCCCTCCTCCTTATGACACCCTTTTAGATACCTGAAAACTGCTATCATGTCCCCTCTCAGTCTTCTCTTTTCCAAACTAAACAAACCCAATGCTTTCAGCCTTCCTTCATAGGTCATGTTCTCAAGACCTTTAATCATTCTTGTTGCTCTTCTCTGGACCTACATACAGCCATCAGTTCACTGGTGGCTGTATGTAAAGATATTTATTATAGTGTATCTCTTCTTTGAACTGCACCCTTCTTTCCAATTTACCAGGACCACCCCACTGGTGTATGTCAATACTGAAGTTTTATTTTTTAAATTGAAAATTAATCCATTTTTTGCTAGAGTAGTAACCATAGCCTTGGAAGCTCAGGAGGGGCATCTATTTTGATGCTGTTGGTTTAAAACTTTGTCCTCAAGAAATACATGTAATGGTCTCTTCTCTGTGTTAGTGTCATGACTACTAGAGCAAACTTCCCTGTTAGCAGGATCCCTGTCTGGTAGCTGGAGTTTTGCTGTGTGCACCCTGAACAGACCTCAGCAAAAACTTAAATCAGAATCCTTGTGCTCTCCATGGATTTGACACAAAGACTATTGAAATTAGAGTTTTGAGTCAAGCCCTAGGTTTGTTAAAAGGGAGATTCTCTCTACCAGATCTAGCAGGAGGAGCTTCCTTAGCCTCTTCTCAACCAGAAGACACATTTTGCATAAATTTCCAATGTGCCTCGTCTGTTTGGCACAGTGCAGTCAACTGTGTGACTATTAGGGTCTTTTAGTAGTCATATTTTGACTGAATCTAAGCACTGCATTTGACATAGCTCAGATAGATCACTATTGCACTGACATGTCTTAGCTGTTGGGATCAGCAACCCATCTTGGCTGTTGCTATTGATTTCAATTTGGAATCCTTAGAGTGGATTTTTTTCATTTTTAAACTAGTACATACCAAAGGTCCTTATCATATAGTCATGGAGGTGCTCAGTGGTGAACATTGTATAAATACTTATATACTGACAAATATTATTTATCTAACTGCAATTTACTTAATTTTACTTGCTGTATTCTGGGTGACAACAACATGGGTTAAGTGACTGCTGCAAATTTTGGAATATCTTTTTTTCATTCTTTATGCATGATTTCAGAGTTCAGTTCACACCTGCAGACACTATCAAACATTGGTGGCCTAGTCTCAGCTCTTTGGATGGAGCATGTGTCAACACACATCTGACATATTTTGTAGGTAAAATTCACTAGCATTCACAATCTGCTGGTGTGTACATTGAGTAAACTCGGGCCCACACCTGGATAGCTCAGAGGGTGTATATGGTCACATCTACACATGAGGAGCTGTGCTGGCAGCTGCAGAGGAAGAGTCTGCTCCCCTGGTGACTGCACAGTTGCTTTGCATTGGCTACAGCAATGGCTGAGGCACCATGCATCCTGCCGAGAAGAGATAAGGAAAGGTTGAAAGGAGCAAAGGTAAGTCTCAATGAGGTGTAGAAACAGATGTTTCAGTGATGGGCACCTAAGGGTACGTCTACACTTACCGGAGGGTCTGACGGCAGGCAATCAATATTCTGGGATCGATCCCGGAAGTGCTCGCCGTCGACGCCGGTACTCCAGCTCGGCGAGAGGAGTACGCGGCATCGACGGGGGAGCCTTCCTGCCGCGTCTGGACCCGCGGTAAATTCGGACTAAGGTACTTCGAATTCAGCTACATTATTAACGTAGCTGAATTTGCGTACCTTAGTCCGAAGTGGGGGGGTAGTGTGGACCAGGCCTTAGAAATGCCTACAAGGGATAGATAGGAAGTTTGATTAGCGCACACACAGGTCAATGATAGACACAGGGATGGATTTAAATAGCAGTCTGCACATTTATTAAGTTAACAATGAAGGAATTGGATTTTTTATGTCTTCCTTCCATGGCCTGTCATCCCAAGAGCACTGTCGATATTGGAGAGGACAGCTCCAGTTTGGTTATACTTGCACTGGTCTAGATATTGCAGGCCGCATTCTCAGAGCTTTGATCCTTTTCATAGATCAAGATTCACCATCAATTAAATCAAGATTGACTATTTTTCTAAAAGATATGCTTTAGTTCAAACATAAATTAATTCAGGGAAATCCTGTGGCCAGCCTGCGCTATACAAGAGGTCAGACTAGACCAGTGGTTCGCAAACTTTTGTACTGGTGACCCCTTTCACATAGCAAGCCTCTGAGTGTGACCCCCCCCCCCTTATTAATTAAAAACACTTTTGTGTATATTTAACACCATTATAAATGCTGGATGTAAAGCGGGGTTTGGGGTGGAGGCTGACAGCTCGCAACCCCCTATGTAATAACTTCACAACCCCCTGAGGGGTCCCGACCCCCAGTTTGAGAACCCCTGGACTAGACAATCACAATGGTTCCTTCTGGCCTTCTAGTCTACGAATCACTTCCCCAAGTCGAGAACTCTAGTCCCAACAGATAATCTCACCTGGCAGCATGGCTGCTGTGCTTCTAAGGCACGTCCTGTGCTTGTCTACAGAGATTGAGGCAGTCCTGTTGGAATCCAGAATGCTTTTCAATAGGAGGTGATATGCTGTCAAATGGAACTTGAAAAGGTTTCTGCTGGAGACAGGCACCTTGACCTCGTTTCTTGTTTAATTCCAATTATGTTGGACTTTCTCTTGACTCTGAAATCACAGCTATCCCTAGCAACTACTAACTTTTACTTATCTGCTTTTTCTATCTACCATGTCCCTGAGAAAAGGATCAGAATGTTTGCATTTTAAAAGGTCTTAGGAACAGATGCCCTCTACCTGAAAGCCTATTGGACCTTGGAACTTGAATTTAACCAAACTTCTGGGAGTGCTTTGAACTCATAAAAACCTGTATTCACTCTCTCAGAATGTTTCATTCTTAGTTGTCATCACCTCTGCCAGGAAGGTTTAAAACATACAGTGCTTTAAGGCTAACCCAACTTTTATCCTTTTCCACAAAGGTAAGGTGGTACTTAGATTTACTCCAAATTTCTCATTCTTAGAGTGATTGTGTATGCCCTCTAAGGGCTTCACTACACTTTAAAAGCTACAGCAGCACCAATGGGGGCTAGGTCAGCTTAACTATGCCACTGAGGGGTGTGGATTTTTCATACCCTTGAGCCACATAGTTAAGTCAACTTAATTTTCTAGTGTAGAGCAGGCCTAAGTGCTCACTACTGTTCAAAAATATTTTGAGGCTAGGCAAGCAACTCCTGCTGTGTCTGTGGAGGCAGCAAGTGCAGAAAATAGAATTACTCCTGGCAAGTAACCTCCATTTCCCCCTTATATAGTATATTGCTGACATTTTTCTTTTCTTCAGACCACTACTCCATGTTCTACCATCTACTGAAAGTAAAAAATTCCCTTTTTTTATTGTGATTGGTATATGGAAGGTATTTTTAACAATGGATGGGGCAGAAACATTAGAACTCAAAATTAAAGATAGCAAAGGGAGTAAACTGCAGAAAGGAGTTGGCTGTTTTTCTGTCTGATTAGGAGTATCTCATTGAAGACATTGTGACCGAGAATTGAAAGAGGATTATGGGGTGGGCAGACCAGCTCTGTTGGGACATTTCAATTACCCAAACAAACACAAGCACACAACATCAAGTAAAGAGTTTATGGACCCAATAGAGAGCTCCTTCCTAACACAATACGTAAAAGAGAAACTGAGAATGGGAGCAATTATTGAGAGAGAAGAAAGATTAGAAAGGGAAAGAGATGAGAAGAATAAAAAACGTTAGGTCAATATGGGAAGAGAGAAAGAAAACTTTATATATGATGTAGTCTTGCATGAGAACACAGGCATTTAAACTTTTAATTAGGGTACATAATTTGAGACAAGTGGCCTAAGTCTTGGCTCACCTTTGCAGAGAAATAGCCAGAAGTCTCTCAAAGTGAGCACAGCCTGAGTAGTACTCTTCACTTTGCTGCATAGTGGTACAGATACATGTTGGTGTTGCCATTTAGGACTCTTGACAACTAAATTATTCATATTAAGATCCTTCCAAGCAGAACTTTCTGTCTTCAGATAGCAGATCTCCATTTAGCTAATTGAATCAGCCTATCCATCTTATAAAAGGGTGGGCTTAACTTCACCGTATTTGCTTTCCTTACACTGGTGAAAGGGAAATCAGTTTTCATTTAAAATGACATTAACCTGCTCTGCCTTAAAAGAAAAGGTCAGTTATTTTGCAAGGACTTATGGTTTCTCCTTTGTCAAGTCATATTTTCCAGATATATTTAGCAGTACAGGAAAACATACTGTAGAAGGAGTTGAGCCAGTGTATACACTGAATGATATTTGCAAATAGCCAAATATAGCCATCACTGTCATTTATCTGCCTTGATCACTCTTTCGGAATCCTGAGCTGTCCTCCACACTGAAACAACTGGACTGCACCTCTCTACTCAGAAATATTTGAGGCAGCTCAGACTTGTCCTGGTGGCTCCAGCACTTGCCCCACACCGCTCCTGTCTTTGTACCAGTTTCTCTGTCTCCAGGGGTACAAGCAGAGCTGCAACCACACCTTTTAAGGCTGATTTTGGGACATCAGCCTTCTCCCCACTCTCTCCTAAGGGCAAAATCATTCTCTCTATCACTTGTCAGGATGAGCAGGCCAAATGGAGAAAGCTGAAGACCAAGAGGGGCTCTCTAGGTATGTTAGGTACTTACGTGGCTCTCAGTATTGTAGTATCTGAGTACCTCACACACACCTTTAATATACTTATCCTCACAACACTCCTGCAAGGTGCTATTTCCTGCCATTTTACAGATAGGGAACGGAGGCACAGAGAGAATAGCCTGCAGTGGAAGCTTGTAGCAGAACAGGAATTTGAATACTGGCCTCCTTAGTCCCAGGCTAGTGCCCTAGCCACTGGACTACCTTTTGTCTGTAGAAGCAGACCCTTTCAGGAGCCACAGAAAGGGAGCTCTACCAAGATTGCTCCCAGCCTGTGGACCCTCACAATGTCAGAGAAAAGGGCCCAGAGTTTGGGACTTCTGCTTCCTCCACCTCAGCTGAGTCTCTTCCAGAGACACCTCTACACGGTTGGAAGGGAGAAGTTTCAAGGTTATATCCCTAGTTCTGAAGTTGTAATTTGGCAAGGACATTTTTCTCTTAGAAACTATTCTTCCCAAGAGGAAGAACTGAGCTGTTTTAAGGATGTTGTCCTCCACTTCCTTTCCAGCTGTAGTTTGGAAGAGTTAAAGGGGTGAATAGCACAAAAGTGATCAAGATTCCCATTTCCTTTCATAACAAGGAGTCTGGTGGCACCTTAAAGACTAACAGATTTATTTGGGCATAAGCTTTCGTGGGTAAAAACCTCACTTCTATGCATCTGAAGAAGTGAGGTTTTTACCCATGAAAGCTTATGCCCAAATAAATCTGTTAGTCTTTAAGGTGCCACCAGACTCCTTGTTGTTTTTGTAGATACAGACTAACACGGCTACCCCCTGATACTTGACATCATTTCCTTTCATGAATTTCATCACCCCTCAAAGAAGGGAAGCTTGGCTTTGGATCATGAAAAACTTGAACAAGAGAAGCTGGAGAGATTCTCCCCCTCTGACATGTTTGAAACGATGGGGAAGAAGGTGGTAGCTACCATCAAGATCCAGTCAGAGAAAGAGGATAAGTAGGCCATATTGCAAAAATAGGCCACTGTTATAGTGAAATAAGAGTGTCAACAACACTGTCCCACTGTTTTAACTAAATCAGTTTAAATCATGCTTTTAGTTAAACATGTGTGGCTTTCTTACATAGACATGAGCTAAGAGCTCAAATGAATAACATTACTGACATATGAGATTGTTTGCTCTATTCTCAGACCCTCAGATAGGCAAAAAAGACCAAGATAAAATTTGAGACAACAGTTCAGATAAGGGAGATTATTGGCAAGAAGTCTCTAAACCATAATTTGAGGACATCAGTAACTCAGCCAGAGGTTATGGGTCTATTACAGGAATGGATGAGTGAGGTTCTGTGGCCTGCAATTATGACAGGAGGTCAGACTAGATCAGGGGTTCTCAAACTTCATTGCATCGCGACCCCCTTCTGACAACAAAAATTACTACATGAACCCAGGAGGGGGGACCTGAGCCTGCCTGAGCCCTGCCAAAGCCAGAGCCCCACCACCTCGGATGGGGGTGCCAAAGCCCAAGGGCTCCAGCCTGTAACCTGTGCCCCACCACCCAGGGCTGAAGCCCTTGGGCTTTGGCTTCAACCCTGGGCGGTGGAGCTCGGGCTTCGGCTTCCACCCCAGCAAGTCTAATGCCACCCCTGGCAACCCCATTAAAATGGGGTCACTACTCACTTTGGGGTCCCAACCCGCAGTTTGAGAACCACTGGACTAGATGATCACGATGGTCCCTTCTGACCTTAAAGTCTATGAGTCTAAGAACAAGATAGTCCTTTGCAGCTGAGGCCTGACCTGACAGGAGTAATTAACACCTGGAAGGAGGCCTCATTCCTTGAAAGAAAGAATTAGGGAGATCCTAATAGGGTGGCACCCACCTCTCAAGAGCACACGCTGGTTGAGTGCATGTGCCTGCTGTGACAAAGTTCCTCCTCTATCTTGGTGGGTCCTGCGCTTATTGGTGGATTTTCTTGCCTCAGAGATTCACCATGTGGGTTGGGGAACAGCCCAGAGACCTTCCCCTCTGGAAGAACCCACAGTCCAGGTCAATTGGGAGGTTTGGGGGGAACCCGGGCCCGCCCTCTACTCCGGGTTCCAGCCCAGGGCCCTGTGGACTGCAGCTGTCTATAGTGCCTCCTGTAACAGCTGCATGACAGCTACAATTCCCTGGGCTACTTCCCCATGGCCTCCTCCAAACACCTTCCTTATTCTCACCACAGGACCTTCCTCCTGGTGTCTGATAACGCTTGTGCTCCTCAGTCCTCCAGCAGCACACCCTCTCACTCTCAGCTCCTTGCGCCTCTTGCTCCCAGCTCCTCACACTCTCGCACTACAAACTGAAGTGAGCTCCTTTTAAAACCCAGGTGCCCTAATTAGCCTGCCTTAATTGATTCTAGCAGCTTCTTCTTAATTGGCTCCAGGTGTCCTAATTAATCTGCCTGCCTTAACTGGTTCTAGCAGGTCCCTGATTACTCTAGTGCAGCCCCTTCTCTGGTCACTCAGGGAACAGAAAACAACTCATCCAGTGACCAGTATATTTGCCCTCTACCAGACTCCTGTACCCCACTGGTCGGGGTCTGTCACACTGCAGTCTCTCAATTTGTGGTGACCCTTATTGTTGGGTTTCTCAGATAGGTTTTCAGTGACTCAGCTTCTGGCCAAGTTTCACACACTGTCTGTATGTGAAACAGAACAAACCTCTTCCGGGCTATAGAGTCTTTGACATGTCCCAGCCCTGCTATGGAGCTGTACCCCCAGGGCTTCCTCCCTGGAGACACTGTCTTCCTGTGGCCTAACCTGGGCTCAGTCCTTACTCAGCCCCAGCAGCCAGCCAGGAGCGCTCTCTTGCTCCCCCAGTCCCTGCCAACACTGAGCTGTCCATGGTCCTGCTGCTCTTTCAGCCAGCCAGCCAGGAACACAGTCATCTCTCCTCCAGCTCCAGGCAGCAACTGATGACTCCAGCCCTGCAGCTCTTTTTGTGTGAGCCTGCTGGGCCCTGATTGGCTGCTCCCTGCAGCCTCCCTCATTGGCTACTTCCCCACAACCACTTGAGGCTGCTTGGAGGACTTCTTTTCTGCTCCTCTCTGGGACGGGTGTGGTGGGACCCTGAGACCTCCAGCAGGGAGCCCCTGGGCCTAGTCCACCCCATCGCAGAGGTAAATAGATCATGAGGTTGAAAAAGACAGAATGTCTGAGCAAGCTAAGAGGGAGAGCTCCCAGGTAACCATTTGCTTTGAAGAAGAATAACAATGGACAAGATAAGTTAGGAATGTAGAGATCAGCTAAGGAATAGGTCAAATGTGGACAATGCATAGACAGAGCATGCTATATAAGTAGGGCCCTATGAAATTCACAGTCCATTTTGGTCAATTTCAGTCATAGGATTTTAAAAATCATAAATTTCATTATTTCAGCTATTTAAATCTGAAATGTCAGTGTTGTAATTGTAGGGGTCCTGATCCAAAAAGGAGTTGGGGAGGTTGCAGTACTGCTGTCCTTACTTCTGCGCTGCTGCCAGTGGTGGTGCTGCCTTCAGAGTAGCGGCTGCTGGCTGGGAGCCCAACTCTGAAGGCAGAGCCACTGCCAGCAGCAGCAGCGCAGAAGTAAGGGTGGCATAGTATGGTATTGCCACCCTTACTTCTGCGCTGCTGTTGGCAGGGTGCTGTCTTCAGAGCTGGGCGCCCACCCAACAGCTGCCATTCTCTGGCCACCCAGCTCTGAAGGCAGTGCAGAAGTAAGGGTGGCAATACTGCAATCCCCCTAAAATAACCTTGTGACCCCCCTGCAACTCCTTTTTGGGCCAGGACCCCCAATTTGAGAAACACTGGTGTCCCCCATGAAATCTGTATAGCGTAAGGTAAAAGCATACAAAAGACTAGATTTCAGTGGGGGAGACCAGATTTCACGGTCCGTGACGTGTTTTTCATGGCCTTGAATTTGGTACGTCCCTATGCATAGGGATTGTTTCCTGCAAAATAACCAAGCGAATTCAAAAATATGTGATGTAATGTGTAGTAAATGCCATGAAATGTGTAAATGTATGCAAAGGGAGAGGGTTTCTGTGTAATTTTGGAGCTGTGATTTACTCTGCATCCACAAGCCTGCATTTGAGGCTAATCAACTCAGCTTTTGGATCCCAGAGAACTGTGTTTCCAGAACTGGACAAGTTGTTCTGGATAAGCTGAGTGGAAAAGGTCTTGAGGGAATCCCTACATCCTGGAAGACACAGGTTTTAAGGAGAGATTTGTAGGTTATGGAAGTATGCCAATGTATCAGTCTGGGGCTACTGTGTATATATGAACACCCTGGATGCATTCAATTTTGAGTGATTTTGAGGGGTTTGGGGGAAAGAGGACTAATGTAACATCTAAGACAGTGGATGGATGGAAGAAACATTTTCAAAGAAAAAAATATTTGCATGAAACAGCTTAACTATGCTTCATGATGGCAACTAGGCTGTCTCAGTGCATTTGTTGCTAGCATTGAGGATTTCAGGCTATTTTTTTTTTACTGTAATTTCATTTTAAAAGTATACATTAAATAAAACAATACATGTGTGCCTGCTGGAGTGAGGAAAAGGCAATATGTTTAACAACCAATTCTGCATCCCTGACTTTTGATTTTTAAGTGTTCTTTAGTTTATAACAGATTTTTTACTATGCTGGAAGTTGCCAGACTACATGCTCTAGTTTATAAAAACCTGTGCAGGAAAGGGGAAACCCATGATTTTCCTCAGTACAATTCTCATTAAATCTAAAACATGTATCTTATCATTGCAATATTACAGTCTAGATCTAGAGAAATGTCTTACTTATCACAAGATCAACAGCTCAATAAGAAGTGCTTTTCTTTACAATGTAACCTGCTGTGCTGTAATAATGTGTGTTTCTGCTCAGGCTATGTGACACATTATGGTGAAACCATCACATTTTTATGTTTTTGTCCTAATGCAGATCAGTCCACTGAGACCACAAAGACCAAAGAGCCAAGTTATCAATGTCATTGCAAGTGAAAGACGTTTTTCTGTCTCTCCGTCATCTCCAGCTTCTCAGTCAACACCACCTCCAATCACTCCAAGGACCAAACTTCCTTTCAATTTACAGTCCAGTAAGTTTTTTTTTTAAATGAAACTTTGTTTTCCTAAAATATTTTGTGCAGAATGAATTACAGTTCAGCCCCCTTACTCTGAAATGTTTCAGAATCAACTGAATCACTTAGGTCAGATCAACATGAGGATAATCCAATGTGTACATTCACATCATGAGGTATAAGTGCATTTTGGGGAGTTAACAGAGATATGGTTGTTTTAGCTATATTATTACAGGTGATGATTTCTGTGACCTGATCACTTGATCATGTTTACATTTCTTACACATGTTTTAATATCAGAATTAATTTAAAATAATGGGAATATTGTTAACTGACTCTCTCTCTCTCGTGACTGTATTTGTCACATCTCTTTAGAGATTTGGTGTAAAAAGTTCAGTGACTGGAGTTTTGGTTACTTTCATTTAATACCATCCTCTCTACCTCTCTATACATAGGAAACATACCACTTTTTTTAACACACACACAGGCAGGCCTTAATCCTGCAAAGCATTTCAGGTGATTTATAAGTGTTACAGTCATATATTTCATCAACATCTGTTCCCAAAGATTCTCACCAGCATGCTCCGAGTTCTCACTCTGAGTTTTACTGCCACTGGCCATAAGATGTAGCTTGCAGATACATGCTATAGTAAGGAATTTACTCCTTAGGCCTGTGCTATGGTACACCTCTTGTGTTTGTCAAGAGACAAAAACTATTTTTGACTTTTTACTAAAACAAGAAAAATTGCTTAAAGAAATAAGTTTTGTGCTCCTTTTCACAGAGTCATTTTTTTAAAATGTTGTTCTTTTATAAGTGCCTAAAGATTCATGCTGTGCTGGCTTCTGTAGAGTACAAAGGTTGAGGGAACAGTCTCCAGCTACTGAAGTTAGTACCTGAGGTGGACTTTCCTTTTGTGTGTAGTAGCTACAAGATATAGAATAGCTTGTCTTTTCCCTGCATCTCTCAGTGAATTCTTCTGTAACCTTTCATACCTTGGCTTCAGTCTTCAAGAACTCCTATTATATAACTGGATGGAGTATAACCAGGGGCGGCTCTATGTTTTTTGCCGCCCCAAGCACGGCAGGCAGGCGGCTTTAGGCGGCGCGCCTGCGGGCGGTCCACTGGTCATGCGGATTTGGCGGCATGCCTGCAGGAGGTTCGCCGGTGCCGCGCCATCGGCGTCCCCGCCACCGAAGCCGCAGGACCGGCGGACCTCCCGCAGGCATGCCGCCGAAAGCCGCCTGCCTGCCGCCCTCACAGCGACCGGCAGGCCGCCCCCCGCGGCTTGCCACCCCAAGCACACGCTTGCTGTACTGGTGCCTGGAGCTGCCCTGAGTATAACTCCCATTTTGTGTACAAAGTCAGCTTCCACAAATCGCCTTGGCAAAGTGACGTGTTGTTGACACTTAGCTAAAAATCTCACTGGGCACTAAACTAGTAAAGAAACATTTAGAAAATAAGTCCTTTTTTGTGCATGTGCCGAACTTCTATTACAGATAGCAAGAATTACAGATCTGGCAAGTTCACGTTTGCTTTATTTATTTCCTTTGATATTTCAAAGTGCTTTATTTTTAAATAAGCAAAACTTATTGGAAAGAATGTTGACACACAGCAAATTTATAAACCATAATCCGAGACTTCTGTATTCCACATAACTGTATCAACAGAATTCACTGTGTGTAGCAGAAGTGTGTTATAGAATCTGGGGGAGAGGGAGGCTTGTTTGTTTGGGTTTTTTAATTGTTTCTAGACCTCCTGGTTGGAAAGATAACCTCAAAAAGGTGAACCAAGTGTAAATCAAATGTTGCCTTCCTGAGTTTCCAGCCTGAAACAATAATTCTGACAGGTATACATTATTTTTCAGCTCTGAAATCCAAAAATGACAATCTAGCATATTGAAAACTGAAAATTTGGAAACATAGCATATTCTGAATTACATTTCACAGGGGCTACTGTGCTAATTATATATTCATTTTCATATTTAATGAAAGCTTCAGATACATTTTTAAAATGGAGGTCATTACATAGTTTTGAGAATGTTTCTACCAGATTGCTGCAGACTCTAGGACCTTGCTCCATTATTTAGGTCCAGCTTGCTACAGAGTACACAGAGCCTTGACCTTAATCGTTCAAAGAATTATAGCTCTAACATTTTTGAAGAATTCCAGGATAATAGATAATTTTTGTGAAGCAAGCTGGCTAAAAAGAGTTAATCTTATATTGAGCACTGAGAATAGTGCTTGCTTCTTGACTATCTCGGAGAATGAAAACTACAATTTGATAATCTGCTCCACAGAATCAAAGAAGGTAGAGATGAAAAAGACTTAAGTCATCTAGTTGATCCCTGCCAGTGGAGAATTGTTCCTAATGGCATATAGTAAATAAAGTTAAGGGATATACAGACAACATTGGATGATTGTCATCTCTGTTAAAGTACCCTATACAGTTGTAGCAAAAATAAATTATTAGACTTATTTACACTTAAATGTTCAGAAATCAAGATGAATTCAGGCTTTTGGGTTCCAAGAGGAGGTTGGTAGGGGGTACATTGTCTTCAGGAGATCACAAATAGACATACAATATTGAGGCAAACAGTTCCTCCCCAAATCATAGCAGTGAAATTATGTGGTTTTGTTTAAATAACTTTTTGCTGCAGTAAGGTGACTTTTGTGACTGCCCATTCAGGCCAGAGACTTATTTTATGTATGTTAATGGTCTGCTAAGTGAAGTGCTGGACTTGGTCCATGGCTAAATTTGAACTTTGATTTTAATTGAAAAATAGAGTGTGTTACAAATACTGAATATATCAAAGTCCTTCACTTTGGGACGTATCCTGCTCCTTCTCTGTAAGTGTGCAATGGAACTGGGGGATCCAGGCTTTGGGGAGGCCAGGTAAGAAGTGCATACCTCCTACACAGTGGTAACTCAGGTACTACAGGGGGACAGAGTTACTTGGAAGAGGAGCATGGATGTGGCTGGAATAAAATCTACTATTATGCAGTTCCAGCCATGGTTGGGGGCCACTAGGAATTGTCAAGGCTAGTCCATCTATTAAAATGAAGTAGTGTCTCCACAGGTCATCTCCTCTGCTGCTCCTTTGTCTGAGGAAATGATTCCTTTTCTACCTCTTCCATGGATCTCCCCAGTGCCTATCTGAGATTCACAGGCTGAGCCTGGACAAATAGATTTGGCCCTAAAGAAATAGAGAGCCAGGTCTTCTCATACTCTTAGCAAATACACTAAAATGCTTTACCAGAAATTCCTGTATAATTTCCTTTGACCAGAAATTAAAATCAAATAAATTAAGAGTTTGAAATACAATTATAGCTACTCAAAATAATGTAAACATCAAAGGCATCTATTTTACTGAGGGCTACATTTGTGCTCTGTTTACTCAAAAGTTTAATTTTCTAATCAAAGTAAATTTGGTATTAAATAGAAAATGTGATCATTTTCCTCACCTTAAAGAATTAGCTCTTCTATGACAGCTATGAAATTATAAACCAGGCTATTTTTATGTTAATCTAAGTAAAAATATGTGTGTGCTTCATTAAGCAAAGTGTTTCTTAAACTTAAATTGTATGAATATGTTAGCTTTGTCTCCCTAACTCAGGGATTACAGTTGTGTACATTTACATTTTACAAGTAAAATTCTGCAAATGGTTGAGTTCTGTTATAGTCACTAGAATTTCACCATTCTAACTGACATCAAAATTTTGACCTTTTATCTTCTTGGTAGTTTTTAGTGGTTTATCCACAATAGCATACAATGATTTAATATTTAATATGTACTATACTATCATTTAATATACCTAGGGGAAGTCTTCAGTACACTTATATTTCTCTATTAAAGAGGCATAAATCTCCTACTTTAAGATGTTTATTTAGACATAATGAAATACTCTTCAACTCTCTCTGGAATGATATGATTAAATGTGAAGGCATTTAAATGTTCCTCTCAAAAACTACAGTTAGGGTTAAGTCTACAGGTTAACCTAGGGTTAAACATGTGCATGTAGCTAGTTTAAGTTAAATATGGAAGAACATCAACCAAAAAAAAAAAAAAACCAGACACTTATCAAAACTGCATACACACACAAATCTTACTTCTGCCAAGGTTCTCCAAATGTTCCATTAAATCACTGTGGAAGTATCATTTTATTTAATTTATTACTACTGTATTGTATTAAATTTTGTTGTTAAGAAGACACATGGCATATGAATGTTATGGAACTTGATTTTTATCATGAAGAGACAGTCTTTCCCGTCAGGAGCTTAAATCTCTAAATAGACACACAAGACCTGGGCAATCTGAGAAGCCTGTTTGAAGCATTATTTTTTTTTGGTAATGCTATATTCTGATGATGTGTTTAAGAATAAGTCGGTTTTGAGGGGTTTGTAAGAAGAGGTGGTGGGGGTGCCTGCTACTTTTGGATCTGGGAGGGAGTTCCAAGTGTAGGGAACAGAATGAAAGGAAGGATGAGAACCAGAGAAAAGGAAACAATGGGAGAAGTGAGGCAGGATTCATTGAGGAGGAAGTAGACAGAAATGAGAACAGTGAAGCAGGCAGCCATAGAATTGCTCAGGTCCTTGAAGGAAATGACAAGTTTCAAGTTGAGGAGGCCATTGGAAGAATTTGAAAGTGATGGATGTAGCTGATGTAGTCTGAATGGACTAAATAGAGATGAAATGACAAAGAGATTTCAGTGATAAATCAATACAACTGTCTTGAAGCTAAAGTTGTACTAGTGAAGAAAATAGTAAGGTAGGCCATTTGGGAAAACCAGAAAAGACACACAATATAAGATATTGCCAAATACTCTGCATTAAAAAAGAATCAGTGTTAACAAATCCTCCATCTACTAAAAAAAAAAATCCACCTCTAAGTGACAACGGTTTCCCCAATTTATAAACAAAATGATGTATTATAAGAAGGGCCTTATCAGTGCTCATTCCTCTCTGGCAGAGCTCTTGCTTAAACCAGTGGAAGATTTGCCTGTGGAAGAATGGCTGAATATGTTCCTGTGGGTGAAATTTACCCCTGTGAGGAGGACCAGCACAAGACCTATACACCACTTAGGCCTTCAAAACAAGACTTAATTAGAAGTTAAGTGGTGCATAGGCCTAGTTCTGATCTTCTTCACTGGGCTAAATTTCACCCTGTTAATGATTGTTCCCTACCTTCTGTGAGTAAATTAAAAAAAAATCTGTTGTACATTCTCTTGGTTTATAACGTTAGTTATTTAAACAACTAATGACTAATATAGGATACTGGGCTAGATGGACATTTGGTCTGACCCAGTATGGCCATTCTTATGGTGCTCTAGATTTTGAAAGTTTTCAATAGAGATTTGTGGTTAATTATGGATTTCTTTAGTGCATTTAATTTTTAAAAGTCTAAATTTCTGAAAGTAGAAAAGTAAATAAAGCTCTGCTCTGTTATATTCTGTGTATACCTTGGAAAATTACTCACATCACATTTTCAATATTGTACAACGCATAGACACAGAGGTTACAGCTAAGACAATTTTATTTGTTTTAAATGATCTGTGAATATCAGCGAGTGAAATCTGAGACAAGTGACAATGTTGTACAATTTCCTTTTTTATTAAACAGTGAGAGACTTTGTCAGTGTTGATACAGACTGTACACTTAAAAGTTGACCTACCCTGACATAGTGATCCTTACTTTCATGATTCCAGCAGTTTCTTTTTTTAATTTAAAAGCTATTGTTCCATGAGCAGCAAATAATTATACAGTCTATGAAATGAAGAGTGGGCAAATGGATGCATGGGCACTATCTCTATCATAGCATTAATGCCTGAAGGAACATTCTGCATCTTAAGATTGATTTAAATGATCCAGAGACTTAAATGTTAATTTTTACAGATCTGGAGCTGAATGGTATCTCTAGTTTGGAAATGGCAGACATTCCTCCTCCTCTGCCTCTCAAAGGTAGCATGGCAGATTATGGAAATCTCATGGAAAATCAAGAATTGATTAGCCCTACAACACCCCCCGCTGCACATCAAAGGGTAAGTCTTAGAGGTACCAATGATTTTCTGCTAGTTTATTTGCAACATTATACTGGCCAAGAACATGAAGTTCTATGTAATGCTGATAGCAGACATGTACGCATCCAAATGATTTCTACTGCTACAGAACAGTGTCTTAATCAGGGCATGAAGGAATGTGGTGGCTCATTCTAAATGACTTGTAAGTAAAGTTAGATTCATTCTGGTGGAGAAAACTAAATATAAAGCAAAACACTGTTAAATATGTTAGCAAGGGAGCTTAAAGTGACCGGATGTAGTCAAAGCAGCAAATTAGTTTTTATACTTTTATACAATTCTATTTCAGGAGAGGAAATAAAGTATGTTTCTGACAGCTTTACATTTTTTAGTTCTATGTCATTTCCTATATAGGCAAGCTCAGTTCCCCCTGAAAGGAGCAGATCCCTGAAACATTTTTCATCATGAACATATTTTTCAGGCAGGGGCAGATACTTTTTCAGCTTTCTTATTTCTCGAAAGCCACTAGAATATATTGCAGCTATTAAAAATAATTTGATTTTCAAAAAATCTTCTGCACTTTTGGAGAAGGCTATCATTTGGGCTCTGAAATGTGTAACTTTTTAGAAAAGAGATATACAGTCATATGCAGGAATGTTCCCCTGTGTAACTTAGTAAGAATGATAATTTTTCAGTTTCCTTATCAGAGATATGCACAGATTTGTCTGAATTAACAAAATTATTCTGAAATTTATCCTTCAAATAATTTGTTTAAAAAAAGCTAACGGAAACTTGATCGAGTCTGGAAGAAAAGTTAGGTGGAAATTTCCCCATTTTTATAGGTGAAGAATATGGTTTACAGAGATGCTGCAGGCCAGATTTTTCAGACGGGCTGAGCAATTGGAGTTGTACATACTCTTCACTTCTGAAAATCAGGCCCTGAGTGACTTGCCAAAGATCATGCATGAAGTCTTTGGTAATTCTGGAAATAGAACCCAGATTTTCTGATTCCTTGTCTTGTGCCTCAACTGCAAAGGTAATTTAATATGATCATCAATTCTGTGGACAAGTGCTAGTGAATTTATTCAAGTACAAACAGGAAAGAAACATGCATAATAGCTAAAGCACAGGTCTGAGAGTCAGAAGATAAGGGTTCTATTCTGAGATTTTGCCACTGACTTGCTGAGTGATCTTGGACAATTCACTTAACTTTTGGTGCTTCAGTTTCCTTATTTTTAAAATGGGGATCATAATACCGTGCTTCATTGGGACTTTGTGAGGTTTTACACATTTTTCACAGTCCTCCAGAATGTTTTCTCTCTTTTACTCTAGTTTGCCAAAATGTCCTGATCTCTAACAACCAGTTTCTGAGGGAGCTCAGGATTTGAACACAACCTGAAAAGTTAATCAAAAATAAGTTCTAAATCCTTAGATAATAAGCTCCTGCAATTTTATAAGACAACAATTGAGTGCTTGGCTCTTTATGTAGACTTCATAAACTCTTCAAGAGCAGAAAATCTGGGTGAATGAACAGTGACAAAGTCTGTGAAGTAGATTTGAAAACAGATTTGAAAACAGATTTGACACAAAGCTGGAGGGATTATATTTCATATAATTTAAGAAAGGCTTCCAATTTTATAGCAATGATTGCATTTATTTCACTTTGTACTTGGACCCCAGTAAGATTATCAAAAGCAAAATGTGAAGATTGGTGCAGGGCATGAAAAAGATGAGTCAGGTATGCTCTTATAACTTTTATGACTGGCCCCCACAATTTATGGTTACAGGCTATGGTATTTCATAAATGAAATAACTAACATTCTTGATTCTCTGTCTAGTAAACTGATTAATTTTAAATTATCTATTCTTAGCATCAATAAGGACAAACCATTGAAAAGTTCTGTAGATAATCTTATCCTAATTGCTTTAAAAATGATATTACAGAATGGGAAAGATCTCACTGTGTTAGAATTAAGTACTTGGCACAATACTGGTTGCCTTGAAGTCAGACATGAAAAAGCTTCAGTGAACAGAAAAGAATACATTGACAAATGTATCAAGAAATGGCCATATCGTTCTGAGTACTTTAGGTCTAACTGCTGCCAATAATCATTTATGGTGCTTGAGATTTTTATTTTTTTATGTTTAGATTATTTGGAATCTATTGTGAACCACCTTACTTAATTCTTTTTATCCCAATAATCTTCTAACTATAATGTTTTGATTGTTATCTTGTTCATTGTCATTTTAAAAATATTAACTAGTATATCCATATAATATTCATTCTTGCATTGTGTGATTTGTTCTGCTACAAAAAATTCTTAATAATATACATGAACATGAAAAAGAATCCTAGGACTCTTGCAAGGATTATTATTACATCAAGGCATTCCTCTAGGCTTTTGTGCATCTTCACAGGTTCGAGTACATCTTGGCATACAAAATCAACTGCCTCTTTAGCATTCACAGTCAAAAGGGAAACTCAAAGAAAATAGACAAAGGAGCACTTACATTTATAAATATTGGCTATAATACTTACTATTCACAGGATAATAGTTTTGATGAGAAGATTTCCATCAATCCAGCAGCAGATACAAAACTTGACAAAGAGTGTGGCAAAGAAGGAAGTGGTGCATAATAAAAGAACGAAAATGAACTTTGTTAATGATGATTATAACATTTATTTTGACTTTTGGAGATTCTGATCCATCAGTAACATTCAGACTGGAATCTGTTGGATATAGTGAAAATCTGTTTATAGTGAAGCAATCCAGAGTTTGCATGTTTGTATGTTGCATTGCAGATTATTTTACTCCTCTTATGTGAAGAAAATGATGATTATAAGAAGGTTTTACTGCGTGCTATCCTCATTTAGCCATAGAAAACCAGGTGAGATTCAGCTGGAAGTTGAGTTAAGTATTAGGGGTAGATCCTAAGTTGATGTAGGTTGTCATGTCTCCATTGAAGTCAATAAAGCTATGACAATTTACATCAGCCGAGGATCTGATCCTAGGAGTTCATTTTCACTTGTAAAGCCCTAAATGGCCTGCATTAGTCTACCTGAGAGATTCTCTTTCTCTCTGAGATTCACTGCAGAGGCCCTGATGCTACATCCCTCTCAAAAGAATGGGCTGCTGGCAGAGCAGTCTCCATAATAGCCCTGGAGTTCTTGAATGTCCTTCTACCCCTGGCCTGAAATACCTCAGAATAGCTGACTTTCAGGGCACACTACAAGGTCTGTTTGTTTCACCTGGCTTTTGAAAAGAACTAGGGGAAAGTGAAGATCTAGCACATGTGCTCATACCTTGTGTATGGCAAAGGAATGCTTGCCTCCAATTTCAGGGCTGTCTATAGCACAGGCTTTCCTTGTAGCAAAGGACCTTCTGTGTTTCTCTCTGCCAGACTCTCTTATATTACATCGTCTGGCACTGACTGCATTAGCCTTGAGTGCATTGGCACCATCGATGTCATTTGCTTCATTGTCCCCTTGGTTCTTCCTGCATCTTCCATGCAACCCTCAACAGCAGCTCTAGCCTTCTGCCTTCCAACCTTTAGGACCCCACCAGGCATTGGCAGTACCAAAACCTCCACTAACACCATCTGGAGCTGCTCTTCCATTCACTAGGAGAGCTACATCTTCTCCTCTTCAGACTCTGACCATGACAGACCTATGTTTCCTCCATGGTCTTTCAGCTCTCCATACAGGTCATGCTCTAGGGACACCTGGACCAGGGAAAAAGAACAGTATCCTTACAAAGAATCTCCAGTATGGTACCCACCACCATGGGCAGTACAGAGATTAGAATACTCTCCTGGGCCTTATTGGGCATCTTGGACTGTTCCAAGAGCATCTAGATCTGCATCAGAATCTCAATCTAGGAGGAGGTCACCTTCCCCTATCCAGCCTTGTCCATATGTATGACAGCATGCCAGGTTTTACCTCAGATGTCTGCAGGCCTGGCTTCACTCAGTACATCTTCCAAGCAGATGTTCTCTGGACATGCTGATTTGCATACTTCCACAACTGCTTCAGTCCCTGGATTGGTGGTTGGATCCTGAGAACGTACGCAAAGGGATTCCTTTTCTGCTGGAACCAACAATAACTGTTGTAACAGACACGTCCACCAAAGACTGGGGGGCTTATTTGGGTCAACTTCAAGTGTCAGCACTTTGGAATCCTCAGGAGATTTCACTCTATATAAATGTGCTAGAGCTTTGAGCTATTCATTGGGCCTGAGATCGACCATCAGGGATCGAGCGGTTCAAGTTTTCACAGACAATACCATAGCTATGTTTTAGCTGAACAACCAGGGAGGTGTAAGGTCATATCAGCTGTGCCAGGAAGTGATCCATTTGTTGAGCTTTTGTATAAAGAACAATATCTCACAAAAAGCCTTTTACCTTCCAGGAGTGAGGAACGCTAATGCGGATTCCCTCAGCAGGAACTTCATAGACCATCTGAGTAGTCAATAAGAAGAAATATTCTGCACCAGATCTTCCAAATTTGGGGATACCTGGTAATAGACCTTTTTTGCAACCAATCTGAACAGCCAGTGCAAGAGATTCTGCTCCAGTGCAGGTCACAGCCTAGGTTCCATGACGGATGCTTTTCTCCTCTCATGATGGAGAAATCTGCTGTATGCATTCCCTCCAGTCACTTCCATTCTGAGGGTGAATGACAAGACAAGCTTAATCTTTGTAGTGCCTGCCTGGCCAAGACAGTATAGGTTCATGGACCTAAATCAACTCTCCGTTTGGCCACTTGTTGTTTTACCCTTGGTTGAGGTTTTCCTGTCTCAAGACCAAGTCATGTCTCTACATTCCAACTCACAGTCTCTCCACGTCACACCCATAAACCTCACATTCCTGTTTGAGTAATGAAGAGACACTGCTCCAGAGATATCCAGACCATTTTGGTGAAAAGCAGAAAGGATTCCACTAGAGCCACACATGCAATGAAATTGAAAAGGTTTTCGGTCTGGGTGGAATCTCACCATTGATCTCCAGATTGTACAGAGATTAGACATCTACTTTACTACCTACTGCATATGAAATCCTCTGGTCTCTCTTCCAGGTCAGTGAGTGTCCACCTTGCATCCTCTCTGCCATACACCCTTCATTGGATGGGTTTTCTATCTTTTTGCGTTCCTTGGTTTCCAGATTTTTAAAGGGACTTATTAACATGTGCCTTCCTGTGTCCAACCTAGTACTTTCATGGGACCTGAATTTAGTATTGTCCTGCTTGATCGATAGTACTGTCCTCCCTTTTAAACCTTTGATGACACCATCTCTGTTGCTGTTGTCAATGAAAACAGAATTCTTAGTAGCGATTATCCCTGTGAGGAGATTCTCAGAGCTTCAGGCACCTTGTGCAGGAGGATCAGCTAACTTTTTCACAAAAACAAGGTCTGTTTTAGGCCATGCCCTAAGGTGGTATCAGCATTGCACCTGAATGAGACAATTTGCCCTCCCAGTATTCTCTTCCAAGGCTGAAGAAAAACCTCAAATCTTGGATGTTTGCAGGACTTTGGGATTTTACCTGGACCACACAGATCCTCTCTTAGGCTCTTTGTAATATATGCTGAAAGGATCAAATGACAACCTGTTACAGCCCAGCATATTTCACATTGGATTTCAGTCTTCCTCAAGCTTTGCTATAATCTTGCTAAGGTCTCTCCTCCACCAAAGATAATGGCTCACTCTATTAGGGCTCACTCCTCTTCACCAGCTTTTTTTGAGCAACATTCCTGTATTGGACATTTCCAAAACAACATGGACATCTATACATGCCTTTTCCAGACACTATGCTATCACTCAAGTTTCCCAAAATGATGCCAACTTCATCAAGTCAGTGTTGCAGTCTCCAAATCAAAGTTCCACCATCTATTAGGAAACTGCTGTTGAGTCACCTGCAGCGGAATGTATATGTGCACAATCACTCAAAGGGAAAAAAACCAAACCCAATCACCTATACAGTAACTGTTCTTCAAGATGTGTTATGCATATTCTATGACCCTCCCACTTTCCCCACTATTTCGAGTATTAGCTTCTGGCGGTACGAAGGAATGGAGAGGAAAGCAGCAATCATGCCTCTTTATACTCTTGGCTCATCGCATGAGGATAGTGAAGGCATGTGCAGGCAAAAGTCTCCCACTTGAGTGCATGATTGGGTGCACGTACACCTGCAGTAAACTGTATATGTGTATGATGCATCTCAAAGAACAACAATAACTGTATAGGTAAATAACCATTTTTTGTGTGTTTTTACCTAGTTGAGACAAGATACTCTTCTTAATGACTACCATCATTGGCCATGAGCACTACCGTCACCGGCCAAATCAGCACTGTACAGTATAGTATTTTAAACGTAACAGGGTTACAGATATTGGGCCAAATATTCAACTGGTGTAAATTGGTGTAGCTCAATTGAAATCAGTGGAGCTATACAGACTTATACCAGCTGAATATTTGGCACACTGTCACATTTTAATTATGCGGGTATTATATCCTGACGAATTTTTGTCATGCGTCATTTGTTTGTATAGATAAATAACAAACATGCTGCTGTTTATAGATTGTGTGACTCAGTGCCACTGTAAAAATAACAGTAAAAGAAGAGAATGAATTTTAGACAACAATGCTGGAAAGTTGTTGCACAACACTATGTAGCTTATGTCCTGATTACTTTTCATTCACTCATAGAATCATAGAATATCAGGGTTGGAAGGGACCTCAGGAGGTCATCTAGTCCAACCCCCTGCTCAAAGCAGGACCAATCCCCAACTAAATCATCCCAGCTAGGGCTTTGTCAAGCCTCACTTTAAAAACCTCTAAGGAAGGAGGTAACCCTAGGTAACCCATTCCAGTGCTTCACCACCCTCCTAGTGAAAAAGTTTTGCTAATATCCAACCTAAACCTCCCACAATTTATGGTTTATTAAGTGAAATCAGTTAATTCTGAAAAGTGAAGTATTCCTGATCAGATCTTGGAAGCTAACCATATATCTTGTTGTTCAACTCCAATAAAATAAGAATATAGGAACTCATCTCTTATACGGTGCCACAAGGTTTCATTGTAGAATTCAGTTTGTGTTTTTTATACTGCTTTCTGAGCGACAAAAACCCTTCACTCATCATATTCTTCTTTTCTGTAGATTAAGAAATAATTTTTTTTGTCTTTTTTAATTCTTATTTTCTGTGTGTATAACATTTTGTGCTCTATTTCTACAAGAGAGTGAGGAGAAAGGAGAGATTTTTAAATTTGATTACTTCTTTTTGTACAGGGGAAAACCAAACAAATGGGAGCAATTTAATATTTGAAATGGAAAGGACAAAATGCTTGTATTTTCCAGATGTGCCTTTTTATAAGGTTCCCATTTCTCCTGAGGTACACGTGAGTCAGGGAATCTGCCGAAAATAGGTTCTAATGTGCACTGGCAGACTCTATCTTTATCTCAGAAAGAAAAGCAATCTCCAAGAATTGAAGGATTCACTATTACCACTGAAACATAAACATGAACTCTACAGAGCACCTTTAATTAAATGTAAATGCAAGTGAAATTTGATCTTGTATTTCAGAAATGTGGAATTGTTTTGAGTACTGGTGATATCAGTTTTGTGAGTGTAATGATCATTTTCCCAATTTCATATTGAGTATGAATGCCATCATTCATACTATAGATGAGTAAAAGAAAAGACTGGTAAGCTCTTAGGTGACCAAATTTGGTTTTGTACCAATTCTCATTGGCTGTTAAGTTTTGTCTGGCTGATTTCTCAATAATGCTGCCTTGGCATCATTAAATGTTCTACTAATATATTCAGTGGTAGCTTATGTAAATGAATGAGTGCTAAATTTAGCCCACATTATAATGGAATTTGTAAATTCAATTATATTAATTATCCACCTATCTCTGTTATTTCTTTTCTGGCTAATTTACTTGCAGAATGTGAGTGCTTTCACATAATATGCATGTTGTTTATGGCTAGTATATTTAGCCCATCCTCATTGTGTTTTCAATATATTCTCTTCCCTATTAGGTCTTCAACTCTATTTTATGATAATTGATCATTTGATTTCTATGAGTGATGATAATACAAAAAAACCCATTGGTTTGATTATGGACTTTGATCTGTAAAATTGCCAATTACTGCTAGTTTAAAGTTAATTTAATTCAAAATGGCTCTTTGTAAGTTATGTGATCAATAAAGTTAAAGTAGTTTTGCTTAATGACAAATATGAAGTTAAAATGCCTGTGAGGAAAATATACTAAGGAATATTAAGTCACTTTTTTGTGATGTTCCATAAAGTTTTTCAGAAGGGATATACAGTTTATTTTGTTAGTAGGAAACTACAATCTTTTGATTTGGGATTTTTTTAAATGTTTTACTAGTGATCTGCAGTTTCTGTGTCTGATGGTCTGGGCCACTAAGTGTTCACTTTATATCTGTAGATTAATGTGGCCAAATTTTTCAAAACTGGATCCCTAACGTCAGGTTCGTAAATCCATATGTAAGTACTTCAGTAGAACTGCCCTGTTTTTCAAAAGTGCTGAGATCTGCAGATCCCAGTGGAATTTGAGAATGCTGAGTCCTTCTAATAATCAAGCCACTTTTATTCAAGTTCATAAGTATGGCTTCAGGAGCCTAACTTTAGACACCTACGTTCAAAAATTTTGGCCTGATAGGAATAAATAAACTTAAAGCTTCAGACCATCAGACCTGGAAACTGAAAGTTACTAGCACAACATAAAAGAAATCCCAATTTTTTAAAAAAGTTTCACTTTTAACCAAAAATAAATTCTGATTTTACCTATTTTTCATATTAAATAGTATGTTGACTTAATCTTCTGATACAGAGGTCACTGAGAACTGTATTTCAATGTAAATCAGGAGCAAATTGTACATCGTTTGTTAGACAAACACTGAAAATGAATGTTGCTCCGAGCATTATTTTCATTAATCATGTAACTAATGCAGCAATGCTGTTTATAGGATAAAAGCTTTCCTTGGTAATCTGACTATTCCCTGGAAAGACATATTGTAAATTTAACTGGACTGTGGATGTGAAATTCCTCATTATGGGATATGCTTAATCAGGTCTTGGAAAAATAGATTCATTACTATTGAGTAGGCACCTTCATATGGTAAGTGTGGAGCCTAAACTATCAATTTCTGTAAGAAAAAATCTGAGATTTCTTTCCTTTATGACTGCAAATATAACCTTACAAATAGGAACTCATGCAGTGTTATCTTCCCTCGTCTGTAGACACAACCCAACTGTCCTTGCTGCTGTTCATAGCTTTCCGATCCAGGAACAGATTAAAATTACCAGTTATGATCACTTTCCCAGTTGCTATCAGAACTCTGTAAAAGTCAGCAAAACTGACAAGAAACTTGTCATATTCACTCTGCAGATGGTTGGATGAGGACCCAAAGATAGAGGTTATGGAAGAGGAGCGTAGCAAAGGCCCCTCCCTGCAAGAGTCAGTATTTGCTTTTCATATGAGAGTATGTGTAGGGGAGAAATCCCATCTACCTCCTTTTGCTGCAGCCAGGAGGCTCGGGCAGGACTATAGCAACAAAGACTTCGTCATCACAATCACCACTGAATAGCTGAGAGAGAGAGAGAGAGCTCCTCTCCTCCAGCAGCCATAAAGAGGAGATGAGGCTTCAAATTTGACACCTACCAGGCAGAGACTGATATGAAAGACATTTCTCTTGAGTTAGGATCCAAGAATAGTGCTTCAGTAGGAATCCAATACCCTCCCTCATCTTTTGTATCTGCCTATGGCTAATAGAGGGCTGGTAAATACTTCAAGCCCTGTATTTAACTCTGTTTGCTCCTGTCTTAAAATGTAGCCATGAAATGGACCTTAAATTACCTTAAAAGTATTTTCCTCTACTCCTGACATTTCTGCTGGCTCTCAATAAGTAAATTGAATGTTTCAATATGAGCAAACATATCCAGCATAGCTCTAGGGTTTACCCTGCCCGAAATGAATGGAGGGAATTATGTGAAATGGCAGGGAGTCATCCAGAACCATTAGGTTTTTGTATCACAACATTCGGCTTCTTTTCAAATAATGTAATTTCACATGGTCTATCCATGTTCTCATAATAGCATGAGTGTGTAACTATGATTTAGAAATTATGGATTGCCTTCCAAGACGCTAATAAAAATAAGGTCTTGTTTACAATGAATTCTAGTAACTAGAACAATCTATAAATGGAGCCATGTTAAGTAGAAATGAAACACCAATATCAAGATTCCATGTACAATACATGCAAAAAAAGGCTAAGCTATTTCAAACATTTGAATTGTTCCCATGGCAGTGATCAGGAAACTTGGCAAACTCACAGTGTGTATTGTAATTTAAAGTATTAGTGTGTGGCTAACGTTTTTATAATCATTTGTTTGGAAGCGTGTCGGATAGCAATCTAATAAAGTATAACGAGAATGGGTTAAGGAGGGGGGGGGCATATAACATGAGTGTAAATGGCAAAAAAGGAAATTGCAGAGAAACCAAAAAAAAGCAAAGGTGGGTTTTATCTTCACCAGCAGGGGAAGGATGTTATGAACCGAAAAACAGTACTTAGTGAGTGTAACACTGCAGTATAACTTTCAATGCAGTGATTGAAAAGCTGCAATGATTTCACAGCCAACACGCTGTTGAAATCTAGCCTGAAAACAGTGTATGAACAAGCCTGTAATGTCCTTGTATTCTTTCAGCAATATGAATTTTTGTCATCATACATATAGCTTGAATTATATGAAAATAAATCATTTGACTTCCGTGATCAATTGGAATACTTGCTTGTATTTGCCCTTCCATTCGCTTCTGAAGTAAACCGACAGCCCTGTTACCTTGTTGTGTGATTTCCTATAATGTAGAGGGATAATTTTTTGTAATGTTTTTCATCAACTCAGAATGTTATTTTGAATAATGTTGAAGATTATCAAATATCCAGTAATAAGATTAAAACTATTTATAATCTGTTTAATCTATTCCTTTTTCTTTTTTAGCGTGGTGCTTTTTCTAAAAATACAAAATATGAAAAGAAAAAAAGAAAAGACAAGAAGTAGAGCTGTAATTCAATGTACTTTTTAAACCATGTAGTGTTTAGGGGCGACAGCAATTAGTACAGGCTGATAATCAATATGATATAAAGTATAGGGATATAAAATTTGACAAGTTCTTTCAGTAGACTTTTTCTGAAATATTGAGATAGTTAATCAATAACTCTTGAGAGACTTGTTGTCAGCAGTAAAAATTAGGTTGTAAGTGAAAAGCTAGAAGCAAAACTGTATTCATAATGGCAAAGTTTGAGAGGAAGTTTTCAGGAATAAAGCAGATAAAGATTCACAGCAGTATATGAAATCATACATGGACAACCAGTTCATCAAAATCAGTTCATCAGTAACATGTTCTATTCAAAATTCATTTTTTCCAGCACCTGCCACCTCCATTACCCAGCAAAACTCCACCACCACCTCCTCCAAAGACTACTCGAAAGCAAACATCTGTTGACTCTGGGATTGTCCAGTGAACAAGAAAGCATTTCTCCAAAGATGAAGCTGTAATATTTCATTTCCCTAAATATTTTAAGGTATATAACGGTTACCTCATTCACGCCTGTAGTGTCTAACATTTAGTGAAATGATTCTAACTCTGAACGGAACTCATTTGTAACAGTAAATCAGTTTTCTAAAGAGATCATGCCACTGGAATAAAGCTGTCACAGGATAAGGTGACCCATTGCTTGGGCGGAGCTTGTGACCTATTTTCAAAGCAAGGGGGCATTTGTCAACTGATAATACACTATTCCTTATTCCAGAACATTTTGCTTTGTCATACCAAACTACTTAACAGAAAATAGAAATGGATACTGGTGTGTAAAAATGACCGTTGGGCACTATGGGCCTGATCCCAACACCTGTGGAAGTCAGTGAGAATACTCACATTGATTTCAGTGGGTATTGGATTGGGCCTAATAACAATACTAAGAAGCAGCATTATGATAGCTTCAAATAAAAAATGTGTTCAGCGCATTACACATTCAGAAACCTGATTTTCCCGTAGCTTTTTTAATTGCTCTGTGTTATAAATAAGCTGATTTCTGATGAGCTTTTTTAAAACTTTCATTAGTGGTTGGGCACTCCTCCTTCTGTCTGATACCATTTTAAATTAAGATAACTTTTTAGCTACTGAACAGGCACTAATTTATAGGAAAATAAACCAAGTATACAAATATGGGACCTGATGTGATTCTACAACTGAACAGTTGAACATAAGAACAGGAAGAGCTTTTTTTATAATGTGTAATATTTTAGGTGGATTAGGACAAATTGAATGTTATCTTTTTGTCCCTGTGTCATCATTCTGTACAGAAGTTTGTATATATGATGGTTCTTAGAATGTTTTTAATTTTTGCTGCCTGCTTTTCATATAATAATGATTTAATGTATCTGCAAATGATTCCTTATGTGTTTTTAATTTTAACTGCTGGAAGTGTATAAATAGCTAACTTTTTTTTTTTTTTCTTCAAAAATTGGCATCTGAAAATATTGGACAATGATAAGGGAAAAGAAAAGAAAAGTAACTCTTTTTTTTTTATTCCTCGGTGTTTTTTATTGCCCTCACACTATATATTTTTTACTATCTACAATCTTTATAATCTTACAGTAGATTGTTTTAAATACATCACTGACTCAAAAAATTAAGGATTATTTTTAAAAAAAGGTTTGTCTAAGAAAATAAATGTATCTACTTTATATATTTTTCATCCTTTTTACGGAAGTGTTATTAATTTCAGGAGCTGCTTTATTAGATGTCTGTACTTTTAATTTTCTGAAATGCAGATTTATAACAAGAATAATTTGAAACTGCCTCTGATAAATTCTACATTCTTACCCTATTATTTTATAATAGTTACATAACTTGTTTATGATGCATATATGTAGTGTTGAAATAAATAAGAATTTCAACACTATGAGGGTGCATCTTTTATATGCCATTCACATTGCAATTGACAGCCTATTTCAATTTTAAAGCCATTGTTGTATAAACAGCACATAAAATAGCTTAGTTTTACGTGGCGTTTTAATGCTTACTTGATGCCAACCAGATAAAAATACAAGGCAGAGATATGACTTATGGAGCAGTAAAGCAACAACTTCATTAAATATACAAATAGTCCTTGTCAGCTCAACTGGTCAGATAAATATGCAAATTATTTTGCCTTTAAGCACCATGGAGCTTTGGATCACAACCAAGCACTTTTTGTTACAACAGAGAGAACATGCCACCTGACCAGAATTTCTCCATACAACTGAACTTCTTAAACACAAGTTACAAGTTGTCCTCCAATTCCAGTTTACTATTTTTTTATTAATATGACCTTTGCTCCAAAGGGTTTAAGCAGAAAAGGATTCCAGGCTATAGTCAATCAGAAAAGTGTTTTTTTTTTTAAGAAAGAAGAAATTAAATTGCAGTATTGTATGTAGCAAGAGAGTTTTGAATTTAAGAATTTTTTTTTTTTTGTTCTTGCTCTTGTTTTAAGTAACTGTGCTGAAATCTCCTAAATGTCATTGTGTGTGGTAATTTTTCCAGTCATTTTAATTCCACTTAATTTCAGTTAAGAGCTGGCCTCAGAGGGCTAAATTTTCATCTGGACCTTAACACAGTCTCTACTTGTGCACACATGAAATTGCATACATGGGCCTGTGCATACTTTTTGCAGGGAGAAACAGGGCCGGCTCCAGGCACCAGGCACCCAAGCTGGTGCTTGGGGCGGCACCTGGAGGGGGGCGGCGGCGCAGCGCTCTGGCTGCGGGGGGGGGGAGAGCCGAGCCCCAGCCAGGGCTTGCCGCCCTCCCCCCCCGGGCCCCCGGCCCCCGGGGCTCTGGCCGGGGGGGGGGGGGGGGAGAGCCGAGCCCCAGTTGGGGCTCGCCTCCCTCCTCCCGGGGTGGGGGCCGGCGCCGCCCCCCCCCCGCCTGTGGTGGCGAAAAAGCCAGAGCCGGCCCTGGGGAGAAACACTTGCACATGGCTTTTGCAAATTCTAATTTTTGTGCGAATGTTAGAATTTGGTTCTGCAAGACTATTTAGGACAAGTAAAATTTGCACTCATACATGGATCTTACGGTGCAAATTCTAACACTTGCACGGGTACTTATGTGTGTACACACAGTTTTGCAGACACACTGGTGGAGCCTGAAGATCAGGCTCTTAGATTCACTTTGAGACCCAGATTGCTCACCGTGTTTATTACCCAACAGTTTCTAGTAACTTGTACAGTAATTCCTCACTTAACGTTGTAGTAATGTTCCTGAAAAATGCAACTTTAAGCGAAACGATGTTAAGCGAATCCAATTTTCCCATAAGAATTGATGTAAATAGGAGGGGTTAGGTTCCAGGGAAAAAATTTTTTGCCAGACAAAAGGCATTATATAAATTTTAAACAATTTTAAACAAGCAATTTAATACAGGTATGGGGAGGGGTAGTGTGCACGTGCTGTGTGTTTACAAACATACTGTACATACTTGGGAGGTGCCCCCGCCTTACCCCACACAGGCACAGCCCATTGGCACTGCAAACAATGAGGCAGGCAAGGAGGTTGAAGATGCCGTAGGCTAGGAGAAGCACGTTGCGCACCAGCAGCGGCAGCGTCCCCTACTCTGCAACCACAGGCACTGACTTTGCTGGGGGGGGGGAGGAGGGGGAGGCTCAACTCTCGGCCTGCCCACTCCACCCCTTCTCCCAAGCCTCCACCCTTAACCCGCCTCTTCTCCCCCCTCCACCGCCTCCCCCTTTACTCTGCACGCCGTGTCCTCGCTCCTCCCTCCTCCGCCCAGAATCCTGAACGCCACAAACCAGCTGATTGCCACGGGCAGAAGGGAGGGGGGAGGAGCGAGGACATGGCCCGCAGCCTCCCCCCTTCCTCCCCTGCCTCCTGCCCATGGCAATCAGCTGGTTTGCGGCATTCAGGAGGCACGGGAGGGAGGCTGCGCGCCATGTCCTCACTCCTCCCTCTTTCCCCCAGCCTCCTGAATGCCGCAAACCAGCTGATTGCCATGGGCAGGAGGCGAGGGGAGCAGGGGGAAGGCACTGATCTGCGGGGTCCGCCGGCGAGTGGGAGGCTCTGGGGGGGGGCATAGAGGAGCTGATAGGGGAGCTGCCAGCCGTGGATAAAGCAGGCAGCCAAACGACATTATAGCGGAGCATTGCACAACTTTAAACGAGCATGTTCTGTAATGGAGCAGGGTCGTAACATCGAAACAACGTTAAGCGAGAGGACATTAGGTGGGGAGTTACTGTACAAAACCCAGCCACCAAGAATCCCTCCCTTCACCACAGCTATTGCTGGCAAGCCACATTTCACCAAGCCTAGGAACTAATCCAACAACAACCTTCTTACCCATTGATCACGCTGGTAGGATTGTCATTTTTCCAGCAAGATAAACTCTTGTTTCACACTCTAGTGATGTCGCATCAGAACATCCAAATGCAATGTGAGGATACTATATTTAAAAAAAAAAAATTGCAGTATTTTGTAGTATCAAGAGTAGAATGACATTTCGCAGTCCCCGGAATTATATCAGGGCCTGTGAGCATCCTTCAAGCTCTCTTTGCAAGATACAGGCTCATCCTAATAAAACCAAGATGATCCTAAAACTATTGGGACAGGTGACACCCCTCTTGGCCTCGCAGACCAGACCTGCCAAAGGGTGTCACTGTTAGTCACACTCTAGAGTTCAGTTGGTTACTGCTCTGGCCAGTTCCAGCTATCAGGCTCCAAACACGATCTTTTCACCTTTCCTGCCTGGCTGTGGTCCCCAGTATTTTTGCTGTGAGCTACAGTCAACTCATACGTGAAAGCTAGTGATACATTTAGCTGGTTCCCTATATTTTTAAGGGCAGAATGATATTATCAGGAGATGGCTTATCACACGTTCATCACTCATGCAGTTTGATTGTTGTCTCTTAAACTACAAAGATTAAAACATCCTTGTCTAAAATGAAGGTACTTAGTTCCTCCATGGACCCAATATTTCAGACTTTATGTGCATATGAGCCTGAGTTGCAAACAGCTATTGAAACCAACAGAAGTACTGCATCCTCCAAGACTGCAAAATCAGCCGTTGGTGTACACTCAATAAAAAAGAGTCATAATACAGTAATTGGTTTGTTACACAAATCTGCAAAAGCAAAGAAATATTCATGTAGGAGTCCAAAACATAGGCAATCCAAGAATGACCTTCATAATGTTGAATGAACAGCTCGCAGTCTCTAGTTATTGAATGTTTTTTCAAGGATTTCCTGTATAGCAAGGAAATTTAAGTTATTATTTCTTTGCCATTTACCTTGAGATATAAAGGGCAGTTTTCATGTATGTATTTCTGTCATGTTGAACCCAGACCCCCAGTCATTGTACCTGAAAATTTGGATGTTAGCTGGTTGAGCAATGCCAACAGAGACTGCTCCCTTCAAGTTAAAAAACTAGTGACCCCGAAAAAGATTTTTTTTGATGGAGGGTTGGATAATCAGCTGAACATGAGCTCCCAGTGCAACACTGTGGCCAAAAAGAATAATACAATCCTTAGACACATAAACAGGGGAATCTCAAGTAGGAGCGAAGTGGGTATTTTATCATTGCAGTTGATATTGGTGGTTCCGCTGCTGGAATACTGGATCCAGTTCTGATTTCCACGATTCAAGAAAGATGTTGATAAATTGAAGAGGGTTCCGAGAAGAGCCACGAGAATGATTAATGGATTAGAAAACTTGCCTTATATTAATTGACTCAAGAAGCTCAATCTATTTAGCTTAACAAAGAGAAGGTTATTGGGTGACTTGAATCTATAAGTACCTACATGGGGAACAAATATTTCAACCTAGCTTTTCAATCTAGCAGAGAAAGGTATAACACAATGGCTGGAAATTGAAGCTAGACAAATTCAGATTGGGGAAAAAAAGGCATATTTTTTTAACATGGAGGGTTAGTAACTATTGGAACAATTTGCCATGGGTCATGGTGGATTTTCCATCACTGGCAATTTTAAAATCAAGAATAGATATTTTTCAAAAAAATATGTTCTAGGAATTATTTTGGGGAAATTTTATGGCCTGTGTTATACAGGCAGTCAGACTAAATAATCACAACCGTCCCGTCTGGTCTTGGAATCTATGAACAGTAGGCCAGAAATATTTTTAATCAAATTTGTTTCAAAGAGATACTCCAAGCCAATTTTCAGCCATAATAACCAATTTTTTTATGATTGAGTTATAACTCCTGTAAATGCCTCTGATGATTGTGAGGTCACAAATGCTATGTATAAGAATAATAAAGTAAGAAAAATCTGTGTTGCATTAATGCATGAAATATTTTTCATAATGTATAATATAAGTACACACTATGTCTGTGTTGACTATTTGTGTAGAGAGAGCCAAAGGAGGAGCTTGTAGTAGATGATGTTAGTGAGAAACTTAGGGGTCCTGATCCCCTTTAAAGGTAATGATTAAACACTGATCGCCTTCAATAGGAGCAGGATTGAAAACAAAATCTAGGTTGGGTGCAAGTTTCATTGATGTTTTTCCATCTTCAACTATGTCAGTATCAAGTTAAAGAAGATTCCACCATATTATGCTTCATACAAGGTATGTTTCCTAAAAACTTTATGGCCTTGTGTCGGATTGTACTGCCCAGGAAACTTAGTGCAGTTTTGAAGGAAGCTGTCCATTATGATGAATATACATGATCAACTCTTTTTAACCAAAGTTCCCATGGTTACATTAGTCATTCTTAATATAAGTGTTTGATGCAATCAGATGAAATAACTATAAATAAAGGTTTTATAAAGATTACAATTCAGTATTTAAATCTACTTGGACAAGTTTTAATAAACATATGGTATTCTGGGAGTCATGCTCTTATGTTTCAAGTGCTACAGTGCTTAATTAAACACCAGTGTGTTGGGTGCTATTAAACAGGACAAAACAAAATTTTTTATTCCCGGCAGAGATCTTGGGACATAATTGTTTTTCCTTCATCTACTGTATTATGTACTGTGTGCGTGTTCTGCAGCATTTCATATTGTTGTTATTGTTAATCTCTTATATAGCACCAAACATTCATTCAATTTATAAATATGGAGTAAGAAACGTTTGCTTTTTCCCAAATTTTCCTTGGCTTGCTTCCTCTGTTACCAACACTACACCTGCCTTTTGTTCATGTTGTCACTGATGAAAATCCCTTTGCCCTGATTTTGTATTTTGGGCTATTTTTTATTCTCTTGTAAAATTCCCTGTTCCCCCAACTTACTAGATATTAGATTAATTTTCTTTTTGTGTAGTTTACCCATTTTTATTGTGCCATTTGATATACACCTCCGATAATTTAGCTGTACTCTGTTCTATACCTTTAAATTACATGAAAGGTGTTACACATGTAACAGCCACACATTCTATGGGTAAGGTTGGGAGTGGGACCCTCCTAGGGTAGCTCTGAAGGGGATGGTTTCTCAGGAGGCTCCATCCCACCCCAAGTTCACAGGGAGAGTGGACAACTTACCTTGACATTTCTTTGCAGTAGGGCAAACCTTAGACTTTAGAAGGTGCAGCTTTCTTGCTCCTGTGCTGCTGGCCCACTTTGTGCTAGGGAAAGATAGTGTCTTGTCCTGTATTTGTAGAATTAGAAAAATAAGGCATTTTTCAATTTACATCCAGACCACATTCTGCTGGTAGGTGCTACAAATTGTACTCCATTCAGAACATACACAAAGAGAGAGCTTGCTAGATGTGAATGTGTGTGCGAGTTGAAAAGCCTATTTTAAGGTGTGTTTTTTCTTTATCTTCAGCTTTCAGCATGAATACAGTACATTATAGCTGCGAGGTCCAGTTGCTCTGACATTTCAATTTCCTTTCATTCCAGTTTTGTATTTTTCATGGATTTAAACTTAATTTCAGGCTTACAATTGCCATTTTTTCTGGTGATACAGAAGAGTGTGGGTTGGGGAATAAATAACCTCTTAGTAAATGGGAACTAGCTACAGTAATACAGTAGCTATTTTGCAGTAGTACCATTGATTATGGTTTTAATTCTTTCCTGGTTTTGTAAAAACTCCTCATGAATATACTGCAGACTTGAATAATTACTGTAAATGAGATATGTCCATCAGAAAGGGAAATGCTTTTTGTAGAGATTTCTTTTCCAATTTCTAAAATGAAAATATAACTTCCTTTGTATTCTAGCATACATGTGATACAGTATTTAACTCCTGAATTAATGAAAGAAGCTGAATTAAAGAACTTGCCCCCAAATTTAGTCAGAGTGGGTTTTGAAGGACATGGATGAACTGATGGGTTCCTCAGGCTCCAGTCATTAAGAGATCACCCAGTGGGACCCAGCATGGCCAGGGACTACATAAAACTCTGTTTTGCAAACCTGCATCCAGTTCTTTATTCACTTATGCTATATAGTTGTTGGAGTCTAAACAGATTGTCTCAAGTCACCTCTAAGCCCCAATCTCCAACCCCAAGTTTACAGAGATTGTGTGGGAGATGATATTAGAAGGGCTTGATTTCACAGTGAGTATACCCATTATGTTTTTCTGGGGAACTGGTTGGGGGATATTCTGGCTATGATGTGGTGATGTTATGCAATCAGTGATGATGCTTTGTTTTCTTGCAGTATAACTTTTTTATTATTTGCATTCTAAGTTTTTTTGTAATGGCGTTTCCTGTAGGCTGTGTCCTTCCCCAGTGTGGGGATTCAGGCAGATTTCTCAGTGCAGCAACACACTCTGCTCATAAACCCCTGACAGTGCTTTCTCATTCCTATACTTACTTACATAAAACATCTGTTAACAAAAATGCAAACACTACAAATGAAATAAACAAATATTCAAGCAACATTCAAAATGACTACAAAATACATCCTCTGACAATCTAAAATCATTTCTGTATTCCAGGGTCCTCACAGTGGCAGTTGGCTTTTGTGTAGTTTGAGAAAATGTTGGGTTTATTCTTCCATCCTCCAATTGTTGGAGACTCCCAGTTTCTTTTTTTTTATTTTATTTTATTTTTTGTTACCAAAGTAAACATGCTTTTTGGAAGAGTTGATATCTAAAACTACTGTGAAGCCCAAAAAAAGCCTCAGCTTTTTAGTGAGTCACCATGAATGGTGTTGCATGTTCTAAACCAGGGGTTCTCAAACTGGGGGTCGGGACCCCTCAAGGGGTCATGAGGTTATTACATGGGGGGTTGTGAGCTGTCAGTCTCCACCCCAAACCCCACTTTTCCTCCAGCATTTATAATGGTGTTAAATATATAAACAAGTGTTTTTAATTTATAAGGGGGGTCACACTCAGAGGCTTGCTATGTGAAAGGGGTCACCAGTAAAAAAGTTTGAGAACCACTGTTCCAAACAAAGGAAGATCCTGCTATTATGTTGGGCAATTGTGACTAACAAACCCCTCTGGCTTTGTCGGTTTTATTGCACTTGCCCCCCATACTGGTACTTCTGGGCCATATTTCTTAGTGTGCATTTTCTCCCTCTCACTGTCAGAGTTCTAAACACCAGCTGGACCTTCAGTTATTCACTGCATATATTTCACGTGCCCGGCATCTGCTCATTTGCCAAATGACTCCTTACAACTCCTGTGTAAAATACACTTAGCCATGAAAGATATCACAGTGCAGCTTCTGCAAGGCACCAGAATAGCTTTGCTACCTTTGCTACATTAAGCTGTACAGTCACCCAGTGTATTGTATGTATCTAAACTGTTCTGTGTGTGGCTGGATTAAATTACAAACTCCTTGAAATAGGTACCATGACCCAGATTCTTGTCTTTCTTACACTGGCTTTATTAGTCTAGTGTAATCCAATGGATTTCAGTGGAGTTACTCATGATTTACAACAGTGTAGGTAAGATAGATTCAGGCCCCAAATCTCCTGATATGTTCAGATAGCACAGAGAAAACTGTTAGTGCTCAGTAAGCAGTGAAAATCTACAGTAATTACTCTGGATGATTCTCTGGTGGATCCATACTCACTGGCAAATAGGCACGTGGTTAGTTTATACAAATCCAGGTGAAGGATTACAGTAAAGGGGAAACCATTCTTCTTCTTCAAACTCCAGCTATAGATAAATAAATGGGCTTCTTTATCAGGACCGCCAAGTTTCCTGCCACCAATTTTCTTTATGGGTGGTTGGCAAAAATAAAATGGGTCTTTTGTGGGTGAGCTTTGGGTCTGAAGACTACAGTCACAATTACATGATGAAGAATGGGCATGTGGATTTCTTATAAATTTCCAGACTGCAAGGATTATTTACCAGATGCTTGAGGAAATGCCATAGTTAATTTGCTTGCTTTGCTACAGTTAAAAAGTTGTGGCTTTTTGCCAATTTTCATCATAGGACTAGGAGGTGTAAGCATTGTGACTCCTCCTCAAAAAGCAGGTAAGCAATATCTTTATTTTTCCTACAAGTAGAAAGAGAATTACTACAGGGTTAGTTCATGTCTCTTGATCTATCTGCTTGGCCTGTCTGCAGTATTTATGAATTTTTAAAAAAATTTACACTGATTCCAGGGGTTTTATTTTCTTGTGACTATTCTTATTGTTTATTCAGAACTATAATCACAACTTAATTTGAGTTTTCCTTCTCTATCATTCCTGCAGACAATGACAGATCAAAGTCTCAGTGTTGTAGCACTGAGTAAACTGAACAGTGAAATATGTTCCAACTAAAAAATACTTAGGCAAGCACATAAAAATATAAAACAATCAATGGAAATTAATGGGTATCCAAAAACCATTACAAAGCAGTATGACATGCATGCTTCAATTAATCAAAAATTCCTATGTAAAAGTGAAACAATTTATAAGGTAAAATAAAATCATCAGCTTCAGTATATTGCATAAATGATGCTATTTTTATTTACACTATTTTAAAATGCATATTAACAGTTAAATTAACATGAACACTGGTTTGAGGAATGTACTCTTCTACAGAGGAAAGAAGTCACTGCAGAATATAGAAAGTTCATTTAAGCTGTAATTAATGTGTCTGAGAAAACTGTGTGTGTTATATACATTCATTCGACTTTTGATTACATGTGCTCAAAATCTATGGGGGGGAAATCAACAAAAAAAAAAACCACCCCTCAGTAACTATATTCTACAGACTTGCATTAAAAAGCAGCCTGTCTTGAAATGTATCTATAACCAGGTTGATTTCTGTTTTTCATAAAGGTCTTCGAATACTTCATGACCTTTACTTGCATTTATTACTGAGTGGTAGTACCCAAGTGTGTGTGTGTGTTACAGTTTCTCTTCCTTTCAGTATCCTATTGATGAATCCATCTTAAGAGGAAATAGCTAGAAAAATGTAAATAAGAGATTCAAAGGTCAGCTTTTCATAAATAACTTCATCATCCTTGCAGAGCCGAGAGGATTTGTGGAGGATTGTTGAGTGCTTTCATTTGGGTCTTCCAGAACTCAAATCACTTAAGAAGACCTACCCAACACACAGGGTCAAGTATGTTAGCGAAAATATTAACTAGGAAAAAAAGCCAATGCACTTTTGAACCTTGTATCAAAAAAAGTAACACTAGACAGGGGGGGGGAAATCTTCATTCTTCAATACCTATTCTGTGTGGATTCTGGAAATGAACAGTGGTGAAAGCTTGCTGTCTTTGCAAAACTGGTTATATTTCTGTCCTTCCTGACTCAGTTTCTGTGCAAAATATTGTTCTTTACAAACAAACAAAAAAGGGGGTAGGGGAAAGAAGGGGTAAAGAGTAGAATCCATGTTCTAATATAGGGTATTTCTTTTTAAAAAATTAAATTTTAGAAGTTCTACTTTATTTGGTGGCAAATTTAGTCTCGATCTCGCAAGCTTTGCAACTGTCAACTTTAAAAGCAAGAAGAGAGAGAACACGGTGGGCTATAAAGTCTTTCCTCAGTTACAGTACAATTATGCAAAGCCATCAAACTCAAAGTGTTCACAGGTATAACTAAGAGCCAACTGCAGCCCCCTATTCTTAAGATTTACTCAGTGTAAATGTATCCATTAAATTATATAACAACCTCTTCAGCATAATGAAACTGCAAGGCCAGTAGTAAGTTTATGCCCATAGCACTTACACACATAATATCTACATTGCATTATTATTTTTCCTAGTACAGATGTAACACTTTTGCTGTAGGGGCTGTGATTGTTATTCTAAACTTCGGTAATATTAGGCAATAAAACACTTGCTATAAAAGCTTATTTTGTTCCTTCTGTGGTATGTCAAATATAGTTTTGCAATACCATTTACTTTCCATTTCTTTAAAAAGAAATCACCATTCTGCTCATTAGTTATAGAAAACATAGGGCAAATTGTGCAGTCTTTACTCAAGTCTCAGTCAGACGTAATTTCCAATGATGTCAAGATACTGTCTATCATCTTCATTTTTGGCTTTATTTTAAATAAAACTTTATTGTTTATATATAAAGTAAGAAAACCCTAGAGCAAATTACAAAGGGACATAATAAATTAGTACAAATTATAAGTCTACCTTAAAAGTCAATAATGAATGCAGATTGGCCAAGACTGATGCCAAACAGTATTACTTCCTTTTATATATATGACGATGGTTGAGTAGCAAAAATGTTCTTATTTTCTTATTCTATATTATGTAAACATTTGCTTCCAAAGTGAATTTTAGGATTCTTCCAGCTTTTGTTTGACCTTTGCCAAAGGCCAATAGACTAGAATTTGAACCCCCTTTAAAATATTTCATTCTAAATCATAGTTATTTTTTAAATGTCAATAAAAATGCCTAGTCCTGCAGTGCTTGAAGTGAGCAAGAGTTTTGTCTGCTTCAGGGCTGCTGAATTGTACCCTAAATCAGCAAGCACTGCTGGACATGGATATGTCTCTCTTAACTGGAGGATAGCTAATGTGATGCCAATTTTTAAAAAGAGATCCAGAGGTGATCCCGGCAATTATAGACCAGTAAGCCTGACTTCAGTACAGGGCAACCTGGTTGAAACTATAGTAAAGAACAAAATTGTAAGATACATAGATGAACATAATTTGTTGGGGAAGAGTCAACATGGTTTTTGTGAAGGGAAATCATGCCTCACCAATCTACTAGAATTCTTTGAGGGTTCAACAAGCATGCGGACAAGGGGGATCCAGTGGATATAGTGTACTTAGATTTTCAGAAAGCCTTTGACAAGATCCCTCACCAAAGGCTCTTAAGCAAAGTAAGCTGCCATGGGATAAGAGGGAAGGTCCTCTCATGGATCGGTAACTGGTTAAAAGATAGGAAACAAAGGGTTGGAATAAATGGTCAGTTTTCAGAATGGAGAGAGGTAAATAGTGGTCTCTCCCAGTGGTCTGTACCAGGCCCAGTTCTATTCAACATATTCATAAATGATCTGGAAAAAGGGGTAAACAGTGAAGTGGCAAAATTTGCAGATGATACAAAACTGCTCAAGATAGTTAAGTCCCAGGCAGATTGTGAAGAGCTACAAAAGGATCTCTCAAAACTGGGTGACTGGCAGATGAAATTCAATGTTGATAAATGCAAAGTAATTCACATTGGAAAACATATAAAATGATGGGGTCTAAATTAGCTGTTGCCACTGAAGAAAGAGATCTTGGAGTCATTGTGGATAGTTCTCTGAAAACATCCATTCATTGTGCAATGGCAGCCAAAAAAGCAAACAGAATGTTGGGAATCATTAAGAAAAAGGGATAGACACAGAAAATATTATACTGCCTCTATATGAATCCATGGTATGCCCACATCTTGAATACTGCATGCAGACATGGTCAACCCAGCTCAAAAAATATAGATAGATAGATATTGGAATTGGAAAAGGTTCAGAAAAGGGCAACAAAATTATTTGCGGTATGGAATGGCTTCTGTGTGAGGAGAAATTAATAAGACTGGTACTTTTCAGCTTGGAAAAGAGATGACTAAGGGGAGATATGATTGAGGTCTATAAAATTATGACTGGTGTGGAGAAAGTAAATAAGACAGTGTTATTTACTCCTCCTCATAATAGAAGAACTAGGGGTCACCAAATAAAATTAATAGGCAGCAAAATTAAAACAAACAAAAGGAAGTATTTCTTCACAGAATGCACAGTCAACCTGTGGAACACCTTGCCAGAGGATGTTGTGAAGGCCAAGACTATAACATGGTTCATAAAAGTACTAGATAAATTCATGGAGGATAGGTCCATCAATGGCTATTAGACAGGATGAACAGGGATGGTGTCCCTAGCCTCTGTTTACCAGAAGCTGGGAATGAGCGACAGGGAATGGATCACTTGATGATCACCTGTTCTCTTCATTCCCTCTGGGACACCTGGCATTGGCCACTGTCGGAAGACGGGATACTGGGCTAGATGGACCTTTGGTCTGACCCAGTATGACCTTTCTTATGTTCTTAACTTTCCTCTTTCCTCCTCCTTGTTTCTTAGGTAAGTGCTCAACTTCCTCCACTCACACAATAGTCAGGACATTCATTTCTAGTACCTCTCTCATCTCATTTACACTGTAGTGAACAAGATGGTTGTCAACTTGGTTGCATGGGGCACTGATGTAAATGCAAGCAAAATGCTTGTAGGGTGTTGATACAGTCCTTCACATAGTGGCCACAAAAAAAGGCCCATTAGGTTTGGTAACCTTAAACTTGCTGGTCTGAGGGAAAGGCATGGGCTCACATAAAAGTGACTGATGCACTTTTGAGTAAAAGTTCAGTTTTGAGTAAAACAAATGAAGTGTTTATTAAAAAAACAGTGTGGTTTTCTACATCAGATTCTTTATGTAACATTCCATCCCTAGCCTCTGCTCCTGAGGTTATCCTGGACCCTTTCTTTAACTTGACCTTCCTCTCTGAAGCGCTAAACAGCAGTGAGCCCTAAAGAGAATGTTTGTTTTGTTATACAATTGTTTCTGTTAGCTGCTAAGTGCCATACCTAAAACTCATTGAATTAGCTGCAGCTAAGCTGGCCTCTGTCCCTACACTTGCGAGTTACAGTGCATTAAAGGAGCCCCAGGCGCACTAGCTCACTACCCGTCCACATTGGCAAGGCACGTAGAGCGCTCTGACTCCACGGCTAGAGCACTCCTGGTACTCCACCTCGGTGAGTAGAATAACGTTTGATGCGCCCCCGCTGGAGTGCCCTAGCGTCAGTGTGAACGAGGTGTTGCAGTACTGCTCTCTGATCAGCCTCCGGAAACCAGGGCCGGCTCCAGCTTTTTTGCCGCCCCAAGTGGTGAAGGGGGAAAAAAAAAAAAAGAAAAACCCGATTGAGCTGCCGCCGAAGTGCCGCCGAAGACGAAGAGAGTGAGGACCCACCGCCGAATTGCTGCCACAGACCTGGACATGCCGCCCCAACAATGGACGAACTGCCGCCCCTTTCTATTGGCCACCCCAGACACCTGCTTCCTTCACTGGTGCCTGGAGCCGGCCCTGCCGGAAACGTCCCATAACCCCCTTAAGTCAAGTGGCCACTCTTGTCATTGTTTTGGATATGCCCTTTGAAAGCTCCGTTTCTGACAGCCGGCATGCTTATCCGCTCTGGGACAAAGCAACCATTAGTGTGGAATGCTGTGTGTGAGAGAGAGAGGCGGGGGTGGGGTGGTCTGCTGCTGTCTGAACTTACAAGACAGCATGCTGACATGCTCTCAGCCCCCCAAAAACCCACTCTCTCTCCCCCCACATATACACAACACACTCCTTGTCACACTCCACCCCACCCCGCCATTTGAAAAGCACGTTGCAGCCGCTTGCATGCTGGGATAGCTACCACAGTGCACTGCTCTCTGTGGCCGTTGCAAGAGCTGCTAATGTGGCCACGCCAGTGCGCTGTCAGCTGTCAGTGTGAACAGACTACAGCGCATTCCCTACTGCGCTCTACGAAGACTGGTTTAACTCAAAGCGCTCTACATCTGCAAGTGTAGCCAGGCCCTAAGGCATTCCCATTAGCAGACACTAACAGTCTGCTTCATAAATCCAGGCCCCTTGGGGATCAAAACTGAAGAGAGGAACTGCAATAGCTTCTTTAAGGTAAAACAACCCTTTAGGAGAAGGTTGGAGGAATGGTTTGTGTCTGTTCTGAGCAAGGTTGGGAGCGGGGGGAGTTGGAGAAGGAAGGACTACCAGAATGCTGTACCAATAAGATAAAGAAGACATCAAGTCTATCTCATGCAAACTCCATCTATATGACATACATACATGCCACTGGAAATGTTCACTAGAGCCAAAGAGATGATTAAACTAAGCACTTTTTACTCCCCAGAGCCTATTAAAAATGCCCACATTTGCCCCTTCAGGAAGAGGATCTCAAAAATCCCGAATAAATAAAGGGGATAGCAAGAAATTTTGGGTTTTTTCCATATAACCCCCTGAAGGACGTTGCGTACAGAAATTGGGTAAAATCCATTTAAATAGCTTTAATGAGAGCAATACATATGTAATTTTATTTTTACTCTACAGGTGGAGAAGTATGTAGTGTATAAGACTTGAGTAGTATCACTTTAAATAGTTTTGGAGCCATGCAGTAGCCCTCATTGTCATCTATGTTTCAGAAGCCACCAGAACCCTGCCAATATTGCAATATACATATACGTAGTTAGGCCTTGCATGTTGTCTGTAGTAAGTAAATGGGGTTATATGGACTCTACTCTGCCCTCATGGTTCCCAGCTTATTCCATGTATTGTGTAAAGAGCACATCAAAGGAGAAAAGAAAAAACATTGACCAAAAGGATAAACCACCCTGACATACCTATGCTTTCTGTGTGGTTGCACAAGGCCCTGTACACAGCCAACAGTTCCAGTAATACAGCTGCCAATAGACTTCCTGCTCTCTCACTGCTTCATGGCCACTCCTCCCTGTTCAGCCTTTGTCCATTTCTGTGATGGGTGTGTTTCAGGGTAGTAAGATACCATGTCAGAGATATTTTCCTACCCGTTCTCCTATCTCTGCATCACTTGTCTTCCTTGCATGTTTACTGGATTTTATATAAAATGCACACACACACACCAGCAGACTTTTGGCCAATGTGTGTTGGGTGGAAGGGTGTAATAGGTATGGTGAGGATGGGCCTTTGAACATCTTCCTTTGAATAGGGGCCCACAATATCATAGACTGGCCTGTCCCACTAAAATTCTTGCAGCTGCATTTTGGGAATGGGAAATTTCGTACTCACCCACAGGCTTATCCTCCAAAGACTGTCAGTTTTTGAAGGTTACAGAATGTGCTACCATTGCTTTGTTGTAATCGTACTTCATTTCTTCTTCTCACCTCCCAGCAGTTTATGGTTTGGGACCTTTACCAGAAAGGTCAGGTTCAGGTAATTATTGTTAGGGTGTCTCAGAAAGGTCCATTCCATGATGCAGGATTTCCCCTGCTGGTCTTGAACGTTTTGTGACGTAAAGATGGGCCCAAAGCAAAACCTCATCAAAGTAAGTTCCGAGCCAAATGGGGAGTTCATGGCTGATACCTCTATAAAGGATAAAAGCAAATCCCTATAGAATTTTGGATGTTTTTGGATCAGTATCTGAACTTCAAGGATGAGGCCTTGTCAAGGCTGTATCCCCACTTTGAACTTTAGGGTACAAATGTAGGGGCCTGCATGAGGACTCCTAAGCTTAACTACCAGCTTAGTTCTGGTCCGCTGCCACCATCCCAAAGCTAATTCCCTTCCCTGGGTAGCCTTGAGAGACCTTCACCAATTCCCTGGTGAATACAGATCCATACTCCTTGGATCTTAAAACAAGGAGAAATTGACCCTTCCCCCCTCCTTCCTTTCACCAACTCCTGGTGAATACAGATCCAAACCCCCTTGGATCTTAAAACAAAGAGAAATCAATCAGGTTCTTAAAAAGAAGGCTTTTAATTAAAGAAAAAAGGTAAAAATCATCTCTGTAAAATCAGGATGGAAAATAACTTTACAGGGTAATCAAACTTAAAGAGCTCAGAGGACCCCCCTCTGTCTTAGGTTCAAAGTACAGCAAACAAAGATAAACACTCTGGTAAAAGGTACATTCACAAGTTGAGAAAACAAAGTAAATCTAAGACGCCTTGCCTGGCTTTTTACTTACAAGTTTGAAATAGGAGAGACTTGTTTAGAAAGATGGGGAGAACCTGGATTGATGTCTGGTCCCTCTCAGTCCTAAGAGCGAACAACAACTTAAAACAAAGAGCACACACAAAAGCCTTTCCCCCCCAAGATTTGAAAGTATTTTGTCCCCTTATTGGTCCTTAGGGTCAGGTGTCAGCCAGGTTACCCGAGCTTCTTAACCCTTTACAGGTAAAAGGATTTGGAGTCTCTGGCTAGGAGGGATTCCATAGCACTGTACACAGGAGAGCTGCCACCCTTCCCTTTATAGTTATGACAGGCCTGTTGTTAGGCCAAAAGCAACCTATACCCAGGATCCACTGGTCAGTAGATGGGCCTCCAGAAAATCATCTAATTATAAGCTTGATGGTATGATTTTGCCTTTTGCTTTCTCACCCTCTAAAAATTAGAACCCTGCAGAATTATTTTAAACCAGTTTCCATTGAGTTTCTTATCCTTTAAAATTGAATTTATAGTGATCAGAATTACAAAAGATAGTATTGTCAACCTGAGATGCAGAATGCCTTTGTGATTCAAAAATAGCAGTGTCTTTCTAACCAATGTGCAACTTGATTTTATGTATGTACTCAATTACATATAGTTAAAATGATTTTGTCTCCTGTGTTCACTAGTCATAGAATATTATTTTAAAGGAACTACAGTACAAATGTTTGCTCCATTTTAGTCCATGAAAAGTATATCCCCAGAGCAGTGTGACCTCAAGTTGGCAGGTAATTGACAGTAGGGCACTGATCTTTAATGGGAATAAAGCAGCACTGCCATGCTTTCACTGAGATTCTGACAGGGTTATCTAACATATAATTATGTAACTTCAGCAGAAATGTTTTCTTTTTCTGTAGGCCATTATAGTACTGAAGAAACAATTTCTCTGCTTCAAACTTATTTTTCTGCATTGCTCTTTGTTTCTGGCTGACAACAAACGTTAGCTGATAGTGCAACATAATTGGAAGTGACCAGTGACCACAAAATCTTGTGTGGGAGTTTTTCCTTTAAAAAATGTTTGCATTGAAGCTACTTTTTTCCCTCTATTCCTCCCCTTCTCTCTGGTCTGCAGAGGAATAATACATTGAATGCACTGTAACCAGTGCATTGAATGCAAATTACAGTACAACATACAAACGTGTAAACATTTTAAAGCAGTACAGACTCTCTATTAATTTAGTATATCGCACCTTACTTAATCAGGGGAATGTTGTAAAAATATATTTCTGGGTGAAATTTTTGCTCATGCAACTGAGGATTTAAAAGCATTGGCTGTGGGAGAGAAAGGCTCTTAAAATGGTTAGGGCCCTAGCCTTTTGACTCCGGAAGCCTGGGTTCAATTCACTGCTCTGCCTCAGACTTCTGGGTGTGATGTTGGCAATTCACTTAGCCTCTCTGTGCCTCAGTTCTTCATCTGAAATGTGGATAATGGAACTCCCATACCTCATAGAGGTGTTATGAGGATAAATACATTTACAGATTGTGAGTTGCTCAGATACTGTGGTGCTGGGGCCATATAAGTACCTAAGATACATGATATGCTGGCTTTACACATGCTTTCAGTCACAGCTCTGCCAATAAATCATTATCCTCCCTTTAAATCGCCTCCGGAGCCCTGCCGCTGCTACCCCAGCCCTAGCCCAAGCCCTGCCATCCCGGGGTAGCAGCAGCAGGGCTCTCGCGGTGATTTAAAGGGCCCGGAGCTCCGCGGCAGCCGGAGCCCCAGGTCCTTTAATTCGCCCCGGAGCTCCCAGCCTCCTCTGCAGCTGGTAGCTCCGGGGTGATTTAAAGGCCCTGAGGCTCCCAGCCACAGCCGGAGCCCCAGGGCCTTTAAATCTTGAAAGGTCCCACCTCTTCCGGTTGAGGCCACGCCTCTTCCGGTTGAGGCCACGCCCCGCTCAGGACTCCAGTGTACCGGTAAGTCCTTTAAGTTACTTTCACCCCTGCATATTGATGAATATTTTGAAAATTATGAGCAATAGAGCAAACAAGTAAGCAAGCTTATACAATTTACTGCAGTGTATTTAGACTAAGCATTTACTCCAAGGCTCAATATTTTAGCTTCTAATGAGCATTTCTTACACAGCAACTGCATAGTTTCACTTCTTGGACTGCCTTGCTTCCCTAAAAATCTATGTCCATGTGTTCCATTTATCATGCTGTCTCGCATAGCAGAATTGCACTGGTTCCATTTTCCCAAGGGTAACATTTCATTCATAAACACCCTTGCTGGCAAAAAGGTGCGTGAAGTCCCAAAATTGTGGTGTAGGCCTTTTTCTTTCTTTTTTTTTTTTAAAGTAGGTGTAGTAAGTAAAGGCCCTGAGGCCTGAACTAAAGTAATGGTCAAGACTTTGATAGCATAAAGCAAAGTTAAGCTGTGAGCAAGAGGCAGGCCCTGCTCACAGAAGCTGGCAAGGAAAGGGCTGATGTTGTATAAATGTATATTCACCTAGCATAGTTACAGTATAAACATGGTACCAAGATACACTATACCAGAACATTCCACAGATAACATGGAACAGGCCGACCCATCCCAATGACAGGGGCAAAAGGGTAAAATGGTGGATAGAGTTGTTTTGATCGAACCAACATGTACAAGGTGCGAGGCGGCACCTTACTACGTAGAGGGGTTGTACCTTGCTGTGTAGAGGGGTTGCACCTCAATACGTCAGGAGTGATGTGTAACTTGTGTATACCTGTGTATAAGAATGTATCCCTGGGGTGGTGTCTTTGTCCGGCCGAGGGGGCAGTGGAAAGTCCCGCCCCTGAGCTGAGTCCATTGCCGAGCGGCACTTTCTAGCAGTATGCCCGGTAGACTAAGTAATCTACGGGGAACTGAAATTGTGTCAGGGTCGCAATAAACCTGGCCGAGTTGCCTTTGTACCTTACTAAGACTCTGTGGTTATTGGGGGTTCTCGTCGGGTTTGCTGTGTCAGCTATCTGCGCAGAGCTGGGGCAGCATACAGAGGGAATAGACGCACGCAGCCGAGTGATATCAACATAGGAGCAACCAGAGCACCACACCGGTAGCATCTGACAACAGTAGGTAACTTTGCAACTTCCCTGATGTTCACAGTTCCACATGTGACATGTCATTAGACCGTGTTAAGAGAAGGGATCATCAGGGAACAGACAGTAGAGGATTACTCCCCCTTTTCTAGCAACAAAGATCTTCAAGGGACAAAGGAAATTGCCCAATTCCTATGAACGTCCCAGCTAGTGACTGACAACCCACCTCCCCTCTCAGCTTCTGAAGTTTCCCACTTTCATTCAGAAGCCCAAACCATCCTGCATCTTGTTTGACAATAGCAAAAACAAATGTTTTGGCTTCTATTTTAAAAAGAAGCCTGATCACCCTACTGGTGGTCAAGCAAGGCCTAATGGGCCTTCCTATATCCACCCCATTTCTTTAAAAAACTGTCTCTTGGAATCCTACCTGCTATCCAGAAGCAACTTAAAGTTTCTTCATGGTCTAGTTGCAGGAATTATGGAATCCATCTGTCTATTGGCTTCTGAGTACAATTCTCAGGCAACAGCTATGAGGTCAGATCTGCCTGGAAATCAAAGCTAACTCAGTTGCAAACAGACAATAGACAGATAAATACCACACTAAGCCAACATGGAACTTCAGGTGCCGTTTGGACATCAGCTAGACCTCCCTGCCCTCCATCCTGCCCTGCAGGCCATGGGAGGCTGTGGATTTCTTAGACCTCACTAAGCAATTAGTACACCTCTACCTCGATATAACGCTGTCCTCGGGAGCCAAAAAATCTTACCGCGTTATAGGTGAAACCGTGTTATATTGAACTTGCTTTGATCCACTGGAGTGTGCACCCCCCTCCCTGCCCCCGGAGCACTGCTTTACCGCGTTATATCCGAATTCATGTTATATCGGGTCATGTTATATCGAGGCAGCGGTGTATATATGGAAAATGAAGTCTCTGCTAACACCTGATGGTAGTCTAATACCCCACCTTGCAAGGGTTTTCTGGGGGTAGGGTTCTTCGTGTCACATAGAGTCACTTTATATTTGATCCTGAAATTAATCAAAATCTTAATGTAATTGAATTGTAATTAAAATGTTAAGTTCTTACTCCTGCTGAAGAACTAATATTCATTTCCATGATTTTCCCAAAAACTTGCCAAATTTGGGCCATTAATCTTTGCTTCCCAATATGATTAAGCACCTTCAAACAAGACCTGGGGAATTATTTGGTGGTTCTGTGGGCCACCAAGTTTATTTCCATCCTGGTCTAAACTAAAATTCTAGAGGGGAGAAGCTCATCATTTAACCCCAAAAAAATCACTCTTTTGTCTCTCATGTTGCATGGGCTTTTGATTTAAACAGCATAGCAAAACCTATAGTAAATATAATTATTATTAATAATTATGCTTTGAGAATGGAAAATATTGCTTCAGCCAACTTAGCTATTGTTAAAACTAATAAATCTACTGTGTTTTATTTCTATGATAAGAAAAACTGAGGAGAGGAAAGCCAAGCTCTCACCTATTTCAAGATAATTTACCTGTGTTTGAGCTATAAAATAAATGTCTCCTGGATTTCTCTCTTCCATTGTAAAAGAGAATGATGGAGCAGCTGTAGGCACCTTCAGGCAAGAGCAGAACTGGCTAAGAACAAAATAGAACACATGCTAGCATTCTGGTTCCTGGAAAATTATGAAAGCATTCTGCAACTCCCAGTAACATATTGTGACATCTGTATATTCTAAACAGGGGGCTGTTAAGTAACAGTGGGTAGCAAAAAAAACCACCACCACCGGACTGGGAATTACTGTAGCCATGTCTGCTGATCACATGAATTATTTTCCGGTAGGAAAATCACATCTGTTATATATCTCAGGTTAAGATTTTATTTATTTTGCAGAATGTCCCCTCAAAGTCCATCTCTCTTTTTTTTAATTAGCTGAAAAAAGGGCATATTTACCCCCACCTGAATCATTTAATCAGCATATTGTGATATTTCAGACATTTGGATTTATTATTATGAACACAGGTCAAAAAATTGCTACAAGATGAATAATATATCAATGCAGTACATTTTAAAAGAGATGGTACTGTACTTGTGCCATGTAAAGAGGGACTTTTGCAATGTGATAAATTTTCATGTGTGGTGCAGTACTTAAGAGTGCCTCTGTTTTGTTGCCTGTTTTTTCAGCTGCCTGAATCTTGCACACTGTGAAAAGAGCCACCATTTCGTAAAAGAGTGTTTCTTTCTAGAAGTTTCAGTGTCTGTCCAGAAATAGAAAGAAATCCTGGTCTTATTGAAGTCAATGGGAGTTTTACTATTGACTAAATAGGGCCAAGATTTCATCTTTAGGTATGCCTTGCTGGTTCAGATGACTGCCATTTTGACTGTAGCAGATCCCCGATGATCAGTGATTTGCTTCAGAAAGTGGTTACCATTAAAAAGCCAATATTTACATGCAGGTACCTCACAGTAATATATTTGATAGCAAAGTATTTCTGGAAATATTGCGACTGCGATACCTCAAATGTAAAAGTTGACTTTTTAATGGCAATTATTGCTTACATATAAATATGAAAAAAATAAGCTCTAGGGTTACAGAAGATTTAGGCAGGAAATATTTCCCCTTAATGAGAGAGTTCTTTTATTCCTAGAGTGTTAAGGAAGCCATCATTTGATCTCCCAGGAGATATGTTCCTGCAAGCTACTAGTGTTTCTAATAGCCTTTATTTGTTTGGTTGTTTTTTATGCTCCTAAATCTTTATTTAGGCATCTTAATACAGGGCCTGATTTTCAAAAGCACTGATCAACCAGGAGATCCTATCGAAATCAATGGATCTCCTGGGTTCTCAGAACCTGAAAAATCAGGCAACATATTTCATTGTTTTTCTATGGGCCTCTAAGCAATTTTTTTTTTAATAAGGGTAACTTTTAGTTCACAAATACAGAAACTCTTTAAAAAATATGTTTTTTCTTTGAAGTAATTCTCGCTGCCAGGCCAGGCAGTCATGCATAGAATATCAGGGTTGGAAGGGACCTCAGGAGGTCATCTAGTCTAACCCCCTGCTCAGAGCAGGACCAATCCCCAGACAGATTTTTGCCCCCATTCCTAAATGGCCCCCCCTCAAGGATTGAATTCACAACCCTGGGTTTAGCAGGCCAATGCTTAAACCACTGAGCTATCCCTCCCCTTGCTATAAGTCTATTATTCAGCAAATGTGTTTTATTCAACAACAAGCAAATATGAAATAAATAATGAGATTCATGTTTGGTGTTTAAATGATAGGAGAAAATTACTAAAAACATGGCTCTGTGTATAAATGGGAAAATGTTAGTAATTTTTAAAGTTTCTGAAATCACTTTGATTTGAACTGAATTTTATGTTTTTTATTTGTATGATGGAATAATATTCCTGATTGATTAATATACAGGTATTCTTTGTATATTGTTTAAATGAATCTATCCAGATGAAAGCTAAATAAACAGCTGCAACTACAGAATGCCTAATACGGCTATCAAGAATCCAGTAGCAATATATATCTCTTTTTCCTAGCAGAGAAAATAAAGGGCATGATACCGCAGTCTTTCTGACATGAGTGGTCCCATTGTCTTCAGTGAGACTAGTCATAAGGCAGACGTGGGCTAACTACGGCCCGCAGGCCACATCTGGCCCGCGGGACCATCCTGCCCAGCTCCTGAGCTCCTGGGAGGGGAGCCTAGTCCCCGGCCCCTCCCCCGCTGTCTCCCGTCCCCTGCAGTCAGGCCGCCGCGCGGGCTGTGCTCTGGCCCGCCGCTCCCGCTGGGCAGCGTGGGGAATGCAGCTGGCTCTGGCCGGGTGTCGCGGCTGCGAGGTTCTGCTGCTGGTAAGGGGGTGGGGAGCGGGGGGGTTGGGTAAGGAAGTGGGAGGTCCTGGGGGGCAGTCAGGGAGGAGGGGGCAGTTGGATGGGGTGGAGATTCTGGGGGGGCAGTCAGGGGATGGAGAACAGGGAGGGTTGGGAGTGGGAGTCCCAGGGGGCCTGTCAGGGGGTGGGCATGTGGATAGGGGTTGGGAGGGCAGTCAGGGGACAGGGAGCCGGGGAGGTTCGATAAGGGGGTGGGATCCCAGGGGCAGTTAGGGGCGGAGGGTCCTGGGAGGGGGTGGTCAGGGGACGAGGAGCAGAGGGTGGTTGGATAGGGGGTGGGAGTCCTGGGGGGGCTGTCAGGGGGTGGGGGTGTGGATAGGGGTTGGGGCGAGCAGGGGGGTTGGATGGGGGCGGGGGTCCTGGGAGGGGGCAGTCAGGGGACAAGGAGCGGGGGGGGTTGGATGGGTTGGGGGTTCTCAGGGGGGCAGTCGGGGGCGGGAAGTGGGAGGGGGCAGATAGAGGGCGGGGGCCAGACTGTTTGGGGAGGCACAGCCTTCCCTACCCAGCTCTCCATACAGTTGTGCAACCTCGATGTGGCCCTCGGGCCAAGAAGTTTGCCCACCCCTGGACTAAGGGTTACATAATTAAGTCCAAATATTTTGGCACTGAAATAATGATGGAATACAGATAACGTTTATTCATGTTCTGATTTCTCTGATGCAAGTGCATCCAGATGTTAGTACCTAAACTGTCACATCTGACATCACATAATCCATAATTGAAAATAGTGGTGTTGTGGTTGTTTTGATCCCAGGATATCACATAATCCAGTTTCATCCAAAGAGCAAATACTTAAATTTGGCCCTTGAACCCCACTTTCAAACCTGCTGGACATAGCAGAGCACAGCTGGGCCTAAGAACCACTGGGTGAGATCCTGGCCTCACTGAAATCAATGAGAGTTTGCCATTGACCTCACTGGAGCTAGGATTTTACCTGTTATGCTTACATTATGCTTTAATTGGCTGTTTTTCAAGCACCCATTTTTGAAAATGTTGCTTAGATTTTTCACAACAAAAGGAATAAAAATCTGATGAAAACAGACCTCAGGAATGTAGTGCATGAAACCTCAGTTGGTGGCAGTTCTGTACCATAAATTGACCATAACAACTCTTTAAAGCCCTCTAACTGATGTAGTCATCTCGGCCAACTGTTTCTTGAAACCCTGTGTGCGCTAGCATTTGTTCCTTAAAATGTACCACTATCACTACCACTCATGCAGTGTAGCTGGTGATGGAAATAGTGGTGAAAATAAGGCATCATCGGCATTTTAAGATCAATTTGAACTGTCATTTCATCTAGCTCTGCTCAGAGCAGATCTGTATAGCACAGTGGCTAAAACGCTGGTCTTTGCGGGTGCCTTTCATACCCTAGAACTCCCATTGTTGCTATCATCAGCAGAACTGCAACAGTGGAAAACTTTAGGGTGGAAGAATTTAGTGTAGACTGCCAAAAAATCTGGCAATATTCCCTAATTAACTGCTCTTGTGCTCCTTCTGTGCTCAGGTTCATCATCCTTCCTTTGGTCTCAAGATTATCTACCCTATCACAGAGCATGTTATGTATCATTATAGGCAGAATTAATAACAAAACTGAAAGAAGCATTTTAGATTTAAAAGTGTTTTCTTTTAAGTGGATTAGATTTTTATCATTGTAGATGATCAAACTCTTCCCAATGCATCAAACTCTTATCAGCAGCATTGTAGCTACTATTAAAAATGGGAATCAGCCATTCTGGCAGAGTTATAGGGAAAATATAAGAGTCTAGACACCCCATCCCTTATCAAAGCACTAGAAAACACTCCCTCCATACTTTAACTCCAAGCTTTAAAGGCAAATATTGTAATAATATGCCAATACAAGTATAATGCTAACTTAACGTTGAAATTCAGAACCTGACGTGGATCAATTTTACAATTTCTCTTTTAACTTTAGACTTGTCAGGTGCCATTATTCTCAATACAGTCTGACAGTTCTAGGTTAAAAAGACATCAATTACCTTTTGAAATCACCCTCTTTGCTATAGGATTAGCTGAATTTCTGCTGACATAGAAAGTTCATTGTGCACAGTAGACTTTGAAAAAATTCTTAACGTACTGTATATAACCCTTTAATGGGCACTTTGCTATCTGCGTTAGCTGCAGTTGTGGCACCACTACTGAAAGTACATCCTGCTTTTGCTTGAATGCATTATGCAGGCCTTCCATTCATTAACAAAAACTATGCTGTTGAGGTTTGTGGTGCCATTTCACTAAACTTCATCTAATATGTGAAACCTGTACATTTTATATTTAAATATTGGATTATTCTACTAAATATGCAAATATCTGTGGAATCAGCATCTTGGAAGACTATGTGTATTGTATGAACCTATGCATTTTCATTAGTTATGCAATGTGCTGTTTTTACAATGGGTGTAGATATACAATCGCGCATACACCCCTTTCATTCAGAGTCTGTGTCTATCCTGTGTCTAACAATATATGCTGCTATTACTTTTGTATTTCATCCTCATCATCCCCTTTCATTGCTAGTCAAAGCTTATGTGCTGTATTAGGAATTGTAGACCATTTTAGCAAAAGTGGGTGAGTTGATAATAGAAATGTTGTAATTTAATGTTGAATTAAAAGCCAGAGAGTATAACTAAGAAGATATGGTGACCAACAGACTGTCCTAGATTCTCACATCTTGTTTTGAAATTCTGTGACAGTCAGAATGCCCAAGGGTACCATATAATCAACTTGCAGTTCACTGATACATTTTCTTTTAGCAGCTTGTAATTGATGTGTTTTTACCCTCTGCTGAATGTCAGAGGTGGGTTTTTCCAGTTGCAAAAAATAACTGCATTAAGATATATAATGGTTACAAATATTTTTTACTCTAAGTTGGAGAGTAAAGTTGTTGTTGTTGTTGTTTTTTAAAGCAACAACCCGCTGCCCAGAATTTTGCCCCTTATTTATTTTTATTTGGTTACATCATTTTTTTCACTGTCACAGGTCAATAGGTATGAATAACATCACAATAGCTTATTTTACTTTATGACCTATTAAGATGACTTCTAAATGCTTTAAATACATCCACCACACTGAAAACTCGTATTGTAGTTATCAAGTTCAGAGGAGTACATTTGGTCTCATAGGAACTGTTTTGGGTGGTACTTGTAAAAAAAATTATTTTTTGAACAATTTTTTCAAGTACTTGCACCAAAAGATGTTGTTACTTTAGCTGAGGTTAAAATCATTCATAAATTTGTTACAAATCCTCTCAACAGTGAAAATAATCCCTTTCAGATGAGAGGATAGGTGGAAAAACTAACAAGTATGCATCTCTGTGCTCCCTTTTAATTTTTCTTGCAAAGTTGATCAGCATTACTTACCAGGATGGCTTTACGTTTTTCTGTTTCTTTACGTACATCAAACTGAAATCGATTAATACTACTAATAAAACAAATTAAATTAAATGGAAAAACTGTTAATTATATTTGTATTTAAATAAAAATTCCAAGTGAGAAGATCCCTCCTTATCTCTATAAAGGCTGCTAGACTCAATTGTTTCTATTAATATCTTAAAATGTTAATCATCCATTTTAGGAGTTTTCACTGATCAGCCTGGCAATCACGTTGCATGTCTGGTGGTAAAATTGGGGCCCATAACTTTCCACTGGTGCAGCTCCACCAGTGATGATAGAAGCTATAGGCACTGTGTCTCCACTGCAGCTTCCATCATTGCTATCACTGAGGGAGCTGCAGCAGTGATGAATTATGGGTCTGAGTTTTTCTAGTACTACTTGCAGGACTGGGACAGGCGGATCAAGGCCCGTACTCTCAGCTATGGGAGAGAAAGCAATAGGCCCAGGCTGCAACTGAGTAAGTTGGACAGGGACAGGAGTGACATCAAAGGTTGAAAATCAGCCAGAGGGGGACATCAAGCAGAGAACCCACACATTGTCTACTGCTCCTCAAAGGCATCTAAGGAGTTAGTGGATGCCAGCAAGAGGAACTCTGCCCAGAGACATGATCAAGCAAGGGAATGGAAAGAGGCCTCACAATCGCAGTGTACATCCCACGTCTAGCTTCCTCCTCCTGGAGTGATGGATGGCCATCTTGGCCAGCATCAGGAAGAGGTTGATGAGGCGGTCCAATGACTTTGTAAGGCCAGGGATGAGGTGCTCATAAATGAGAAGGTGCAGATAGACATATAGCTAGAACCTCAGTAAGGGGTTCTGGAAGAGCCAGAAGAGGGGCTGCAACCTGACACACTCTACATACATTTGTGCCGGGGTCTCACTCGCTGCAAAAAGGACAGGTATCATGAATATCCCCAGGTACAGGCCCCTGGTCATGACTCCATTGAGGAGCCCCCAAATAATATTCCCGGTGGGCTGTGAAACCAGAGTGGAGTACAGATTGGCCCACCGGGGTTCATCACCCTCCTCTGGTGGCAACAGTTCCCACCACTTGGTGTCGGGATGGGACACCAAGGCAATGAAGTATATGATGTGAAGCACGAGCATGTATAGATGTTCTCTGAGTGTCGGGATGGCTGGGGAGGCTCACAGGGCCAGGGCTGATGATAAGTTCTGGAGGGTGAGGGGTAGGCAGGGATCACCCTTCCACAGGATCCACTTGAGGAAAGTGAGAGAAGCAGAAGGCAAGGCTGCCCTCACCTCCTGGAGCACATGACAGGCGATGTTCAGGGTGGGCAGCCCCATGTGCTGACTGAGCATCGCAGAGTCCACCCAGTCTCTCTGATAGTAGTCCAAGAGGTCTCTGAGTCTGGTAGTACCAACCTCCAGTGCACCAAAGGGGACTCCACCATCTGCACACTAAAGTGTGGATTGTAGAGCAGGGATTCTGTTAGGAGGTCCTCCCCCTCGGTGGCCACTATGAACCTCATCACTGAAACTAGCTTCCAGGTCCTGAGGAGGTCCTGGCAAAAGACCGGCATCTCAGAGAGGTCTCAGTGGAGACCGCTCGGGTGGAGATAATCCAGTCATATCAGAGCCCTTGGAGGCAATGGAGGAAGGTGTGATGCTGCACCCCATATCCTTCATAAAAATATTGTTATAATATGAATATGGCATAACTAAGATATGTTTTATGCAAGATGGGGCATGTCAGGTATTAGAAAGGTTATGATTTTCTGAATGTGATTATCCAATTTGTATGGATGTATCAGTGCTATACCTGAAGTTAGGAATATTGACTATGTAACAATTACAACTGTGTGTGTACTTGGGGTAATGCCCAACAGACAGTAAGCAATCAGCCTGAATGGGTCATGAGGAAAGACAATGGAATGGGTCTTTGAAGATGCTGATCTCTCATCTTCCTGGAGTTCCCTCCTGTGGACTTTACAAATAAACCTTGTCTCATGGTTGCTTTAACACTGCAAGGTCATGTGATGATGTCACCTGGTGTGGAGTACCACCTTGGACACTGCTGATATTTCTCCACTGGAAACAAAGAATTCCCGCCTTATGTAAATCCTATTTAAGCCTGGGAAGTGAGGTAATCTAGGCTCTTCTCCATTGCCTCCCCGCCTAAGAAGGAAGATTGCTGAAAGTACCTGAAGAAACAAAGGAACTAAGCTGGGGAAAGGCAAGGGCTGAGTCCAGGCTGAGACATGAGTCTAGCCTGTGAAGAGAAATAACTGGAACTCTAAGCTACAGAAACTCTGCAACCTGCCTAAAACAACATTTAGGGTGAGAAATTACTATTTGTAACCTGTTTCTTTAGTGTATAGAGCTTAGTTTGTGTGTTTTGTTTTATTTGCTCAGGAATCGGTTTTGTTCTGTTTGCTATCCCTTATGATCACTTAAAATCTGCCTTTTGTAGTTAATAAACTTGTTTTTTGTTTATTTCAAAACCCAGTTTGTGCAATTCATATCTGCGGGCGAGGGGCGCAAAAAGTGGTGCATATCTCCCTCCACACTGAGGGAGGGGCGATTTTTACGAGCTTACGCACAAGACAATATTATTTTGGGTTTACACCCCAAAGGAGGTATGCACATGAGTGCTGGGTAAATCCCCAAGCTGAATCCTCCCACATAGAGCTGATTTCAGTCTGTGTCTGCAGCTGGGTGTGGCCTTACCTGTGTGCATGTGCCAGAGAAGGCTTGAGGTCTGGCACAGCAAGGACAGGGTGAGGAAGCCCAGGCTTGTGGAACAGGTGGGCTCAGTGGGACCCCAGCACATCAGGTGGCATCCCGGATGGTGGGGCCAACCCATCACAGAAGGCATGTGCCAGCACACTCCAGGCCGGACTGTAGAGAAGTCTCTGCAGGGCCTGGAGGTGGAAGGCATGGACTTGGCTGATGAAGCCTACCAGGCCCTGTCTGCCCTCCCCACAGGAGGATCAGGACACCCTCAGGACAATCCAGAAACCCAGTGCAGCCCCAGACATAAAAACTCCAGGACCTTCTTCTGGAGGCTGGCCAGGTTCCATGGGGGCAGACTCTGGGTGTTGAACTGGTGCCAGAGCATAGACAGGACTAGCTAATTGATTGCTAGTACCCTCCCCTGAAGGGAAAGGCACCAGAGCAGCCCCATCCACCTCCACAACCTATCAAACACCCTGGCCTGTGGAAGATCGATCCAATTCTCCAGTGGGGAAGGATTGATGGCAGAAAGGTACACACCCAGCTAGAGCAGTGGGACCTGTATCCCACCAGATGGCATGGCATGGCATGTGGGTGGGAGGGAGCCCACCTACCACCCACCCCTGACCACCAGGCCAGTGCTCTTGACCCAGCTGAGCCAGGCAAAAGAGACTGCCAAACAGATTGCTTGGCAAGCCTCTACCCATGCCAGGTCTCCTGGGTCCTGGGCATATGCTGATGGGACCACCCACAAGTCCACCTCCCACAGCACCAACCCTGTCATCCTGTTAAGAGAAGATGGCGGAGGGACTTGATGGCGATGGTACAGAGCTGTCTGGACACCGAGTTTTCCTAGTATAGACATAGCATTAGAAATAGAACTCTGGGCATTTTCCAATTTCAGGCTGGAAGTTGAGTCCCAAATTCTGAGGATGACTGAAAAATATCAAACTTGTGTAATTTGACACTGGCATGCAATTCATATTTTCTAAAACTCTAGAGCAAAAGTGGTAAGGCTGCAACAAATCAATTAAAGTAAGGAAACTCAAACCTATACATCATATTCTGTCCTAGACCCTGTTCTGCAACCCTGGCTCATGCTGAATAGCACTTATACAAGTAGTTGGGCCAAAAGAAACCTGATGAGGTTCAACAAGGACAAGTGCAGAGTCCTGCACCTAGGACGGAAGAATCCCATGCACAGCTACAGACTAGGGACCGAATGGCTAGGTAGCAGTTCTGCAGAAAAGGACCTAGGGGTCACAGTGGACGAGAAGCTGGATATGAGTCAACAGTGTGCTCTTGTTGCCAAGAAGGCTAACGGCATTTTGGGCTGTATAAGTAGGGGCATTGCCAGCAGATCGAGGGACGTGATCGTTCCCCTTCATTCGACATTGGTGAGGCCTCATCTGGAGTACTGTGTCCAGTTTTGGGCCCCACGCTACAAGAAGGATGTCGAAAAATTGGAAAGAGTCCAGCGGAGGGCAACAAAAATGATTAGGGGTCTGGAGCGCATGACTTATGAGGAGAGGCTGAGGGAACTGGGATTGTTTAGTCTCCAGAAGAGAAGAATGAGGGGGGATTTGATAGCAGCCTTCAACTACCTGAAGGGGGGTTCCAAAGAGGATGGAACTCAGCTGTTCTCAATGGTGTCAGATGACAGAACAAGGAGCAATGGTCTCAAGTTGCAGTGGGGGAGGTCTAGGTTGGATATTAGGAAACAGTATTTCACTAGGAGGGTGGTGAAGCACTGGAATGCGTTACCTAGGGAGGTGGTGGAGTCTCCTTCCTTGGAGGTTTTTAAGGCCTGGCTTGACAAAGCCCTGGCTGAGATGATTTAGTTGGGAATTGGTCCTGCTTTGAGCAGGGGGTTGGACTAGATGACCTCCTGAGGTCCCTTCCAACCCTGATATTCTGTGATTCTATGATTCTATTGATTTCAATGGACCACTAGATAAGTGCTGCTCAACCTACGACTTGAGACTGAATTTAGTTCTCTCATTTCTGTGCTCCAGATGTTAAAAGTCGTGCACATCTGGTGTTACAGGCATAGAGTATTAGAAAGATAATGCATGTCAGAAGAAAAGCAAAGGGGAAAGAAAGGTGATGTTTGTTATAACTTACAAAAACATCTACATCCATATCTATAGCCAAGTAATATACACACATGATGTTTTTCTTTTCTATTAAGCAAGCAAATGGTTTAAAAGATAAGATGCCACCCCACCAAAAAAAGGTATGCCATTAAAATACATTATTAATGCAAAATAGACAATATAAAAAAGTTGAACTAAATTTGAAGACCCCCATTTTAATGATGTTTTTTTAAATTATGCCATATAGATCAAATAACAGAGGGAAAATGACCACTTTACATAAAGCTAATGTTAAAATTATCTAATACACAGGTTAAGGGAAAATTGTCTATACATCTGGGTATTATTCCAAAGTACAAAATTTGATTTAAAAATCATAAAATACATGTAGTGTATAATCTGCAATATCCCAAATTAAGGTTAATAAATGTAACAAGACAGTTAAAATATTAGCAACCAAATATTCGGGTACATCACTCAAAAAAAGTTATACTAAGAGTAGCTTATGGAAAACAAATATAGCAATAAGTGTAGATTGTCCCTCAGTAATTGAGAATTTAGGATAGGTTGTCCCTCAGTAAATTCAATCCATCAGAGAAGTATTATTAATCTTGTTGAATTTGTGCTTTTCCAGGAACTCTCTGGATGGCATTTTCAAAAGCACTTAACATTGTATTAACTGCTCCCATTGAAGTGAAAGTGTGTTTTATCATTGAGTTTAATGGGAGGAGAGATTAGCCAGTGCTGTGCACTTTTGAAAATGTCACTCTTTGTGTACAGAGAAGATGATGAAGAAAATAGATTTTATTGAGCATCAAGAGCACAGCTGTAGGATGGAGGAGGAAGAAAGCACATCTCATTGTCTACACAGAATCTATTTCTCTTTAATGAGGATTCATAGATTGTCTGGCCAGAATGAATTATTGTGAACATCTAGTCTGACCTCCTGTATAACACAGGCCATAGGACATACCTGAATTAACTTGTGTTTGAACTAGAGCATATATTTTTAGAAATTATCCAATCTTGTTTTTAAAATGGCCTTGATGGAGAATCCAGCACAACCCTTGATAAGTATTCCAATGGTTAATTATCCTCACTGTTAAAAATTTGCTCCTAATTTCCAGTCTGGATTTGTCTAGCTTCAACTTCCAGCCACTGGAGCTTCGTTATACCTTTGTCTGCTAGACAGAGCCCTCTATTTTCAAATTTCTGTTCTCCATGTAGGTACTTAGAGACTGTGATCAAGTCCTCCTTTAACTTTCTCTTTTTAAGTTAAGCAGATTGTGCTCCTTAAGTCTTTCTCTAAGGGCATGGCTACACGTGCAGATGTAGAGCGCTTTGGGTTAAACCAGCCTTCGGAGAGTGCACCAGGGAAAGCACTCCAGTTTGTCCACACTGACAGCTGGATGCGCACTGGCGTGGCCACATTTGCGGCACTTGAAGCAGCATTTGGAGCAGTGCATTATGGGCAGCTATCCCACAGAGCACCTCTTCCCATTCTGGTGCTGTGGCTTGTGGGAAGGGGGCGTGGGGTGCGGGGCATTCTGGATCCTGTCCTAATGCCCCGTGATGCATTGCTTCGCATCCCAGCAATCCCTGTGTTTCCATCCACATTTGGCGCCATCTTTCAACGGTTTCTGTGCAGAATGCACTTTGTCTTCCCTTTCGGTTTGCGGGAATGGAGCCTGAATTGCTGCAGAACATGCTGACGAGTCTCGCCAGCACTTGGCAGTCGAGTTACTGCTTAAGATCCAAAGTGACAGTGAGGAGTCCGACGATGATATCAAGTCGCATAACGCATACGACACGAAATTGCTTGTTTCATTCACGGACATGCTGTCCAACGTGGAACGCTGCTTTTGGGCTCGGGAAACAAGCACTGAGTGGTGGGATCACATAGTCCTGCAAGTCTGGGATGATGAGCAGTGGCTGCAGAACTTTCGGATGAGAAAAGCCACTTTCATGGGACTGTGTGCTGAGCTCGCCCCCACCCTGCGGCGCCAGGACACAAGACTGAGAGCTGCCCTGCCGGTGGAGAAGCGAGTGGCTATTGAAATCTGGAAGCTGGCAACTCCAGATAGCAACCAATTAGTCACTAACCAGTTTGGAGTAGGAAAGTGGACAGTTGGAATTGTGTTGATGCAAGTTTGCAAGGCCATTAATCGCTTCCTGCTCAGAAGAACCGTGTCTCCAAGTAACGTGCATGACATTGTGGCTGGCTTTGAACAAATGGGTTTCCCTAACTGCGGAGGGGCGATAGATGGGACGCATATTCCTATTCTGGCACCAGCCCACCTAGCCTCTGAATACGTTAACCGAAAGGGGTATTTCTCCATGGTTCTCCAGGCGTTTGTGGATCACCGTGGTCGTTTCATTGACATTAACGCAGGCTGGCCCGGAAGGGTGCATGACACGCATCTTTCGGAACACTGGCCTGTTCAAGAAGCTGCAAGCCGGGACTTTTTTCCCAGACCAGAGGATCACTGTAGGGGAAGTCGAAATGCCCATTGTGATCCTTGGAGACCCCGCTTACCCTTTAATGCTATGGCTCATGAAACCCTACAAGGGAGCCTGGACAGCAGCCAGGAACGGTTCAACTACAGGCTGAGCCGGTGCCGAATGACTGTGGAGTGCTTTTGGCCGTTTGAAGGGCCGCTGGCGCTCTCTTTATAGGAAGCTGGACTTGGCCGAAGACAGCATCCCCGCGGTTATATCCGCGTGCTGTACCCTCCATAATATTTGTGAAGGGAAGGGTGAAAGCTTCACTCAGGCATGGACCTCGGAGGTTCAACACCTGGAGGCTGAGTTTGCACAGCCAGAGAGCAGGACTATTAGAGGGGCCCAGCATAGGGCTGCAAGTATTATGGATGCCTTGAGGGAGCAATTTGAGGCTGAAAGCCACCAGTAATGTCTGGTGCTCTGCATGGGAGTTAAGTGCAGTGGCTGTGTTTGGTTCACTGACTTGCAGTGTTTGTTGCTTTCCTGGGCTAAGGTATATTTTGCTTTATGCACTAATAAAGTATGTTTTCAAAGTAAAAAACTCCATTTATTGAAAAGGAAATTCATTTATTGAAAAACAAAAAAACAAAGTAACATAGAAATACCAAAAGGGCAAAGGGGTGGGTGGGGTGGGGACCGGTTCATTCATAGGCTTGAGTATGTCCTGGTTTCATACTCTCGAATCCTGTCTGGAGTGCTGTGCACTGAGTGCTGCACTTCAGGATGGCTATAAGGCATGTTGAGGGGGGTTGAGTGCAGTGGATAAGGGTCATAGTTTTTGTGGATGGGTGGTGAAGCTACGGGTGTAGGAGGCAGCTGGGGGCGGTAAGAACCCGGATGTTGGTTGGAGGGGACATGGCGGCACAAGGGGAAGAGTTTTGGGACAAGGGCTGCAGGGGGAGGGCGAGCACGGTAGTGCTCTGCCTGCATGGCGATAGGCGCCTGGATAGAGTCCACTTGGCACTCCATTATGCTAATAAGCTGTTCCGTGCTTTGCCGCCGGTGCGTCGCGTATTCCTGGCAGATCCTCCTTTCGCTCTCCCTCCACTTCTGTTTCTTTCGATTCTCGTTTACAAAAGAGTCTTCTCAGTCTGTCGGCCGGTGATAAGAATGACGGCTGAGATCTCAAGGTTGCACCTAGACAGGCAATATGCAACACTTAACAGAGGCAGCATTGTACACACCAGACAGAGCAATGATTCCCCCGCACTTAAGGAGGGCAATCACAAAAACCATACTTTGCCTGTCCCAAAGCGCACATAACCCCCGGGAGCCCCAGAAATGGTGAGTAAGCACAGGGTCCATGGGGACTGCTTGTTTCATGGCTGTACTGTCCTCTGGGTTTCTGTGCCTTGGGGAGAGCCAACAGCTACAGGGGGCACCTACACTGACCACTGACCCCACATTCTCCACAGGAGTTCGTCCTGGAAGATATCTCACTGTTGAGGGTGACCAGGGACGCAAGGGAGGGTCTTCTCCTACAATACGGCTTCTGCCCTGGCCCATACGCAGCTTGCCTGTGTACAGCAATGGTCCCCCCACCCCTCATGGCACAGTGGCACGGACACTTTAGCCTGACTGGGACAAGAACCATGCTGGCTCTCCCAATAAACCTGCGCAGGCGCATTGCCCACATTCTGGCTGAGACTTTTGAAGAGATCACCGATGCCGATTACCGCGATGTGATAGACCACATCAATGCGCTATTCCGCATCTAGGCATGCATGCAGCCCTTACCCTCCTCGCCCAAAGAGCCTGTACCTAAAAACTTCCTTCCCGAAAGGAAAGCCGCTTACTAGGAACCTGGCTCGAGAAGAGCTCCTGGCTGCATGCATCTAGAGATTCCCGGGTGTCTCCCCCCCGCCTCAGCACCGTTGCTCCTCCTCCTCCCCCCCCACTTGCTATGCTGGGCTTGGAAGTGTCCATGGTGGTCGTTGCAGTGGAGGTGGGATCGCCCCCAAGTATCGCGTCCAGCTCTTTGTAGAATTTGCAGGTCGTGGGGGTAGCACCGGAGCGGCCATTTGCCTCACGGGCTTTGCGGTAGGCATTCCACAGCTCCTTCACTTTAACCCAACACTACACCGCATCCCGGTCATGGCCCCTGTCCATCATGGCCCTTGATATATGCCCGAAGGTATCGTAATTCCTACGGCTGGAGCGCAGCTGGAACTGCACAGCTTCCTCCCCCCAAACACTGATGAGGTCCAGCACCTTGCCATTGCTCCACACTGGAGATCGCCTGGCACGTGGAGGCATGGCCACCTAGAAAGATGCGCTGAGAGCACTCCATGCCTGGCTGAGCAAACAGGAAGGGGATTTTCAAAATTCCCAGGGAATTTAAAGGGCGGGTCTGATGCTTGATCACCTGAGGACAGGGCAGCAGAGTTCAAAAGTGATGACCAGAGTGGCTAGAACAGGCATTGTGGGACACTTCCGGAGGCCAATCAGAGTGCATTAGGTGTCCACACTGGCGCCGCGGTGCTCCAGCGAGAGCGCAACAAACATTATTCCTCTCGGCAAGGTGGAGTACCAGGATCGCTCCAGATGCGGAGTCAGAGCGCTCTACGTGCCTTGCCAGTGTGGACGGGGAGTGAGGTAGAGCGCTCTTGGCGGCTTTATTGCGCTATAACGTGCAAGTGTAGCCAAGCCTAAAAGGCATGTTTTCCAATCCTTTAATCATTCTTGTGGCTCTTCCTGAACCCTCTCCAATTCATCAATATCCTTCTTGAATTATGGATACCAGAACCAGACACAGTATTCCAGTAGCGATCACATCAGTAACATATACGGAGTGATATAACCTCCTTACTCATACTTAGGGCCCTACCAAATTGAAGGCAATGAAAAATGCATCACGGACCATGAAATCTGGTCTTTTGTGTGCTTTTACCCTATACTATACAGATTTCCTGGGAGAGACCATGGGGGTCCTGATCCAAAAGGGAGTTGCAGGGAGGTTACAAGGTTATTTTAGGGGGGATCATGGCATTGCTACCCTTACTTCTGCGATGCCTTCAGAGCTGGGTGGACGGAGCGTGGTGGCTGTTGGCCAAGAGCCCAGCTCTGAAGGTGGCACTCTGCCAGCAGCTGCACAGAAGTAAGGGTGGCAATACCATATTATGCCATCCTTACTTCTGCGCTGCTGCCTTCAGAGCTGGGCGGCTGGAGAGTGGCAGCTGCTGATTGAGGGCCCAGCTCTGCAGGCAGCAGCACAGAAGTAAAGGTGTCGATACCATCCCATTTCATCCTTCCTTCTGCACTGCTGCTGGCAGTGGCTCTGCCTTTAGAGCTCTGCTCCCGGCCAACAGCCACCACTTTCCAGCTGCCCAGTTTTCCACTTTGTGAAACTGGCCCCTTTAAGGCACCGAGTGTGTGTGTGTGTGTGTGTGTGTATTACCGGTTTGGACTTTATTCTGTTTGTACATAACAAATATAATCAAATCATGATCTCTTCTGCACTAATTTCTTTTTTCTGCAATCAAGTCTTTATCTGTCAAGATGAGGACTAATATAGAATTCCCCCATGTTGGATGCAACACTTTTTGAGTTAGAAAATAGTCATCTATAAATTTTATAAATTCCAAAGACGATGTACTCCTGGCAGCACGAGACTTTTTTGACTACATCACTCAAATTGAAGTCCCCCATGATAACTGAGCTTTCCCCCCTTATATGATAGGTACTTAAAGAGCTGGTTGCTGGGTTCTCTAGTGTGATTTGGTGGTCTGCAAAAAACACCAAATACTACCCTCTCTTTATCTTTTAGAACATTTACACATAAGAATTCAAAATAATTTTCTTCTGAATTGTCAGTGACTCAGAAACAGGTAATACTATTCCTAAATAGGTCACAAGTAGTGATTTTAACATTCAACCATATGAATCTTCCCACCAAGTTTCAGTACTACCAACTAGATTGAATTATAGCTCCCAAATGAGCAATTCTAATTCTTGTTTGTTACCCAGGCTCCTAAAATTGGTGGATAGGCAATTTAAAAAGAATTTCTTCACTTCATGTCCTTTGGTTTCTTGATTACTTTTGTTCTCAACATCTTGATTTTGTCCTAAATGAGTGCTCATTTGTTCTCTCTTTTCATGCTCCCCTTTTGTTATTAGTTTAATGCCATCTTTACTAGTCTAGCCAGACTGTCCCCTAGATGATTGGTTCCCCGTATACTGAAATGGAGCAATCCAAACTGTACAATCCGCTTTCCCTATAAAAGATGGGCCAGTGTTCCACCAAACCAAAACTTTCTACCTTGTATCGCTTACCTAGCCAGCAGTCCACTTCAAGGATGGATGGAATGAAATGATGCAATGAGGTAACTTGACAGGAAGACATCTTCCTCGTTTGCCTCAGCCAGACCTATGGAGAGAGCCTCTTTCACTTTGCAGAGCCCATCTTTCTTTGGATCATTGTAAGTTTCCCAACATGCAGTTCCAAATCCTAATATTGCTTCAAATAATTATGCTCTGCGCTTCTCATTATTGGACAGATCATTATGAATCAGCTGTATGCCCTGAATCAGTTGACCTTGTTATTACTGCATGGTTGCTGAGTCTATCATCCAAGAGACAACACATTTCCCCTACTGCTTCAGATAAACACAGATCCTTCACATTCCCATGACTAGAAGAGCATCCTCTACCAGCTTCTCTTTGTGATGTGATTTTGCTGCATAAAATCAATAAGTAAAGATAAATTATGTAGACTTACATGCACATAAACACAGGTTTTCTTTGCTACTACTATAGATAATTTTATTCTCCTAAACCCAGAAAAAACAAAAAACAGGCAATGCAATACATCAAGGGCAGAATGGAAGCAGCTGCTGATAAAAACAGATAGCTGTAGCATTGGATTTAAAGTCACGATGCAAAGGAAAAGATAAGTTTAAAACTCCCTTCCCTTATTCCCATAAAAGCTTTTAAGAAGGCATGCTAATTAACACTTCAGCTTTGGACTGCCCCTGCACAGCACCACTCTCCAACCCCAGCTATGGTGAGTATGGCCTGCCAGGGGCAGGAGCAAGAGCGGGAAAGGAATTTCAGTTGCATGGAACAATAAAATGTTGGTCCTTATTGGGTAATGGTACTGAATATACTGGCACTGTTGGTGATTTTAGCTGATATCTCACTCCTGAGGGTTACAAGTGCACAGAGCACTCAGCTGCTACTGGCATCCTGAAGCCTCTGGGGCTCATGTGTCACTAGTCTGTTTACTGCAATGGTGACAGTTGAATTCATCGTGGAGTGGCATGGAGGAAGAAATAAGGCAGCCATCCCTAGCAACCTTTGGGAAAGTCACAGGATTGGGAAAGGATTGCAGAGTATCTCCATGAAAGTTTCATCAAGATCTCTCAGGAGGATACAAGGGATATCCCTATGTAGATAAACAAGCTACTCTGCATGGGCTCTCCCCCACCTCTTTGACCCCTGTCTAATCCTACAGCAGATGAAAAGCAGATACCAACTCTACCTCTGTTTGTTGTACTGCTACCCCTTCTCATATGAGTAAAACAATGAAAAGTTGATTCCTGTGTCATGCTAACCCGGGATGGATCAGGAACCATCTTTAAATTTAAATATTGGAAAGGAGAGTGCATGCGCACCCTTACCTGAGGTCCCTTCCCTTTCATCGGGCTTGTCCATGGTTGGCTGGAAAGACTGGCTAGACTGTGGTGGCTTCTCAAATAGGTCCTGCCTTGTGGCATGGCTGTACTCCCACACAGCGTTTCCCTTCTCCTCCTTGTTGTTTGCAGCAAGAGCCTCTGTCTCAGGGCTCCTCCAAGGTATCCATGGTGGTTTGCAGGGTACTGGAGGGGCCTCCACCAAGTATGCCATGCAGCTCGTTGTAAAAGCAGCAGGTCGGCAGCTCATAACCAGGTCAATTGTTGGTCTCCCTGGCCCTCCCGGGACAGTTGCTGGAGGTCTGTTAGAGCCGACACAGGTCACACAGTTTCTACACTCGGACCGTGTTGACCTCGGTAGGTCAACCATGGCTCAACACTGTTCAGAGAGGTGGTTTTACTGTATCGCCATAACAGGGCACTTATGACTGTTGGAGACAAATTTGAGTTTAGAAACAAATAGGTTGACCCGAGGCGACTTACATCACCATAACTTTTTAATGTAGACCAGGTCTTAGCATGCTTGATGCAGTATACACTGAGTGTGATGATTTGGAGAATGTGTCTGCACAACTAATGAACTCTGGCTGATGCTATAAAGTTGTTCTTATGAAATTGCTCTTTAAAAAGGATGGGGAAAGATTCTCAGAGTCACGCAAGAAGCTGTGAACAGGAGAGGGCAAGAGATGGGCATGCTTTTGTAGTGAGGGTGTAGGGGCAGATCAACTGCAGGACCAACCAAGGTCAAAGTAAGCTAACCTACAGAGAGAGGCTCTGTGGTTCTGAAGACAAGCTATGCACTGTAGGAGAAGGATTCTGGATGCCCCAAAACACCCTAACCTTAATCCAAAGAATTTTCCAGAGTTGTGAGGAAACTGAGGCAAAGAAATACATGCAGAGTTTATTATTTTTGTCAAGATGTGTGCATTTCTCATTTTGCTAAGTAAAGAGCAATAATGTTTTAGAATTCTGAACAAAGTCCATGTGTGTGTTGTGTGCTACCTAGCACCTGCCCCTGAAGAAGTAAACTATAAACCCAGAGCACCCACAAAGACAGAGTTCTGGGAAAGGAGGTGAATAAGCTATGGGGGTGGGAAGCCTGAGGGGTCAGCAGTTGAATTGTATTGTCACAGCTGTCAGAAGGGGTGTGTGACTGGGTGTGCATACCCAGCACTAAGCAGGAAAGGGTTAATCCCACAGTATGGGCAGCGGAAGTCCTGCTTCTTAGACCAGACCGGGCATGCGCCACGGCCAGTCAACAGGAGTTGGAGTCCCAACAAGCTACCTGCGCCAAGAAGCTTAGAGACCCTGATGACGAATGGACCCCAGCTTCAGGACTCATGGTAAGAAGTGGCCCAGGGGGAATGTAGTGAGTGGTACCTCGCACCCGAGGAAAGTCAGCGTGTTGTGGTAGGATCCCTGCTGACTGGGTGGTGACCATGTTCACTACTAACAGGGCCTTGGGCTGAGACGCGGTGGAGAGGGAGGGGCCAGGTTCCGCTACCCCCTCCACCACCACCCACCCCTAGGTGGCAGCTCACTTCTCTGACCCTGGCCTCTAGGCCACACAGCCCTGCCCCCAAGGGCAGCGGTAATGAGGCTGACCACTGGGCCTCACTCCCCTAAACCCAAGGGCCACCCTTTTGAATCTGATCATTGTCCCTTATCGTGGTGAAGCACGAGACAGTCGGGTAAACTGTAACTAGAGTTGCCAACTTTCTAATCGCACAAAACTGAATGCCTCTGCCCTGCCCCTTCCACGAGGCCCTGCCCCTGCCCTGCCCCTTCTCAGAGGCCCAGCCCCTGCTCTCTCCATTCCCCATCTCTCTGTCGCTCGCTTTCCCTCACCCTCACTCACTTTCATCAAGCTGGGACAGGAGGTTGGGGTGCAGGAGGGGGGTGAGGGCTTTGGCTGGAGGTGCAGGCTCTGCGGTGGGGCCAGAAATGTGTTCAGGGTGCAGGAGAGGACTCTGGGCTGGGCTTGGCGTGCGGGGGGTGGGGTGAGGACTCTGGCTGGGGGTGCAGGCTCTGGGGTGGGGCTGGGAATGAGGGGCTTGGGGGTGGATGAGGGGTTCAAGGCTGGGGCAAGGGGGTTGGGGTGTTGAGGGGTGCAAGGTGTGGGCTCTGGGAGAGAGTTTGAGTGCGGGAGGGGACTCTGGGGCAGGGGGTTGGGGTGCAGGAGGGGGTTTGGGATCCTGGTGTCACTTACCACGGCTCCCAGGAAGCGGCCACCGGGACCCTGCAGCCCATAGGCGCATGGGTGGCCAGGGAGGCTCCGCGTGGTTCCCAGCCAGTGGGAACTGCGCAGCCGGCACTTTGGGCGGGGGCAGTGCACAGAGCCTCCCTAGCCGCCCCAGCGCCTAGAGGCCGCAAGGACCTGGCGGCTGCTTCCAGGAGCCACGTGGAACTAGGTCAGGCAAGGAGCCTGCCTTAGTCCTGGGCCCTCGTTGCACCGCTGACTGGACTTTTAACGGCCTGGTAGGCGGTGCCAACTGAAGCCACCAGGGTCCCTTTTCGATCAGGCATTCCAGTAGAAAACCGGATGCCTGGCAACCCTAACTGTAACCGCAGTGTCAGCACACCCATCATCTGCTTCAATACACCCCACAGGGTGCTAGACAGAGAAGATTTGCACCTGAGGTTATGCCTAGAGACCCCAACCTAGGGGCAATGCCTGGATTCTGGAGGCTAAAGCACACATGGATTCAGTATGTTGATCCCCTCACAGCAGTCTGGTGAGTGTCCATGCGGGAGAGCTTGACTAGATCTTTGACACTGAGGCATTCAATGATGCAGCAATTACATACAATCAACCGGAATTTGTATGTTCTACATTAGGAAATCTGTCAAACTCTTCACAGAGAGGTTTTTCCCCAGAAATCAGTTTTGGGTTTATTTTACTTCAGTTTTCTTCATTTTGTATGTCATGTAATTAGCTTTAAACTCTGCTTTCACTTTGTATTTATTAATGCCATATGGGCCACTTATCCTACTTATTAATGAGATCTGAAACCTGTGCTATATCACTTGATTCACACTTTATATTTACTGTTACTCTGATCTGGATCCATGGCAAGTTTCACTTAGTCCTCTACATAGATAAATAACATCTGTTTTATGTAATGAACCAGCTCTTTATCAGTTTTGAAGTTCCAAGCTGCGTCCCCCAAGCTCATTTCTTACGCAAGACGCTGTCATGAGGAACAGTCTATTAATGTCTTTCTGAAAATCAAAATAAATGATTATGTATGCACTGTCATTATCAATATCTTAAACCCTCTTAAAAAATTCAAGGACATTAATTAGATTCTCCATGCTGATCATGCCCTCCTGGATTATTAGTATACATGAACTATTCTCATTTTGCTTTCAGTGTACTTTGCATTGTTTTTAATGGCACAGCCTTGCAAGCTGCTGGCCCTGTAAATTCCTGGCATAATTTAGCACACCGTTTTGAACACAGTTAGTAAATATGCATGTGTAATCTCTCATTTATATACTGAATAAATAACATTTGCATACTTTTCCAGAGTAAAACAATTCTGCACCATTGAAATCAAAGGGAATTTTGACATTGACCTCACAGGGAGAAAGATCTGGTCCCAAAATATACACATACCCTACCTGTGAGTAAAGGTCAAAGGAAGGATGGTCTAGTCATTAGCCTGGGACTCTGGAGACCTGGGTTCGTTTGCTGCTCTGCAATAGATTTTCTGTGTGATCTTGGACAAGCCACTTACGGTATGTCTACACTACAATTAAACCCCCACAGATGGCCTGTGCCAGCTGACTCAGTCTTGCAGGGCTCAGGCTAAAGGGATGGTTAATTGAGATGCAGATGTTTGGGTGCAGGCTGTAGCCTGTGTTCTGGAACCCTCCCTACTCACGGGGTCCTAGAGCCCAGGCTCCAGCCCATCAGGGCCGTCTCCAGGCACCAGTGAAGGAAGTGGGTGGCCAATAGAAAGGGGCGGCACTCCATCCATTATTGGGGCGGCAACGTCCGGGTCTTCGGTGGGACTTCGGTGGCAGCTCAAGCGCTCTGTTTTAGTCTTAGGTGGACATTCGGCGGTGGGTCCTTCACCCCGACACTCCCTCTTCGGTGGCACTTTGGCAGCAGCTCAATCAGGTTTTTCTTTTCTTTTTTTCTTCGCTGGTTGGGGCGGCAAAAAAGCTGGAGCAGGCCCTGCAGCCCATGCTCCAATGTCTACACCGCAATTAAACAGCTCCTTATCCCGGGCCAGCTGGCATGGGCCAGCGATGGGTGTGTAATTACAGTGTAGACATACATTTAGTGTCTCTATGCTTCAGTTCCCCATCTGTAATATGAAGCTAATAGTACTTCCCTACTTCACATGAATGTTGTGAGGATAAATACATTACCGATTGTGAGGCACTTAGCTACAGTAATGGAGATCATATAAGTATCTTAGATAGATAGACCTGCTTACGGGCCTTAAGTATCAGCGTACCAACAATATTTCAACAAATACCTGTACAATAACACCACACTTCACACCTGAAAACCTGTGTATTTTACATGCTTATTTCTTGTAATTTTTTCTGTTATATAAGGGAAAAAAGCAAGTTTATGCATGTATTTTAACTTAATTTCCATAGTGATTGGCATTGTCCTCTTAAATTCTGCTCCTTTTGACACCTGGAAATTAATCTGATTTGATTGAAGAGAGCTGTTACTTTTAAATTGCCTTACCTGTCTCACTCGTCCTGGAGTTATCCACGGTACTGGTTATGTTCATTGCATTCAGGTGAGTATATAGAAAAAAAGGAAATGGTTCAGATGAGAAGATATGCGTTTACACTGTCTAAACACACGTATCTAAAACGTTCTATTTGAATTCCTGATCCTGTGGTGTGGCAGTTGCACAATATAATGCCAAAGCTATAGAAAACCCATCTCTCTTTCAAGGCTGAACTTGTTGTGGAGGTTCGTACTTAAACCATCTGTCCTTTCAATAATCCATGAAATACTTAACAAGAATGCACTTGTGACATCCTGAGATAAGCTGCTATGATGGCGCTGTTATCACTGAGCAGCTGGGTGGATAGGAAAGGGAGGGTGAGAGCTCCAAATGAAGGGAACTGAAGCTTTTGAACTGTACCCATTTTTAATGGTGGTGAAACTGAATGTTACCTTGGTGATGGTGGGCAGGTATAACAGGGAAGGGAGGGAAGAGGAGCTGTGGGAGTGGTATGGCAAAGTTGCTCCAACAGCACAAACCCATTTTGGCAGTAGAGGAGGAGCAAATGGTAGGAGAAACTACTAGAGTTAAAATAAGAAGGAGGGAGCCCTCTGACTAAGCTTGGGGGCAGGAACCTGTACAGGACATGAAGCTAAGACTCAGATCCATGTATTTATACAAAATAAACAGGCAGTTTTGAATTACTGGCTTTATCTACACTGTTGTAGATAAACATCTCCTCTCCTCAGCCACCTCAAAGGATTTACCTATGTTAGTCATTTAGAAAGCACCCATTACTGCAATATATATGATAGACACTAAATAAAAAAATAACACCTGCATTTTATCCACAGAGGACCTCAGTTTTCCCACTGCTCCTAAATTTCGCCAACTGTTCCTTATGGGGGGATTTTATTTTTCTCCCTTCCCTTCTTCATGTATGTAGTCCAGTGGGACTTCAGCCATTGTTACTGGGGAAAGCTTGCCCACAAAGATGGGCTTTGCAGTGTACTTTACAACTGATGCACCTTGAGTTCATCCTGACCTCATTGATCAAGAGTTCCATAGGTAAGGGCATCAGCCATGTTTGCTGGTTGTTTACTCTTATTTTAAAACAGAACATTTCTAACCTTAGTTCTGATCAGTGCTATTACAATACAGTAATCCTTGGAGCAATAGTAGTAAGCTGTTTAGAAATATTAAAATAAGGTAAAACAATATAAAATATAACACAAAATATAAAAGCCTGCTAAAGAGCAATGATGGCATTCTTGTCTCATGGTAATGTCTTGGCATTTTGTTCCTATTTAAAACAAACTTAGCAGAGAGGGACTAGATGTCTCCAGGAATTGGTAATTGGATATTGATTCATTCACCTCTAGGTGGCTAGTTTGAATCCAGCCCACGCTGATAGCGGCTCTTTGATAGCCTATATGAAATAGGTTTGCTGACCTACATGAGAGGCGTCCACATCACAAAAACACCACCTCACTAAGCACTAATTTGACAGCCTTATTGGCAGTCTCTGCTGAAAGACCAAAGATTTGACTGAGCATGGAGATTGAATTACCCTATTAACCCCAAGAGGTCGTCCTTTCAAGCCAAGTTTGAGGCAGGTGGTGGAGATTGGGGCAACTTCATTTGTCTCTGCTGACTGGTCTGACTGTCTGGCATCTTTTGTGAGCACTAAACTACCAGAAATTCATGTTAAAACCAGTAAAAAAAATGAAAAAGTAATTTAATTTTATTTATTTTTATCCCAAAAAGCTAGCCTGACTGTGATTAGGACAATGTGCTTGGTCTGTCAACATCATCTCTTATGCTAACATCAGATGTCAACTGAAATAAGAAACATTTTATTCCTAAAGTGGCTAATCTGGTAATGAATTTCTAAGCACCTTACCTGAACCTTAGAATAATTAAAACCACAATTAAATCAAACCAGTGTAAAAATCCTTTTAAGAGGCAACATTTTAAAAGGACCCAAAAAGTTGATGATAGTCATAGGACCAAATTTAACACTAGCAGCAATAGGCACAACTGCAATAGAATTCCACTTACCTCAGCTCTGAATTTGGCCTACTGGGACCTAAGGAAAAAAGACATCAGCAATATTCGAATTCGACGTTCTTCAAAGTATATAGATGCTTTTCTTATTGAATGAAATTTATTTATTTAAACTTTATCAATGAAAGGTCAGCGTTAGAAATAGAAGACTTGGTCTTCATTTGTTTATAATACTTTCACAAAGAAGAATTGCTATACATTTATGTTGTACATGAACAAACTAGACTAAACATATAATGAAAACTAATTATGTTCTCCAATAGGTGGAATTTATAGCCTGCTGTAAAGTAATTATGTTTATGCGTAGTATGAGCATAATAAACTGTGGAAATTCACACTACGATGAATGACATGATAAAAGGGTATAATTTTAATGCTATACTGAACCATATCTGAAATACTGAAAATTACCTTGTAGGGTGTGTACCAGATGCAGCAGTAGATTTTTATTGGTGAAACCCTGGAACATTTACCAAAGGGCCTCCAATGAAAAAAAAGTATCCAAGTTAGCTATATATGCACCTTAGCCTCCATTTTCCATGTGTGCGAACAGCATGATCCCAGTAATTCCTTTAACTCTGATATTGAGCCCTGTTTACAACAGAAAAAAAATGCGCTAGTGGAGCACTCCCAAATGCTGTCTTACACCTCTGAGGTATGTGTATGCTTTTATCCTACAGTTAAGCTGCTTATAGGGTGCAAAGTATTCTCAGCTAAGGTTATCATGGATTCTTTGCTGGCTGTACTAGTAGAGCAGCCCTGTCCATCAGAATCAGAATTTTAGAAAGACCTAGTAACATGGTTTTTACTCCCACTACTCCTTCTCCCCCTACTTAACTTCTTGAATGAAGGAGTTGGATCTTCCAGAGAAAAAGACTGTTTCTGGCAATTGATATGCTGGGATCTTGAAGTACAAAATGGAATTTAGTGTCCATGGCTAGGTTTTGGTATTCCTGTAGGAAACACAGCTTTGGGTCCCAGTTTGTGACCTAAAGTGTAGATGATATAAAGATGTATTTCAGCTTAAGAGCCCTGTATCACACTGTTGTAATAACTGGGGCTACAATTTACCCAAATTCTGAGCTCAACTATAATAAGTGAAACTTCTTAAATTGCACAATAACTTATCATAAATGATGGGGAAAGATACAAAAGGGAGACAGATTGAATTAGTATAAACAAAAAGGTCTATTGGTACAATTCAAGGACTGTGTTGTGACCATGCCTGATAAGCAAGAGAAGTGTGGGACTAGAAATCAATTAATAAAAGTGATATGTCAGAAATTAGGCCTAATTGGTGGACAAAATAATAAGGGGATGGGCTATTTCACCATTACTCCCTTTTTGGGGTCCTAAAAATATTTTGAGGGGAAAATTAGGAGGGAAGGAAATACAAACATTTCTCACTGAAAGAAAGGGAAAGAGTGAGCTTTACAATCATGGCTGCCAACCTCACCATCTTCTAGGACCCGGGATGTAATGTAACGCTATTAGGTCTTCACCGTCCTGACCAGACCAGGTGAGAAAGAGGGACACAGGAGACATCACCATCTTCACCTGCTTTGGCTGAATCCTACCGCCCCCCTTCCCCACATACACAACACACACCTGGGTTCTTCACTTTCCTATCCTCCTTTTTCCTTCTGTCTAATAAGAGTTTGACTTAGTTGGCCAACACCATATATTTCACAACACTGCTGTAAGCCTGTCACCAGAGAGTCAGATAAAAGCAATAGCTGAAACAACCCGATGCTGGTACAAGTTTGCCAGGTCTCAAAGTGGTGGATAAGACCATGTGCTGTTCCTATGTTTCTCCAGCATTGTGGTTGCAAGTGAGAGCCCACACCAGAGATAGAAGGTACATTTTCTATCTTTGCTGTTCTTTTCTCTCGTGTTTGTTTTGTTTTGTTTTCTGGGAAATGGGATCAGATTTTAACAGCAACAAAACCTGCTCCAACACAGCTCAACTAACTTCTTCTCTTCTTCCACCCCCAAGGACAGTTATTACCATCTTTAATACCATCTAAAAGACTGCCAAATGGGGTTGGGTGGGAGGAGAGGAGGATTCTTTATAAAAACTCTTTCCATCTTAAGGGAAATGGAAGACGGGAAGTCATTAAAATGAAAGTCTTACTTAATACTTCTTATTTCAAATGCTTCAACACTTCCCCCCTTTCTTTTCTGTATCTTTAATAAAAGGTTACAAAAATTAATGGTGTGTTTGCCATGGCACTAAGCAAGCTGAAGTCTCCATATACAAAACCCCAACCTTTGTTTAACACTATTTTATGTTGGACAGTGACAGGGTCATGTTAACACCTTTTCCTCTTTGGGTCCATTTAGTCCATTGAAATTAATACAACACGCAGAGAAAATTTGAAAGCACAGTGTTGTCTTGTGATTTGAGTAAGCAAGCAGTAGGATTATACTGAATTATTTATTTAAGATAACTCCAGAGATATAAAGAGTTTTCCAGCACCACATTATTATATTTCCTTCCCCTTTCTTCTCTAAACCTCCTCTCATAGTCTCCTTGGATTTAGACATAATACCCAGAGCTGACATGTTCCCAAGGACGAGTTTGTGCAATCCCCACTGAAGTCAATTGAATGTGAAAACACAGGTATAAGGGCAGAATACAGCTCATTGTATTTTAATAAAACCCCATCTAACTTTATTTCCTTACTTCTTATTGCTTACTATCATATATTTTTATCTGGCCAGTAGTATTATTATTTTTTGCCTGCTGCTCCTATCTCTAAACTCTTTAGAGGTCCTTCATTCTAGAATTGTTATGGGGATATGTGTGTAATGCCATGAATACACCATGGAGAAACTCAGGAGAAGTGAACAAGCTGATCATGCTGCAAAAATCTAAACTTTCAGTTAGGTGCAAACGCTCTTGTGTTTGTTGTTATGGGAAACAATATGTAGACAAAGGGCCTGACTGTTCAGTGGTGGTTTCTAATTTTTCTTTTTTCTTTTGTTTTTAATACGATCCTGATGGTAATTTGGCTGATATTAAAAGTGGCTTGTGTATTTCCTTTAAAAAACAAAGACTCCCCAACATACAATATTCCAATCTTCATTCACAACCAGCCAAACTAAATAAATTATCCCAATCCTCAAATAACCCTGACTCCCTGTGATTACAGATTATCTGCCTCACCTGATAGAGCTCACTGAACTGCTAATAATATACCAGATGGTTTAAGAACAGTTTTTCTTTCTAGCACTAGTTAAACTTGGAATGTGAAGGGCTCTAAGAATAACCCACCTTTACAGCAGAAGATCAGATTTGTTGATATTGGACACTGAATGGTTTGTATTGCATTTAACATTAGGAAAATGCCTCTAACACCACAAAACCCAGGGTTGTGAGTTCAATCCTTGAGGGGGCCACTTAGGGATCTGGGGCAAAATCAGTACTTGGTCCTGCTAGTGAAGGCAGGGGGCTGGACTCGATGACCTTTCAAGGTCCCTTCCAGTTCTAGGAGATAGGATATCTCCATTAATTTAATTTAATTTATAAAACAGTTAATCGATTTTAGCAGGTTGCAATCTAAATTTTATCCAGTGTCAGGTTTTTCTCCCGACACAGCATATAGGCAAGGTGATAAACTCATATCTAAAGATAAACATATAGATATGTTAGTAATCTCATGTATACAAAGAGAGTGGTTTCCCAGGCAACAGTAATATCTTCAGACATAATAGGATCCAGGAGCTGAGCTTTGCCCATATTCCTTTCTTGCTGGTACAGAATCGTTTCCCATTTTTGTTGACGTTGGGAGAGCAAATCTGGTGAGATGGCTCGGAACTTTCCCCTCCGAGGTTTGGGTGATTTTATGGGTGAAATGCAATGAATGAAGGCTATGGGATTGCTCAGGTTCAAAGGAAATAGGCAAATACCGAGCGATAAAGGCTATGCCTCTATTATTCTATGCTGCTTATGCAGCTAAGAGGACATTAGAAATGGAGGGCAGCATCTGTAAACCAAATAAGGCAGGCAGGCATGCATATAACCAATTAGTACGAAGTGCACCGTATCCACAGATAGGATACCCAATTATTATCCAGTTCTCAATATAAATTTTAATAATACTACATAAGAAGTAAGATATATGGCTGGTGAGACTAAGGGAGTTAGCCATCTGGTGCACATCTCTAGACCACTTCTGTCTTATTGCCATTGATTAATTTTGGGGGACAAAAAGGAGCACTTTTCTGTGCTGGGAACTTGCCATGAAGTTTGGTAGGACTCTGGGCTGGTTTGGTGTGCTGGGAGATTAAGGGAGTTAGCCAGCTGAGTTTCCCAGCAGAGAAAGGCAGGGAGCAAGGTTCTCCCCCCACCTTAACTTGCAGGTACTACACAAGGAAGAACCTATAATGGGAGGAAAATGGAAAAGGAAAATGGTGCATTGCTCTTCATCTGCCTGAACCTATGAAGGCCCTGGCCTTGACCAGACAGACATCCTGATCCAGGAGGCTTCTAACCAGGTCCTGGTCTTGACTTGCTGGGGATGCAGCTTGCATGCCCCTTCCACAGAAAGCCAGGCAAAGTGAAAGACCCAGTGTGAGAGGTGTGTAATGATGGAGTCCCTCAGGAAGCAGGTAAGGGAGCTGCAGGAGGAGGCGGCTCATCTGTGTAGCCTCCGGAAGCACATGTACTTCATCAGCAGGATGCACATGGAGATGGGATGGAGGTTAGCCTGATGACTACAGTGGCACCAGAGGAAGGAGGAGAACTGGCTGCTGGGCACTTTGGACAGTAGACAGTGCTCGAGCCCCCACCCAGGGCCTCTGTCCATTGAGGTCAAGAACCGGTATGCCGTTCTAGCAACAAGAAGTGTGAGGAGCAGACCCTGACATCTGAGGAGGAGGAGCCACCTGCTCCAAAGACTGAGAGGCTCACAACCATCACACCAAAAAGGAGGAGACATAGAGTGCTATGCTTGGGACTCCTTTCAGCGGGAGACAGAAACATCCATCTGACAACCTGACATGATGTCCCAAGAAGTGTGCTGCATGCCTGGAGCCCGCATACAAGATGTTACGGAAAGGTTGCTGAGGCTCATTCATCTCTCTGACCACTACCCTATACTGCTTATCTACCTGGGCACTAATGATATTACCAGGTAGGACCCTAAATAGATTAGCAGTGAGTACAGGGCTCTGGGAGCAAGAGTGAAGGAGTCAGGGGTGTGCAGGTTTTGTTCTCAGCCATCTTCCCAGTTGAAGGTAAGAGGCCAGGCAGGGACACAAACATCCTAGAGATGGCTGAATGGATGGCTTTGGCTTTCTGTACCATGGTGTTCTGGGAAGAAGGACTGCTGGGAAGAGGGGGATTAGGATTACACTTGATTCTTTGCAATATCTGCTTATCATTATCAAAGAACATAAACACACCATATATGTTCAGAACAATGGTCCATTGACTATTCTGTCTTCAAAATGGTCAGTACTAGTTGTCTCTGTGGAACATAAAAGGAAACCCTGCTGTAGGCAGTTATAGGATAGTCTGCCCACAGGGAAAATGACTTCCTCTTACTATTGGTAATCCTTATTACTGATTAAAGAGTGTCATTAATAGACTCTAAAATGAGTCCTGTTTAGTCCTCCTCAGCCACATTAATAGGGACCTTAAAGTTAAAATGGGAATTCAGAAGGCCAAAAAGGCAGTGAAACAAGTAGATTAAATACTAATGTAAGAGACAAAACAATAACGGTCCCAGAGGAAACACCCTAAGGACATACTCATGTCAGTGTGTTAAATTACCATTATTAACTGTGGAGGGATGCATGATAGCATCCACTCATCTTAGACAGCTTTTAAGGGAGAAAGCTGAAAACTCTGATGTCCCTTGGTATGTGATATTCTTGGATGAGCCGTTTTATTGGGGGGGAAAACCAGGTTCAAAAGCTTACATTCAGACAAAAGGCATGTCAGGCTGGGCACTGAATTGTACGACAGCAACATTAGTTTTATTCTACATGAGGACCTTTATGCCAGCAATGATAGTAATCAAATAATGATCTGGGGCTGACATTTGCAGTAGTAGTAAAGCTCCTTGCTGTCAGTCATAAACTTAACAAAGGGTACCATCTGATAACTGATGACTAGAGCTGTGTAGATATTGAGCTACCTGATCTCACCCTCTCCCTTCTACTTATGGGCTTTTTGTCTCCTGGCTGAATGCTGTAGCAAGGCAGAATAATGGTTTGATTTTATCTTTTTTACCAGCGATAATTTAAAAATATTCATGTATACACACTGCAAAATTTGCTTGAGTATGAAGTGGCCCCTTTAAAACATCCCCCCCCCCCCAGGCTTTCTGTAGTTTAGTAAGACACTCATGTAAAGACCATTTCTAGGCAAAAGGTTTTTGATAGGTTGGGTGATCCCTTAGAGCAGGTTGTAGTGTGCGAGAGTATCTGCTGTGGACACGGTAGAAAGAAAATAAATACTAATGAAAGGGACATATTGGTCAGGCATAATGGAAACTAATTCTTGCAAACTGAGTTTTGGAGAAGGGACTTACACAAATTCCCTCCCCACTCACAAATGATGCACAGGTTCCTAGAGTCCACGTTGCCAGTCACTTATGCAGGAACGTCTGCCTCTTGTATGGAGAATATGGGCTCTCTGGTGACCAGCATCTATTAATCCCTACTCAATCTCTAATCTGTAGGAGGGCTGAATTCCACTGCATCCAAAATGATCAAATTTATGAGGCAACGAACCTTCATTTACTTGTGGTCTAAATAATGGACTATGGGCATCAAGATACAGCTTACATACTGCTTAGTTGGCATTGCCTGCATCATCACCCCTAGTCGTAGGTGGCTCTACCTGGGATATTGAGGGGACCTCCAGTTGATGGGCCTGCTGATCTGCATTTCACTTTCAGGGATACACTGCTGTAATTAAAAACCTGCCAAACTGCCAGCACCTTATCCCTTCCTGGTTATAAAGCCCTATTCATCCAGTGTGTAAATGTGGGGACATTCAGTGTAAATTTCTTGGTTTTTCCCCTCTAGTTTCCTCCTCCTGCTTACTGCTCTAAGTACTGGCTCTAAGGCCTGATCTACACTTAAAAATTAGATCGACCTAGCTACATCACTCAGAGCTGTCAAAATTTGTGCACTCTGAGCACTGTAGTTAGATTGACATCACCCACGGTGTACGTTGAAATTCTTCCATCCTAGCTACCACCTCTTGGAGAAGTGATTAACTACATCAATGGAAAACCCCTTTTTGTCAATGTAGGAAGCATCTACACTATGGCGATACATCAACACACCTGCAGCACCATAAATGAGCCACTATACTGTAGACATACCTTAACTAACCCTCACAGTAGCCAAAGATCTGCAGATTTCTGTTGGATTGATTGTCTCCCAACATAGTGGTTGACTGTCTGGCTAGCACAATGAATGGTCTGTGTCCTACCTTTCTTTGCCTTTCCCTTGCTATGTTATATAACACTATGGTAGCTGAGTATCTTAAAGAGTAGAGCAATTTGAGTTTGGTAGCTTTATTCTAGGTGAGCTTCCTTGGATCTGACAACTCTTTAGCCAGAAGATTTAACTTATGCCTTAGAAAAATGGTCAGCACTACTACCTCCACCCCCAAAAGCCACCCAGTCATTGATTCCCACTCATTGATTATTTCCTTGGCAAACTCCCTCAGCATGTCGCTGAAGGAACAGGATGCTGGGACGGGGCTCTAGAGAGGTTTTAGAAACCCTACTGGAAAATTTGCTCCTGGCCACACACTGGTGGTTTGGTCTGTGGATAAGCTGTAGTAAGTGGCGGTAGAGAAGTGGACTGCACTGGAGGCTTCTGGCCACCTGGCCTCAGTGGCTACTGCCAATCATCATTTAGCCCCCGCTCCTTGGGGCAGACGGCAGTCTATAAACTACTCATCATCGGCAAGAGGGGTTGGACCAGCTGCCTCTGCCTATATCTGGGCTGCCCCTCTGCAGCCCCAGTACCCCTTTTGTGGGCCCTTAACTAAACCTGCAGCCTGGGGGTTTGCTAGGCTGGAGCTCCCCAGCTCCCTCTGCCCTTCCCCGGCACTGCTCCACCCTAGGTACCCTCCTCAGCTTCCCAGGCAGCCCGGTCCTTCTCTCTCTAAGGAGCTAGAGAGAGTGTTTGTTTTCAGCCTCTGGCCCTCAGCCCTCTTATAGGGCCAGCTGGGCCTTGATTGAGCTGGCCACAGCTGTGGCCGCTTCTCCAATCAGCCCAGCTTTTTCCAGCCACAGCCCTCTCCAGGGCTGCTTTAATCCCTTCAGGACCAGAGCGGGGTGACCACCCCGCTACAGAGGGCCACAGTGGAAGTCACCCGAGCATTAGAACAAGACAGCTAAGCTGAGAAGCAAGAGTGAGACCCAGCACCCAAAGGAGAAACTATGTCCCAATAGGAAAAACAATTCCCCACTGGCAGAAGATGAGTGGTAGATTGGTTGGTTCTAGGGCTGAGCAAGCATTGGGGAATAAGAACAGGAGAGAATAATGCCTTTCTGGTGGCAAGGAATACAGTGTGAGGAGACATCTGCTATAGATCATAGTTCAAAAGTCAAATGGGAGACAGAAGAAACAGGCTGGATCCTTGCTGAATACCTGCTCTTGTGGCCACATGATGTCAGAGTAGCAAATGGAAATGACAGCCACTATCTGAGGGCTGCAGGCCATAACCATCTGCCATAAATCCCAGCTTTGCGCACTCTCCCAGCAGCCATGGAGATCAGCCACACATTGGGGAGGTCAGAATTCTAGTCTTCACACTAGACTCACCTGCCCACCTGCCCAGGAGAGCTGTTGGAGTGTGGGGATTAAGAGAGCTGCTGGTCTACTTTTATATCCTCCTACTGCTCCATAAAAGTCTGGACAAACTGAAATGTGACTGTATGTTAAGAAACAAATATATTTACTATACATAAAAATGGATAGGGATAGACAGTGATGATGAAGTTACAGGTGAATCACCTGTTAAGACAGTGTATCCTGTACATAATAGGCCTAATTCTCCTCCATTATCTTGGTGTAGATCCATTGAAGTCAAAGAAATTTGTCTGGCTTTGCACCAGGGCAACTGAGAGCATGGTGTAGTACAATACACATATGACTGTGTTCATTAAAAATCTTGACTCAGGATGGGTTAAAGTTTTCCCTAAACCAAGTTACTCTCCAGTAGACCAGGCATATTTGCTTCTGTTGGTTTCTTTAAAGTGGGATCTCTTCTTCTTAAGTCATGCCAATGTCTCCTCAGTTTCCTTTTGTCCCCGCCGCTACCTACCACATTGATTTTTATGGCTTTGCTATGCTGCATTTTCTCTTTCTTGTATAGACTCATCCTTGCTGCTCCATCAGACACTAAATGTTTATCATACTTTCTCAGTTGAGGCAGCTCTTCCATCTAAACTGAAATTAGATTTAACCTTTGACAGGTATCTTTAGCCTGATACTGACGTCTTTTCTTAGATTCTAAAGGAAGTTGTTACCTATCTGAGAAGTTTCTGAATACATAATTTATGTTGGTGTGCAAATATGCATAGCAAATATGCTAATTACTCTTCTCCTAAATTTGTTGAGCAGTTTTTGCCTACTGTATTTTTCTAAATACAAGCTCTCAAATTATTTGCACATTTGGTCTTTTGCATGCTAAATAATTTGTCTCCAACAATCTTTAACTTTTTTCATTAGGCACCATGTAAATTCTTTTTTGGAAGATTTGCTTAAAATTCAAGATTATTTATAAATATGATTTTTTTCCACCATAAAAATGGGTTATTCTTATCAGTTGCAGTGGGCTACAGATATGCACTTGGTGGTTTCAGCAGAGGTCCCAGTGGACATTTATGCATTTCACAAAGGACCAGATGTTGGGTAGCACTAAGGACTGAAGTCAACAGGTGATGATGACATTCAGCAGGAGCATGCTCAAAACCACTGCACAGTTTGGCATAATTGGCAGTGATGTGGATTGTCAGAGCTGTATGAGGAAACATTCACCATATGAGCCCACGCTATTCCTATGTGCTTGAACTATAATGGGAAAACAGAATGTAATGATAGATTATGACTTAAACTTTAAAAATACAGGATTGTGACGCTGATGCTGTTGAGGACACTTTTTGAATCAGTCCAAGACAGGAGCCACAAAATGTGATTTTACAGCTAATTTCTATGTCTGGCATCATGGAACAGATTATGGCTTTAAGCCACCTTCTTGTGACAGAGTGACATGCACCTGCACAAGTCTGATCACACAGAAATGCCTAGAAATAGCATAGAAGCCAGAGCTCTTGGGTTCTACTTCCAGCAGTTGACTTGTTATGAGACCTTGAGCTGATCACGTAACCTCTCTGGGTGAGATTCTGTGTTGCATCCTTTTTCAGACTGGGGTGACTAGAATAGTACACAGTATTAAAAAGAAGGCCATTGTCTTGAATAATGGCCTGTTTATTTTTTCCATATTATTCTCTATCCTATTCCTTATGCATCCTAACATCATTTGGTTTTGCTTGTTTACTACAGCTACACACTTCCTGGCTCCTAGAAATCTGCCCATTCAAAGCAAACACACACAAAAAAGCCACTGTGAAGTAAGAGTAAGGACTGGCAAATGCTGCTTCTTAAATACCAGAGATTTCCTCCCCCCTTCATTTGTTTTCTTCCTTTTTTGTGCATTTTGTATGTTAAAGCTGCACACAGGGGCTTGTATCAAATCAGCTTTTACATGTCAATAATGTTTATTTGATATAAAATGGAAATAATGTTATAGTAGAATTACTGAAAAATAGGAGTTGTATCTTTAAAGAGATGGTTTCAATGTAACATCTTAGACTAGGCACAATAAACATTTGGAAGGTGGTTAATTAGTATACCAAATGGGATTTCTTCCAACTGCACACCTTCATTCTGCAGATGGGGACACATGCCTGTGAGCTAGGAGACAACAATTGTGTGGCTACATCTTCCAGAGAACTTTCTAAGTTAAAAAAGGATTACAGCAGAAACAGGACCACAAAACCATTTATCCAAATCAACAAATAGAGTTCTGAATGTGGAACTGTCATATCCTCCTCAGATAGTGCCTCTGTATACCTGCATGGGGGAAGAGCAAAGTAAAAGGTACAATGGGCAGACTCTAGGAGATGGAGGGGGATTAAAGGGTTGCCAATTTTGGTTGGATATATTCCTGGAGGTTTCATCACATGATATAATCTTTAATTAAAGATTATTCTTTAATTCCTGGAGATTCCAGGGCAATCCTGGAGGGTTGGCAACCCTAAGGGGGAATGACACTTATTCTGAGACTGGAGGCAGAGACTCTGTCATGTTGCCCAGCCAAATGATGGAAGAAGAACAAGACAAGCTGGAAAAACAAGAGGCAGTCTCTAGAAGTGTAAGAAATGCTTTTTTTTAATTACAGTTGCACAGATTGTCTACCTGGATTTGATTTTGAGGTGTCATGTGTACCATTTTTTCTAATATTAATTTATCTCCCTATTCTTTTGTATTCACTGAGATTCATCCTTAGCATTCTTAGGCTTTGCATCATCTTCTCCTCCAGTCCTGGGGCTGATTCAGCCTCCTCCTCCCAGTACAAATTAGAGCAGTTACAAGGCTTGCATGTATTTGTAGCAAGCCCCTCACTGGCCAAGGATGGCTGGATCATAAGTGAGCTCTTGCCCTGCAACATACCCCCTAAACCTGCTCTTTGCTAGAAGGGCTGGAGAGGGGATAATGTTGGAATATGGTGGCATGGCAAGGAAATCCTCAATGGTCTGCTTATGGCCACCGTCTAGCCCCTATGCGCCACTCTGGAAGATCTGCCCTATTGTCTGTCTGGCTCAGTTGACAGGCTCTGCTAATAGCAAGAGCTGAGCAAATCTTCAATAATCGCAGGAGGGAGGAATAAACCCTCTGATGCCTTCTGAATTCTGTTTTTCTACGGCCTTTGTATCTTCCTGGGATTTCCATTATCACTGAGTCAGTATCAGAATTACAGCCTGCGATAGTTTGATTAGTTTCCATTTTGCACTATGCTATGATCTTAAAGCAAACAATCCTGTCTCTTCAGTTTCCTGATTACCAAATTCCTGAAAGCAAGCAAGCAAAGTTTCAAATACAGGAGCAAAACAATTCCATCCTTGAGGGGGAAAATTTTTTTATCTCTTTTCTCCTATACAGGCCACCAAATTGTCATGGTTTATTGATCTGGTATGTGTTAATTTAATGGAACACATAGATAGTGCTAGGTAGGTTCTTTTGACAGTTTCTAGCTTTATTCCTCAACAATGGTGCAAGATGTTCAAAACCTTTGTATTAAAAATATTGGCATGCAAGTTACAAAACCAGTTGTAACTCTTTTGATTTACCAGTATGATGTGGGGGTGGGTGAGGGTGGGGAATATTAACTGAGTTATAATAAAAGTCAAAAGCTTACTTACACATTTTGTTAAATCAATTGTCCCAGACCAAATCTAGACAAACCCAAACAAAAGAACCAAAGGAACACGAAAGAATGATCCTTTTACCATTAGATAGGGATGGTTTTTGCTGCTGTCATTTTAGGCACATAAAATGACTTTCTTATCTGATGAGTGGAGTTCCTTGGTCCATCTCAGGTCAGCTGGATTGGGAGGTGAAGCCCAGTAATCTGCTTGGTCAGTTCCCAAGGCCAGAGAGCAGTGAAGGTAACATCAGAGAAGCTGATATACTCCATGTCCAGGATCATCTAGGGAAAGTTGTGATATCTGAGAAATTGAGGAATGAAGTTATGCAGACAGTTAGCAAGCCACTTGAAAGCATAACTGAGAGCAAGAAAATAAAGAGCGGAGGAAAAAAGAGACGTGATCACATTCAGTGCCAGGAAAAGAGACAGGTTCACACTCAATGCCAGGGTGAACCATCTGCCTCAAAGTAATCCTTGGTTTTTATAACTTTCCAGTCCACAGAAAAAACTTGGAGGCTTTACCAGATTTTCCATCAGTTCCCAATAATTAAAACAATCTTAGCTTATAATTGGCGCAACCCTGAGACAGCCTTACAACAGATCAACAAAGTCCAGTTCTCAAGACTGTAAGGTCTTTAGGGCAAGAACTGGCTTTTACTCTGTTTGTACAGCACCTGGCACAATGAGGCCCTGATCTCAGGGCTTGTCTTCACTACCCGCCTGGATCGGCGGATAGAAATTGATCTCTCGGGGATCGAATGATCGGGACGCGACAATCGATCCCCGAATCGAGCGTGTACTCCACCAGCCCAGGTAGGAGTAAGCACCGTCGATGGGGGAGCCGCGGCGGTCGATTTGCCGCCATCCTCACAGCGGGGTAAGTCGGATCGGATACGTTGAATTCAGCTACGCTATTCGCGTAGCTGAATATGCATATCTTAAATCGATCCACCCCCCAGTGTAGACCTAGCCTTAGTTGAGGCTTCCAGATGCTACTGCAACACACATCATAATAATAATTAATAATTAATAAAACAAAGATTCCCAGCATATATCAATGTCCCCTTAACATGACTTTAGTTAGGTGGGTTTAGGCCTTTCAGACCGGGATCATAAGTAACATTTTCAAAAGTGCCTAAGTGACATAGGAGCCAAATTCCCATTTTCTAAAGTGATTTAAGGTCAGATTTTTAAAGGTTATGTTTTTAGATTTTCGAAAGTGTACAGGGATCTACCTCTCATTGAAATCAAGGCGCTTAGTAGCCTAAATCCAAAATCATTTATGCTCTTGGAAAATTTTATTCTCAGTCTCCTCCCATTAGGTAGCCCAGATTCATTGGAATATATTGACAAAATCAATAATGATATAACATCCTCTTGTAGATGGTAGAGGCTTCCACCAAATAACATTTCAATTGCTGTGTGTTTATTTGTTCATGAATAAAAACCTAATAAGAGCTATAAAGTTAAGGAGTACAAAGTAGAAAAAAGCTATGGGATATATATATAAAAAGACACTAATAAAATGTATCAGACTCGAAAACTTTTCAGAAGCCTGGTAGAACAGCTAAGCTTAAATAACAAAGGCAAGGAAAGATTTGGTGTCTGAGTGTGAACATTTAAAACATGAGCATGAGACATGTTAGCCCTCAGACTCTTAACTTCAGTCCTCTCTAGTTTGAGGCCAGATAGTGCTGGTTTTCAAAAACAAATTTTGTTTGGTTGGTTTTTTTATTGATTTTTCAGGCAGAGGTGTGCTGCGTTTTGGGTTCTGGAATGTTTGTGCATCATGAAATCTCAAGAGTCTCCCTTCTCACATCCATTGCATGGAAGTTCTTTAGCAGCCATTTGACAATTTTGCTGTATGAGTGAGAAAGAAGGCAGTGAGAGAGTAACAGTAACAAATTCCAGTGTATTCACATGCAGAGATAGACACAGGAGGTAAACAAGTCAGAAGGCTGAGCATTAGGGAGGAAGTGATAGTCCTAAGCAGCTTTGCCAAATAGGGAAATATCTGTGTAGCCCCCTTCAGAAACCACCCGTTCCCCAAGCCGACTGATTCCTCCCTCTCAGTGGCTCTGTGACCTTTCTTAAAACCAGTGAGCCCTGGGTTCTCCGTGCACCTTGCCTTCCTCCTTCAAAGAGCAATAGGAGCTGCATCTCTTCCCGTTGCTGGAAGCAGATTCCCTGCAGTCAGCTTCTTTCCTCTCATGCCCCAGAAAGGTGTGTCTGTCCAATCTCAGTTCATATGTGTGAGCAGTCCCAGCTGTATGTAGGCTGGCTGGGGTCTGCAATTGGCTGCTCTGACATATATCACTGAGGCTCCTTGTCTGGTCCCCAAAGGCATGCCTCAGGCATCTGAGTAAGCAGGCTTTTGGGGACCTGATATTCCTACTCCTCTATGGAGTCTGAAAATAGTATGGTCCTACATCTGGGAAAGCTTCTGGATGTGTGGGGCATAGAGGTGGGAGTGCTGGATCCTGGTCAGGCAGTAGGGTGACCAGATGTCCTGATTTTATAGGGACAGTCCCGATTTTTGGGTCTTTTTCTCACATAGGCACCTATTACCCCCCACCTCCTGTCCCGATTTTTGACACTTGCTATCTGGTCAGCCTATCAGGCAGGAAAGAAGTTACCCAGGGACTAGGGTTGCCAACTTTGGCTGGATAAATTCTTGGAGGTTTCATCACATGACATTAGCTTTAATTAAAGATTAATCTTTAAATCCTGGAGACTCCAGGACAACCCTGGAAGGTTGGCAACCCTACAGACTGATATATTTACAAATGAGGGAACTGTGTCACAGAGAAGTTGAATGATTTGCCCAAAGACACATGGGGTGTCTGTGGCCGAGCTTTGCATTGAACCCTGATGTCCTGAACCTTAATCACAAGACCATCCATCTCTCCACACAATAGGTTGTGAAGGTTAATGTACATTGAAATTGGGCTAACGAGTGTGGATAAGATGAAAACTGATACTACGTTTCACTCAAGCAGAACCAAACCCAAACTGATTTTGACTGTAACAGAAACATCCAGATAATCTGATTATCTCTTGGAGTTGGACATGCTGTACCTGTTGGGACTTGATGTTCAATTAAAATGAAAGGCTTTTCTCCATGAATAAGACAGTAAGTGCTGAATATGTAAACAGTCAAATGTTCGCTTAATAATCTTTATAACTGAGGGAATTGCTACTGTCTTTAAATCAGGATAATTTCATTTTATATTTCTATCACCCCTTTGGTCCTGAAGGATTCCAAAGTACTTTACAAAGCAGGAAGTTATGTTAGTTATGAGTTTTGTGACCAGCAATTACAAACATATCTCTTTAGACCACTGGATTGCAGCAAGCCTTGACATAGAGAACAGCAGCCGGGTGGGTAATTAGGTGTACTATAGTGCATGGCAGTGAAGGGAGGGAAAATTTTCAACCAACGACATTGGACAAACTCCTATTTTTATGAAAAATGCTCAGGACGTTTAATACCATTGCAAGTTTTCAGACTTTGTCTCAAAGGGCCAGTGCAGTAAACTTCATGACATTGCATGTATCTAGCTCCGAAGGATGTAGGGTTGGATCAATCTCACCATAATTCCTAACTGCTCATTTGCCCCAAAACCTCTCCCTAGGGTCTCATTCGGTCATCCTCTCCAATCACTTTTTCAGTGTGTGAGGAAACATAAAAGGGAACCATGCCACATTTTGGGCCGCAGTGTCATTGGTGCCCACATGACTAAAACCGAGTGAATATCTAAGGGGGAAAATCCTTAAATGTATCACTCAAATAAAAAAAATTGAATTCACTTTGTCAGCTTTTACCCATCTTTTGTTTTCTTTCTCAGAATATTCCAGTGACATAAGCATGTTTGAAGTGAATTTTAGGAATATGCAAAGCAATCACATTTTACCTTTGTAAACATGAATATTTGCACCGGAAACCTGACTTTAGGAATTATTCTAACCCAATCAGGGAGACAAAATAACACCATTGTCCAGATTTTTAAAAGCATTTAAGCATCTGAAGATGCAGCTAGGGATCTTACTGGGATTTTTCATAAGTGCCTAGGCAACTAACTCCACTGGCTAGCCAGGTGACATTGGGCAAGTCACTTCACTACTTTGTGCCTCAGTTTCCCGAACTGTAAAGTGGGAAAATGACACTTATCTTCTTTGTAAATTGCTTTGAGAGCTATTATTACAATTGTCAACTGAATTGTTCCCTGTGAATTATTCATTCTCTTCTACACCTCTGCATGCACAGAGAAAGACAAATTGGATTAAATTTTATTTGGACAAAATAGAGGAGTTACTGGTGAGTAAAGAGAGACCTGTGGTTTAGCAGAGATTTTATCTGCTGCTTCTTTTGAAATGCTGTGCTCAGCTTTCAAGGATGTTTGCAAATTATGGTTCCTTGTCTACTCCTGGATTCCCACGTAGCAATGGTGGCCATGTGTCCTTTCTCACATTTATGACTCACTGTAAGACTGATGGCATCTATTCATGTTTTTTCCTCTGTTCCCCTTGCATCACTCAGAGAATCTAGTCTATTTTTTTCCCGTTGTTGTTGTGCACTAGGTAAACCAAATATAGGGTACTCAATTGTGCCAGCATAAGGTTTTGAGGGAGAGGTTTTCTTTATACACATAAGTCTTTCTTTTACCTAAAAATATTGTTTATAATGAATAATCCAAGGAATAAATACAAATTTTAATTACAGAAAACAAAAGCTCTCAAACTAGAAACCCAAAAGTTCCAGAGGCGTCTGTGAATTCTCAGACTTCACAAGGTTCAATCCTCCCTAATAAACACTGTGCCAACTAAAATACTTAGAACAAAATAGTGATGCGCTAAGTTTCAGAAACCATGTTCTAATAATGCTAGATAAAGGTTTGATAGATAGATTAAAGTTAATAGGAACTTCCCATCAATAAACAAACAATAACATCAGCAGATACTGCATGCACAGGCCTAGAGATTAATTTAATGAATGAAGCTGGGGTTGAGTAAGATAGTATCTGGACTTCTCTTGCAGACGATGATTCCAAGAAGTCCAAATAAAGACTAAATTAAATGTTATACTGACACAGACACTAGCATCCCTCTGCACATCAGTTAGGTGCACTTAGGTTAGGCTTATGGTTTCTGAATATGAATCTAGTTCCACTTGGACCTTGTCAAACTGAACAATCAAGCCATTTTAGCAGGAATTGTATTAAATGCAAGTTTGAACGTCATTAAAAACTCAGTACAGATGAGGCCTAAACAATATTCACAGTAAAGTCTACAAAATGGTGGGACTTCCATGGTGCAATGTGTGGGTTTTCTAAAAGGACCAGATCATGCATGTGAGTAGGGCATTGGCCCCATTAGCTTGCTCTAGCTGTAAGAAAGTCCATTCATTTCAAGAGTCTTATAAATATTGTCTATCCCCTTAGTCTGGTAATAAACAACAAATAGGGGAATGTACCATATAAAACAAATATACAATTCATGACAGAAGATAAACAGATTTTTGCTGAGATAAAAAAGTCCTTGGAAATATTTATTGTTTTTGATCCCAATGAATTATAATCTGCTTTGAGGAACTGGCAGCTGAATATACATTGTGACTACTTTTTGTATGCTACTAGATGTGCATGACACATGTAGAGGGTTAATATAGCATACAGTAATTGACGAAACTCTTGTTAAAATAAATTTTTGGGAATCTTGAGACCTTTTACCATTTGTGCCATGATAATACGGGCTGGAAGGAAACTCACTTGAAGGACATTTTAATGGCAACACGTTTAATGAAGTCAATTGGTAGTTTTATAATGGCAGCAGAGTGTATGTTCTTGCCATTTTCCCATTTAAAAAGAATAAAAGGCCAACCAAGGACCAGTCAGTCAAACTGAAATAGGATTTGATGACATTTTCACTCCTGAACTCTTGGTATAAAATGGTCATCTAAGAAAGAACTGATCGGAAATGTGAGAAATTTGGCACTAAAACTGCATAATTGCACGTAAGTGCTGAAAGAAAAAAATGATCAGGTAAAGATATTGCACTTTATATTATATCTTTGGAAAGTTTGTATTGGTGTATATGTATGTATATATTAAGTTTTCCTTTAAAAAAAATTAAACTAATTTGCGTTTTTCCTTGCAGTCTGTTCAGGTTAAACTTCATTTTAATTATTTGGATCTCAACAATGCACCTGTGGGGGTGTTACCCAACTGTCCCTTCTACGGTAAGCTAATCTTTGAACATCATCTACTTCATTTATTTTAAATAGACATTTTAGTTAAATTTAGTTGGATTATTTTTAAATACTATTTGATCAAACTTGTTTTTATGTTAAAGGTGTAGAATAAATATTACTATCAAATGTTCCTTGTTATGAAGAATTAGTTGCTAGCAAGGTAGACAGGATTCTCTCTAAAAGAATCTATTAGGCATGAAGTGTTTATGCTTTTGTGCATGGGATGCAGCATATGCATTGGTTTCAGCCCTGGGACTGAGAATGGGAAGCACTGAGCTCTGACACTGACTTCCTCTCTATTTCATCTCCCTATATTAGCTTCCCCATCTGTAAAATAGAAATAACAACACATATTTACTTCATACTGTTATTAGTTACTATTTGTAAAGTTCTGTAACTGTTAGGCATTCTTAATAGGTTTGTATGCTGAAGGATAACTCCTAAGCAATATTGTAGTTGTCTTATTAAAAGGAACCAATGGGAAAAAAACATCAGCCTATAGAATGACCAGTAATATTTTATCCATATTATGTATCTATGTATTTTAATAAAGTTCTGTAAAGTAGAAGTAAACAGGATATATACCAATATTTGATGTTTGGGATGGGGGAAAATACTATAGTAGAATATTAAACTTTATATAAAGTGCCCCATGAAAGATTATGCAAACATGTTCTGAATTAGATGTCTTGCTCCAAATAGTAATTAAGTAGTTCAATGTTCAATTTCCATGTTAGAATGTAGTTTTATTTAAAGTATTTTGCTGTATTTATTTTAACTAGAATATTATTTATTGGAATATTATATTTAGTTGGGATTCCTTTTTTTTCCCCTTTCAGGCATGTATTTTATATCACCAGATTTTCATTAATGAAATCTATCTCCACTACAAATAGTATCTACTTGTGTCTGTTTTCTTTTTATGTTGATGTGAAGTTCGAATTAATCTTCATCAATCAGTCTTCTGATTTTTGTGTGTATGTTTTATTTGTGTAACTGTTTAATCCTGTTTCATCTTTGATCATATATTGTTTAGACCTATTTTGAACTATTTGACTAGCCATATTTCATTTCAGCTCTCATTATGGCAATGATAAAGTATGTCAAATGCTTTTTTATTGTTTAATATATGCCCAATGCCTTTCACTTTCAAATAAGATTAACAGAATGATGACCTTGTTATCCATTAGTACAAATCCTTGTATGGGTTACAGTGGTGTCTCTAGAATCTCGAGATGGAATTTGCTTGCTTTATGCTTCTTGAAGATTTTTTTTTTTATAAAAATGGATAATTTCCATTTGTAAGAAAGCCATAAGCAGAGAGATTGTGTAATGCAGTGGATGGGGTGTGTTACTGGGAATTTGCCTCAGACTCACTGGGTGACCTTAGGCAAATCATAATAATAATACCCATCTTTTGTTAAGTGTTTAGAGATCTATTAATGAGAATATTATTAAGTATTAGATGGTATTATTATAAATAATTATCAGATCAATACTAATATTCCATGGGAGTTTTGCCATTGACTTCAGTGGAGCCAGATTTTCACCTCATGGCTTTATATTTAGTGACTTCTCAAACATTAATGAAACATCTGAAGATATGTACACATAGACATATACAGTAGGTATATTGTACAATAGATACCCCCATTGACTGCTAGTGTAATAGGATGAAAGGCTTTATGTAACTACTGTATGAGAGGATAGAAAATATAGCTAATTATGGCTCCCTCAGTATGTATTTTATACATTTTTATAATTGTAAGATACAGTAAAAGCTCTGAGTGTATATGTGTGAGAGAAAGAAAGGGGAGGAGGGGGAGAGAAAGATACCAGACTACTTAAATGCAAATAATCAAAAATATTTTTGTCAGTATTAAGAAACATAATCAGGACTGTCACTATAATAGTGAAAGAGAAACCCCAAAAGCTGCTGTACATTACTGATGTTTCCATTTCTGGTGTTATCTATCTTTTAAACTAAATAGATTTCATGTAAATGGTAGTGAAATTGCTGTTACATTATTAAGAGAAAAATTTTATTTTATAATGGCAAATGTGTACTGTACTCTAGAGAAAAGTGACTGTCACCTGCCACAACAGACAACGTCGTTAGTGCTGCATTGAAAATAACAATGTTTTGGATGATAAATATAACTATAGAAATATCAGAATTTTATACAGGTAAAACACCACTTGCATTTTCAGAAAAACTATAAAAACATCCAATTTGGATACTTTTAATCCAAAGCAAATAATAGTTAATCCTTGTCATTTTAAGCATAAATGACTTTTTTGTTTTTCGGCTTTGCTTTTTACAGTGGGCAAGTCCCAGCAAATGTGCAAATCCATAATTATGGCTTTTCTGATCTGTGATATATATTTTTTTAATCTTCTGAGCAATAATCCTTTTTATTTGAATTGCCAGCTGTCCAGGAAATCTGATTACTGTCTCATCCTGCTGAATAGCTGCTTAGCCAAGCTGGACAGGAGTGAAGAATTGACTTTTCTAAAACCTTTCCTGGAGAAGTCTTTCATTAAAAGGTCCTTTCGCAATGGAGTTGGATCAGGAATTAAAAAAACTTCCTTTCAAAGAGCAAAGTAATAAGTAACTGCTCAAGAAAGTATCCTCAACTTTAGCATCTAACATTTAACTGTGAGCTTAAAATAATTTGCAATGCATTTCTGTGATAAAACCAAAAGAGACAACTGTATCAGCATGTTCATAATATAAACAGATGTTTATTTCAAATAGTGCAAGCCAAGTGAAGCAGATTAAATTGTTCAGTACGGGCATTGTTTTCAAAGTTACAATATCATAAAGTTTTGTATTGATACAAATGTGTTTTCAGCTGGTTAATTCCTCGTTTGTAAGACTACAGATTTAATCAGATTGCTCTTGATTAACACAAAAATAGTTCTGTGCTTTGAAAGCATGCACACATGCAACCGATCTTGGGGATGGCAGCATTATATCCTACATATGCTCATCTTTGGTCTAAAAGATATCCTTATGGTTAATGCAGGGCATAGCTTCACTTTATTAGCCTGATTATCATTTACATGAAGACCACTTTACACCACTTTGGTAATATAAAGAGGGTCTTAAAATGTAATTTAAGACATCTTTACACTGCTCTAGAGGTGTAAAGGGCCATTCGTGAAAAAGAATCAGGCCCTATGTTTACACTCTAATTTATTTTTAATATAGTTATTTAAAATGACTTCAGCAGGAAGTAATCTCTTGAGATGTCATTTCATTTTCAGGAGTGTCCTGGGAAATCATTCAAAGTCACTGTAGCAGTGCATGTCCCTTTGCTTCAATTAATCAATTAATGTAGGCAACAAACATCTGATGATATCTGCCAAATGTAGGGCTTGCCTATTTTCTGCTGTTATGGCTGTGCTCTAATGAACAGTGGTCCATGTTTGTTTTTTCTTTGCTGTAAAGTAACTGGATAGATGTTTGTTCTCAAAATATTGTAGATTTTGTCAGCTGGAAAGGTCATCTGCAGAGTTACATTATTTGTGTGAATTTTACCTTGTGGCCATTTCCTTCAAAAAGTGATGTAACAAACTCTGAATGTCGGCTTAAAAATGTAGCAATGTGTATTTGTTCAGATGCATTTTGAATTCCAAAAAAATCTATTAATAAATCAATGTATGGATCATTTCACATATCTCATTTCTAACATTATGAAGAATGAAATGGTGTTATTAGACTGGGAACAGTGTTTATTTGTCTGAACTGTCACAAAAGGAACATTGTCATTAATCATTGTTTTCGTGTTAAGAAAATATTGGATACAAGTTCTCAGCTCAGCGGTGCTCATTGCCTACTGGTTGCAGCTGAGTGGGTGGGGTTGGGGAGAGTTCAAAGTAACTGGTTGCTGCTCCCTGATTCTGGGGACAATTCTATATTGATTCTAGTCCATTTTAGAACAGCTATGGGACTTCTCTAAAGCATGTCTGGAGATATCTCCAGAGGCCATTAGGGGTATGTCTACACAGCAAAGAAAAACCTGCAGCTGGCCCATGCCAACTAGGCTCAAAGGGCTCAGGCTCCAGGGTTATTTCATTGCTGGGTAGACATCTAGGCTCGGGCTGAAGCCTGGGCTCTAGGATCCTGCAAGGTGGGAGGGTCCCAGAGCTTGGGCTCCAGCTTGAACCCAGAAGTCTACACAGAAATGAAACAGCCCCGCAACCCAAGCCCTGCAAGCCCAGTCAGTTGGCATGGGCTAGCTGCAGGTATTTCTTTGCTGTGTAGACCTACCCCTGATACATGCACAGATTTTTTAAGGTGTTGCCCTATTCAGCATTATAAGTAGGGTTGGCAGAATTTGATTTTAATCGGGTTTTTTTTTTTCAATTTTTATTGCTTTAAATGTTCACAGTTGTGGGAAATTAAGGGGATGGGTTAGATAATTATTTAATGTCAGTAAACATTGAGATTTATAAAGTTAAAGCTTTATAACCATTAAAACACAAATTATCAACATGTCAAAATATGCAAAGCAAATATCCTTAAACCATAATAAGTTCTCAAGCAGCATTTTTCGTACTTTGCCTACCTGTACATTTCAATTATTATCATTAGAAATATTTTTTTCATTGGGTTATGTGCGTATGGTGAAATTGAAGTTTACCAACATTTAACATAAAAATCTAGTCTGTCCAAGCCTAATCACAAAATCTAAGTGCCTTAGATAGCTACATCCCACTTTCAAAAGTCACTTAATCACTTAGGAGCTTATGTCTCATTGAAAGTCAATGAGACTTAGGCTCCAAAGTGCCTAAATCACTTTTAAGTGGCTTTCTGCCCAGTATTCACCTAAATGATAATATAAAACCTGAGTGATATAAAGCCTGAAAAATGCCCGTATCCAACTAAATTACACAAGTGGCTCTGCCATCTGTTGTCTGATCTTGCATTCACTGCACACTCAAATCTCTCATTGCTGATGCTGTCTTTTATAGGAATGCTAAAATCCTTTCTATGCTTTAAAGGTAGATTTTTTTTGAAGGAACATAGAGTAACCATAGTGACCTTTGTCAGAAAATAAGGATGTAAGACAGTGGTGGTGATATTGCTAAGCACGTTAATGTTTGCTCCATTTGCCTATACAGTCGTAGTCCACTTGATAAAGAGATTTCTTATCCTGAAAATATGATATATAGGGCTACGTTTTCAATGCACAAATACCCATATTGAAGGATGCAGAAATTTTGGCCTATAGCATTATTAAACTATAAAAACAAATTACATGGCCATCAATACTTTTTCATTATTCTGTGACAAAACATTTCATTCACTTGCACTGTTGATTAGTTATTCTTGCAAACACGAGAGAGAGAGGTGTGATCTAGGGATTGGAGCACAATAGAGGGAGCCAGGAATGCCTGAGATCAATCCTAGCTATTAACAGTGACTCTTTCTGTAGCCTCAGATAAGTCCCTTCACTTCTTCTCAGTTTCCCCATCTGTAAAATAAGTAATTACGTTTATCCAGCTATCTCAAATCTGCAGTCAGGATTAATTGATTTTTACAGTACTTTGAAGACGAAAAGTGATTCATAGGCGCTAAGCAAGAGAAGGGATAGTCTTCTTCTAAGCTAAAGCACTGGACTGGGATTCAGAGGATGTGAGTTCTAGTCCCAACTCTGCTACAGACGTCTAGTGTCACCTTGAGCAAACAATATCACTGATTTTTGTTGTGTGCCTGTTTACACGCCTGTAAAATGGGTACAATAATATTGACCTACATCCTTAGGTGTGGGGGAAGATACATTTATTAAGACATTCAGACCCTATGGTGATGGATCTGAAAAGCCTTTAAATAAATATTATTATTCTTTTCTCTTTACTGGATGCTATAATCCACTCTTTTAAAAAGACACTGTCAGTTCAGATTTACTCTCTTTAAATACTGTATGCAGAATCTCTGGCCTATGAGGGTATTTAATTTATTTTGCTCCAAAATTTTTGGACAGATAAACAGCTGTATTTTAAAAGTCTTGTAAATCTCAACCTGCAAATGAAATATGGCCTGTGGAAGCACTCCTCAGGTGTAGTTATTATTATTACTGTTTAACATTTATATTGCAGTAGTACTTTAAGACCACAACTACATTTGGGCCCATTATGCTAGGAGCTGTATAAACAGCTAGGAAATGGTGGTGCTGACCCCAAAGAGCTAGTAAATTTCATAGGCTAGATTTGCAAACAAAAATCCACTTCAACTAGTAATAAAAACATGTATAATCACGAACTATATATAAGTGCCTATGAGCCACAGCACATAAGAGGAATGTACAAAATTGGTCCAGTAACAGATATTACCTTACCCACCTCGTCTCTCAAAGTAACTCAAGAATTCTGGACTAATATGTGGTTTCTCAGGCTACTATGATACATGGGAGCCAGTCTGTGCATTCACGGGGGGCTGTTGTGCGGACACTGCATCAACATCGTGGTACGTCAAAGATTTCATCATGGCTTCCCTAACTACTGCAGGCCGGGCTACTGCCATGTACAAGACTTCCCCAGCAGGACAAGAAAAACTATTCTGGGGTGTGCCGTAAAGATAAGATCACCTCTTAAGACCCACCTCTTGTGTGAGTCTGGAGCCCCATGAAGGAGAATCTCAGCCTTTCTAATTCTTTTCCTTGAGAAGTTAGCCCGGAAAACATATATTGACATAAGCCGATATAACAGATCACTACGTTTGAAAGGAACAAGCAGCTGGGTACCATTTATATAGCAGGAGGCTTGCGGGTGACAGGGGCACAAAGAGATTCCCCTTTCCCTTGCCTCCAGACACACATTCTTTGAATGCAGAAGGAGTCGGTTAGATTTGCAGGGTATCGCAAAGACTCTTCTCACTAACTGCCCCCAAAATGTGTAAGCTGGCCTCGTGCACAATCATGTGGTCATGGTGGACAGGGAAAGGTTGTGTTTGTGAGAAGTGTTTCAAAGGCGTGTCCAAAAATACTACCAACAGCCCTGCTTGGTACTGTTTTCAGTCCTCTTTGAGGATGGGACTGAGGTGGCTGCTGCTCACTCAGGCCTCTGCTGAGCTGTAGGTAGCATCTGCTATTGCTTCAGCCACAGCTGAAGACACAAGGAAAACTGCATTGTCACCAATGCTGCTAGGTGTACATGAATGTAGGAAGGACTGAAGGAAACACACGTGTAGTCCCTGAATTCCACTCTCTGGTTGCTCCAACATCATATGAGAAGGCATTGGAGAGGAGACAAGGCTAAGATACTGCAGCCTACCACAGCTTGTCTCTCCCCCAGCTGAGGCCTACCTGCTGAACCCCAGCCCAGGGTTTAAAGTACTGGCATCATAGTATCCCTGTACCCTCCATCCACTATGCCCAGGTGAGACCTTTCCCTTATCTCACTAGCTAGAAAAGACCATAGGAGAAGATCTATCCACTCAAGAACCAAAGGAAGCCCATTTCCCAACCTGCCTATGCTAGAGGTTCATGCTACGTATGTGACCAGCCACCACATAGCCAGAGGCCACAGGATGACTCAGCTTCCACCATCACTGCCAGTAGAGGCTAAAGGTTGCCCACCAGCCTGCCATCATTGCTGCTGTGAGGAATAGCTGCAAGGTAGATAATTAGGGAAGCTTCCAGGAGGTGGTGGGATGGGGAAAGCATGGTGGAATTTGGGGTGGAGATGAAAGGATTAATGAAATAGGCAGGATAAGTGTAAGAAATTAAGCGAGGGAATAAATAAATTGAATTGATGGGTATATGGAGGAAGGAGGGAAGAGACTAGAATTGATGAATTTTTCTGATAAGTGGGCGGGAAGTGTCTGAGATGTATGGGTTTTTTTTTCAGAGGAGTGAGGGTAAAGTCTGAAACTCATAGACTGTGAGCTGGGGTAAGGCCACCTGGCCATGGCCTGCCCACTTTGAAAGAGGAATATGGAAAACAGGATTGTTACTTGGCTGTGTTTTGACCAGTCTGGCCAGTTTTTCTACTCTGGTTAGTTGCTGATCAAGTGTGTTGTTTGTCAGGGGTTTTGCTGCACACACATGCAGCCTCTTGTGCTGAAATCTTGTAACTAGCAACCACACACACTGTGGCCAGGAGCATGCTGCAGCCAGCACCTGGGTCCTGCTCTGCTTGCACAGTGTGCTGCATCCTCACCTGCTGACAGCTGAAACTGCGGCAGCTCTGCTCAGTGCTGCAGACTGGCTGGGAAGAGGGACAGAGTAAGGTAAGGAGTGGGGGTGGGCAAGGCAGGAGCTTCCGAGAGAGGACAGTAGGGCTGAGGCTCTTGGGAGGGGATGGGTGTAGGAGCTCATGGGCCAGGGGGTCAGGTTGCTATTAGGGGGACACCTGAGAAGGGAAGAGGAGGCTCAGGCACAGTGTGGGGGGGAATCTATGCCCCACACACATACTTTAAATGATGCTCTGCACACTCTGCTGGAACTGATGGGTTTTATGGCAGGCGGAGTAGAAGAGTATGGGATTGATGTTTTTTCTGAGGGATGTTCAGTTTAGAAATAGCACTGCTGTGTTTCGTGTGAACTGTAGCGTGGGTGCCTGGTGTCTCCATTCTCCTCTATATGCTGGGTTCCCCAGCAGGACACTCTCTCCCTGGATGCACTGCAGTCAGGCTACTCCCAGGATGCACTGTGATGACTCAGCAAAGCAGGAGACTGGTGCATCATGCAGGATGTGATCTGACCTGAGAACGCAGCCCACAAAGAAGAATGGGAAGATGAGGCAGACATTTTCAATGGGGAAAAAGCCGCACTTTCCAACCAGCTTTACTGAGGAAAAATATTTTTGAGGAAGCTTCTTGGTAAAATTTTGACTACCCATCAGTGTAATAATCTCTTTGCAAAGAACTATGCATATTATTAAATGTTGTCTGGTGTTACAACGTCCCCTAATAAAGATATCTAAGCGGAGCAATGCCATAGTACAAGGAGGCTGATGTTCAGTACTAGCTTGATATGAAAAGAATAAATCCAATAAAACATAAACAAGTGAAATCCGCCAGATGCCAGTTGGTGGAATTAATATTTTTTTCACACTTTATTGACATAAAGGCAATTAGATAACCTGATGTAATGGCACATTATTTACCTGCAAGATTGAAAATTAGTTATTGTAATGACATACTGATACAGAGTTTTATGTTTACCAAGCATACATTAAAGACATGAGTTTTTTCCTGTTTAGGCCTCCTAATTTGCTATTATTTGCAGGTGCTCCCTCAGGGCCTCGGGGCAACCCTACAAGTAGCCCCTTACCTCAGTTTCCCTCTTAGGTCCCCACTAACTCTAGGCCATCTTTTCCTTTTGTCTATTAACATACACCTCTACCCCGATATAAAGCTGTCCTCGGGAGCCAAAAAATCTTACGGCGTTATAGGAGAAACCGCGTTATATCAAACTTGCTATGATCCGCTGGAGCGCGCAGCCCCCGCCCCCCCCCGGGAGACCGCATTATATCTGAATTCATGTTATATCGGGTCACGTTATATCGGGGTAGAGGTGTAGTTTATTAACAAAAAATAGTGCAGTCAATAATAAAAGTCCAAATCACCCCTAGTGCATGTGGTCCTTAAAACCCAGTTTCGTTCTCACCATATCTGGAGTCTTCTGCCACACCTCTGTACCTCTGCCAGGACAGCAACCCCAGCCCTTCTGGCTGGGGTGCAACCCCACTCTTTCAAGTGGGAACTCTTGTAGCCTCTTTGCTGGGAGCATTCTTGCCAGGAGAGCTTCCCTCCCTCCCCATGGTCCTCTCACTGTTCCTCAGGGTATAACTCTCTAGCAAGAGTACATAAGCTCCTCTGCTTCTCTTCCTTCCTTCAGCCATCTCTGGCACTTAGTGCTGGTGCGCCAGCTTACAGCCAGCAGCCATCTCTTTCTGTGGCTGCTCTTCCTGCCTTCAGTCCTACAGCCCTGTTTCTCTGGCTTGGGGATGCCAGCCAGCAAACCCTTCTTGCTGCTCTCCTCCCTTCAACCTTCTCCCAGGAGCCACCTTCTGCCTCTAGCAGTTCTCATTTCCTGCTTTCTCCTGAGTGACTCAGTCTGCTCTGACTTTCCCAGGCACTAGACCTTTTATAGCCCCCAGGTGCTGCCCACCCCCTTTATTCGACCTACTAGGAGCACCTAGACTGGAACAGGAGAGCTGAGCCCAGTTTCATTTAATGGACCAGCTACCCTGTTACATGCATATAGATGGTTAATTTAGTACAATAAAATACTCTAAGCATAATAAGGAAAAATATCTTGCCACATTTAGCTCTAAATATCATTTTGACCTCAGGAAAGAACAAGACAGATGTGAGAGAGTATATTAGTTGTTGTCACTACCATAATAAAATAAAGATAAAAATCATAGTGCAGAAAGAAGCCAACACAACTATTAAGAGTCTGAATTATAAAGTAAATCTAAATTTAACTTACTGTGGGTTCTAGCACTTAAAAGATTCACTGTGAAAAACATTTCTAATAGTAGAGTGTTTATGTGATGCGTCATTGATGAGTTTGTGTAATTACACATTTAATTAGTGTTGGGAAAGAAAAAAGTTTCAAAGGTACACTTTTTATAGGTCTGACAAAATACTTCACTATATTTAGAGTTTATGTCTAATACATTACAGGTTAGGCATTGCATTTTTTTTCTAATACAGGAGAGGTTTTTGTCCTGTTATAAAATGGTGTATTTAAATGAGGATGAATAACCTGAGAATATATTTTGCTGACAGAGAAAATATAATATACTGAACAACTTAAAATTCTGCTATCTAGTATTTGCTGTCTTATAACACTGGGGTGCCTGTGACCCAGGGACCCCTTGGTGCCAACTGGCAGAGGGCTCAGGGTGTGTACAAGGTTTACAGGGATCCCCTTACATGCATGCTTAAGTCTGATTGACTTCAGTAGCCCCTAAGCATGTGCTTAAGTGTAATCCTGAATAGAAATGCTTTTCTGAATCAGGGTTTTCATAATCCGTTGATGCACTTGATTGCTTGAAGGTTCACTTTCAATGCACCAATAGCCTATAATGTAAACCCTGGAGTGGCTTATTTCTATGTTGGTTTATATGATCCAATAATGTACACTCATCTTTCAGTTTATGAAATTCTTAAATGTGTCAATGTATATATAAAATAAGGGGAAAATAGTAGCAATTATGGCACCTTTGCCAAGTGTGGATAAATGTATGGGCACATCATCAGTGTAATTGGGTCCAATCCCAAATCATCAAGTATTCCCAGTTTGAAGGTATGTGAAACTTTGTAGGGATGTGTCCTACATTTCTGAACACAAATAAATGTCCTCTGCCTGAAATAATTTTTCTGTAGGCTAGAGGCCATGATGAAATAGTCACCCCACTAGAACTGGCTGCCCTGTGAGGATCTCTCTGGTTAAGCCTGCTTTCCAGCTCCCCAGTGTTATGACAAGTGATGTATTTCATTATGCTGGTTTTTTTATGTTTTAATTTTAGCCAGGTCTGCAAATTATTCCTTTCTGCTGGCAATGTGACGCTTGTTAACTTCCTGGATCATAGGAGCAGCGCAGTCACAAGCATATTTTTTATTGCTCAGTGATGCCTAGCAAAGTGTACCCTGTGAAATGCCACTTCCATTTCATGTTTCACAGTTTTAAATTCATTTTCACATTCAAAATGTGGTAAAATTATTGTTGTGCTAGACACCATGGCATGTCAGTTAGGGTGTTAAGTCATTCACACAATTAGACAGCAATTGGAACTGGCTGGAATTCAGTACAACACAAAGAACCAACATGTCAATCAAAGAGACAAGCTATCCAATTGCTTATTATTGACTGGACTTCATCTCTTGGCATCAAAAGAGGTGCCAACTGTTGGCTATCACAATATGTTATGGCCAATGTCTGCAGAACAATATTGGATTGTGACTGCCACCCTTAAGATGTACAGCAGAATTACAGGTGTTCTAGTTTTATCAAAGAATCACAGAAATGTAGGGCTCAAAGGGACCTCAAGAAGTCATCTACTCCATCCCCCTGCACTGAGGCAGGACCAAGTAAACCTAGACCATCCATCCCAGATAGTTGTCTAACTTGTGCTTCAAAATTTCCAGTAATGGGGATTCCAGCCTCCCTTGAAGTTTGTTTGAGAGCTTAGCTACCTTTATAGTTAGGTTAGTTATTAGGGAAAAAACATCTAACTCTCTCTTGCTGCAGATTAAGCCCATTGCCTCTTATCCTACCTCCAGTGAACATGGAGAACAGAAAATCACCATCCTCTTTATAAGAGGCCTTAACATATTTGAAGACTATCAGGTCCCCCTCAGTTTTTTTTTTCAAGACTAAATATGTCCAGTTTTTTTAACCTTTCCTCATAGGTCTGTTTATCATTTTTGTTGCTCTCCTCTGGACTATCTCTAATTTGTCCACATCAATCCTAAAGTGTGACACTCAGAACTGGACAAAGTACTCCATCTGAGGCTTCATCAGTGTTGAGCAAAGTGGGACAATTACTTCCTGTGTCTTATATACGACATTCCTGTTAATATACCCAAGAAAGATAGTAGCCTTTTTTTATAACTGCATGACATTGTTGACTCTCATTCAGTTATGATCCACTATAACCCCCAGATCCCTTTTAGCAGTACTATCACCTAGCCAGTTATTCTCCATTTTGCATTTGTGCTATTGATTTTTCCTTCCTAAGTGAAATACTTTGCACTTGTCTTTATTAAATTTCATCTCATTGATTTCAGACCAGTTCGTCAACCTAGCAAGGTAATTTTGAATTCTAATCCTGTCCTCTAAAGTGCTTGCAACCCTACCCAGTTTGGTGTCATCTTCAGATTTTATAAGCATACTCTCTTCTCCATTATCTAAGTCATTAATTAAAAATATTGAATAGTACCAGACCCGGGCCTGAAGCTTGTGGGACCCCACTAGATGCGCCCTCCCAGTCTGACAGTGAACTATTGGTAACTACTCTGTGTGTAACCAATTGTGCACTAACCTTATAGTAATTTCATCTAGACCACATTTCCATAGTTTGTTTATGAGAATGTCATGTGGGACTGTGTCAAAAAAACTTAGTAAAATGAAGATATATCACATCTACTGCTTCATCACATCCATTAGGCCAGCAATCCCATTAAAGAAGAAAATTAGGTTGGTTTGGCATGATTTTTTCTTGACAAAGTCATGCTGGCTATTCCTTATAACCCTGTTATCCTCTAGGTGCTTACAAATTGTTTGTTCAATAATTTGTTCCAGTATCTTTCCAAATATTGAAGTTAGACTTACTGGTCTATAATTTCCTGGTTCCTCTTTGTTCACCTTTTGAAGATAGGTACTATTATAGCTCTTCTCCAGTCCTCTGGAACCTCACCTGTCCTCCATGAGTCCTCAAAGATAATTGCTAACAGTTTTGATATTGCTGCAGCTAGATAGTCTCTAAGGTGCCACAAGTACTCCTGTTCTTTTTGCAAATACCCTATGGTGAATTTCATCATGTCCTGACAACTTGAATACGTCTAACTTATCGAAATAGTCTTTAACCTGTTCTTTCCCTATTTTGGCTTGCATTCCTTCCCTCTTGCTGTTAACATTAATTGTGTTGGTAGCATTAATTGGTCATCATTAGCCTTTTTAGGGGAGGCTGAAGCAAAGTAGGCATTAAACATTGGAGCCTTCTTGATGTTATACATTCTTACTTTCCCCACTAAGTAGAGGACCTACACTTTCCTTCATTTTTTGCTTGCTCCTATTGTATTTAGATAACTTCTTCTTATTGCCTTTTATGTAGGGTTACCATACGTCCGGATTTTCCCGGACATGTCCGGCTTTTTGGTCCTCAAATCCCCGTCCGGGGGGAATTGGCAAAAAGCAGAACATGTCCAGGAAAATGCCGGCATCCCTGCCCCAGTCCCCTGCTTACCTGAGTGGCTACGGCAGGCTGCAAGCTGCAGGCGGATTCCCCCGCGGCGGCAGCTGCTGCTGCTCCCCCCAGACACCTCATCTCTGTGCAGCTGAAGAGCCGAGTTGCCCGAGCGCTACCAGCTTCACGGTTTGCCAGGCAACCCCCAGACCCCCAGACCCTGCGCCCCCGGCCGGGCGCTTCCCCTCCCGGGCTCCGGCTGTGCTGGGGAAGTGCTCGGCCAGGGGCGCAGCGGGTCTGGAGGTCTGGGGGTGCCCGGCAGTAGCGCTCGGGCAGTTGTTTCGCGTGGCTGGGAGGGAGGAGGGGGCGCTCAGAGGAGGGGGTGGAGTTGGGGCGGGGACTTTGGGGAAGGGGCGGAGTTGGGGTGGGTGCGGGGCTGGGGCGGGGCCAGGGCCCCGTGGAGTGTCCTCTTTTTTAAAACCTTAAATATGGTAATCCTACTTTTATGTACCTTGCTAGTTGTAACTGATTTTATGTCTTAGCCTTTCTGATTTTTGTCCCTTCATGCTTGGTGCTATTCTTTGGTATTCCTCCTTAGCAATTTATCCATGTTTCCACATTTTGTAAGGTTCCTTTTTGATTTTAAGGTAATTAAAGCACTCCGAATGCAGCTATATTGGCCTCTTACTACTATTCTTCCTATCTTTCCTTTGCATCAGGATAGTTTGCAGTTATGCCTTTAGTATTGTCTCCGTGAGAAACAGACAACTCTCCTGAACTTTTTTTATCCCTTAGATATTTTCTCATGGGACCTTACCTACAAGTTTTCTGAGTTTGTTCAAGTCTGATTTTTCAAAGTCCTTTGTCTTTATTCTGCTGTGCTCATTTTTTCCTTTCCTTAAAATAATTAAATCTATCATTTCATGATCACTTTCACACAAATTGCCTTATACCTTCAGATTCCCAAGTTCCAACCAATTCCTCCCTGTTGGGCAGAATCAAGTCTAAAATGGCTGTCCCCATGGTTACTTTCTCCATTTTCTGAAACAAAAATAAGTTCCCAATATATTCAAAGAACTAACTGGAAATTCTATGTTTTGGCATATTATTTTTCCAACAGATGTTTGGGTAGTTAAAGTCCCCCATTACTACTAGATCTTGTGTTTTGGATATTTCCATTATTTGTTCTAGCAATGCCTCATCCACTTCCTTTTCCTGATTTGATGGTCTATAGTAGACCCCCTATTGTAATGTCACCCCTATTTTTCCTCTTTTGTCTTTACCTAGAAACTTTTAACTGTTTCTCACCTCCTTCTGGACCTCAGAACAAGTATATATATGTTCTTGATGTGTCATGCAACACCTCCTCCCTTTTTTCCTTTTTTTCTAGTTCAAAAAAGAACTAAATAAGTTCATGGAGGATAGGTCCATCAATGGCTATTAGCCAAGATGGGCAGGTATGGTGTCCCGAGCCTCTGTTTGTGAGAAGCTGGGAATGGGCGACAGGGAATGGATCACTTAATGATTATCTTGTCTGTTCATTCCCTCTGGGGCACCTGGCATTGGCCACTGTCAGAAGACAGGATACTGGGCTAGATGGACCTTTGGTCTGACCCGGTATGGCTGTTCTTATGTTCCTGTCTGTCTTTCCTGAACAAGCTATATTTCTCTATGCCAATATTCCAGTCATGAGATTGATCCCACCAAGTCGCAGAGATACCAATTAAGTCATAATTTAGTTAATGTACTAATACTTCTGTTTTTTCCTGTTTATTCCCCCTACTCCTTGCATTTGTCTATAGACATCTAAGAAGTTGAACAGATTCCCCCACTGTTTTCCTTCTTGTTGCTTCTATGGCCCTATTGTAATATTCCAAGATCTCCCCAAAATGTTAAAGTCACTTTTTTCATGCTTACCTGTGGGCTTTTTTCACCTGTCCCTTGTGAACATCGTTTAAAGCCCTCCTCACTTGGTTGATGAGCCAGTGCATTTCCCCTTCTTGATCAGATGGACTCTACCTCTTTTCATCAGACTTCCTTCCCAGAGCAGCAGCCCATGCTGCAGAAAGCCGAAACCCTCCTGTCAACATCATCTGCACTGCCATGCATTCATCTACAGGATACACATGTTCCTGCTTGGGCCCTTCCCTCAACCAGGAAGATGAATAAGAACACACATCTGAGCCCAAACATCTACACAGCAGTTTTTAGCCCCACAGCCTGAATCCAAGTCAGATGACTTGGGCCAGCCACAGCAGTACCACGGGTCTTTTATTGCACTGTAGATGCAAGTGACTTCACAGCACAATTCCCATTGAAAGACAATGGAGTTTGTATTCCCAAGTCACTTATGCACTTTTAAAAATTCCAGCCAGGATCTCTATTTTTGTAACAACCGCTCTCTCTCTCTCTCTCTCTCTAACCTCTGCTGCAAAGCTGTGGCTTTGAGCTCAGGATGCTGTGTGATGTGCTATTGTCAGCTCATTGCGCAGTACATTATTCAAATCTGAGAAAAGAAACATGTGGAAGTACTGCGGGATGAGTATTTCTCAGCTACAGTTAGGAATCGCTTGTATTTTGCTCTTTTATCTGCAGTGTGCTATGTCGGTTTGTATATGTCAGTATTCAAACCCTGCAAATCACTCCCTCTGATCAGTAATTAAGGTGTTGTTTATATACTTTAGTTATGAAGTGACCTGCATTTATCTCCACTAAGTTGTCAGAATTAAATCAAGTGTATAACACAGTACAAGTTATCTGTCTCCTCACAGTACATTCTTCAAATACTGTATCTCTTTCCACTCAGTAACTATAGATCAATGGACAACAGCCATATGGGATTAGACCCAGTAAAAGGAAAAACGGGGTGGGGTTTAATCAGTGTTTACCTACCTGAATATTTTACCCTAATATATACCCTAATTTTGACTCTTTTCTTCATGGTTTGAATATCTTGGCAATAATCCCATAGTGCATTTTTAGCTACTGCAATCTGTAGTACATGTAGGGCTGTATGATTGAGGGCTATTACCCTTGACATGATTAAATGCTACTAGGAAAATATTTACTTCATTGATACGCAGACTTTATGCGTGAATAGGTATTGCTCAGTATGATTATATATATTACAAGGATGCCACTTGTCCTACTGTATTACAATTTTTTCGATATTTTATGATAGGCATTATGTTATGGGTGAAATCCTGGCCCCACTGAAGTCAGTGGGTGTTTTGCCATTGTCTTCAATAAATCAGAATTTCAGTCTATATCTTGAATGTTATATATGCTAATACTCTTCAGACCTGGGTTTAAAATATATAGTGATTTGAAAAGGAAAACATAACCTATTGTGGCTTTTTTTGGAGCTATTATAGGATTTTAATTAAGTAGCATGGTAGGTTTGCATTTTTTAAAAAAAATTTATAATAGATATTGTATATGTTTTTGAGGAAATGCATATTTTTATATTGTTTTGTTTTTATATGGCTGTATATAGATTATATTTTTTTATGTATTTGGGGCAGTTAAGTTTTAATAGAACCCCTTTATGTCTTTTTAGTAAATTTGATTATTAAATTGTTTATAGTTTAATGATTTTTATTAGATAGTTTTTTTGCTTGGATTATTTATAGATTTTGGGGAGGGGGGAAGGGCTTTTTTTTTTAGAATAGCTGCAAAGAAATTAAGAATTTTAAAAAATATATTTTTATAATGTTTAAATGCTTATTTTTTTAGTTTTTGCAGAGTTAATTGTTTATTTTTTTAATTATTTGTTTATTTTTAAAATAATATTTTAATTAATTTAGATTTTATTACTTTAAGTATTGTTTTGGGGATTTAAATTTTTTATGTTTGTATTTTTTATTTTTGTTATGTTTTTAGGGCTTTTAATTTGTTTTTTAATTTTTTTGTTTTTTGTTTGGCTGGGCTTGATTTTGCTTTTTTGTTGAACTGTTTTTTTTTATGGGCATAGGCTTTGTTTTATTATAAATTTAGCAAGGAGGGTGGGCTTTTTAACTAGCCCCCACCTCTTCTGGTCCCTTTCCTTTTTGTAATTACCCCACGGGGTGCTTTTTTTGTAGTTGGGGGTGCCGTACATATGACCTTTTCTTTTTTTATTTGCTGGACCTTTTTTTGGTTTTAGTGAGAGCTGCTATAGGGGTGCAACAAAGTTTTGCCCAAAACTGAGGATTTTTACAAAGGGAGAGATTAAAGTCAGCCCTCACAAGGGTTACCCGATTCATCCCCCGTGAGGCTTGCCACCTGGACCGAACGCACGGCCAATTGACGTTTTAATTGTTTAATTTCTTGGGCCTGTGACACCCTTACTCATGTTGAGTTGTATCTTGCTCCTTGAACAGTCACAATGAAGTCAATGGAACCATTCCAGGAGTAAACTGCTACTCTGTGTGAGTAAGGATATCAGAATCTGCCCCTTCAACAGCACATCTTTACTGTACTTTAGAAGTTCCATTCCAATAGTCTATTTCCTTCTGACTCACACAAGAATTACACATTATACAAAGCATGAAGGGAAAAAATGCAGTCTCGTTAGGACTATACAAGACTCATATATTGGTTACCATTAAAAAGTCAGCATTTACCAACATTTACAACAATAGCATTTCAGAAACTTGGTATATGCTGACTTTTTAATGGTGACCCAGGGGTAATTTTATATTTTACTTTATGCCTCGTTAAAGACAAAAGTAGACAGTTGCAATGGTTCCTACAGATAAATGCTTTTGGGAGTGACTAGGTAAGCAAAACTACTAAAGGTAAATAGAATCAATTGTTGTTTGGGGAGTACCCCTATGTTAGAATGTTTAGAAAGCTGTTTTCTATGGGCTGCATTTAAAATCTCAGATCTTCCAAAAACAATCTAGTAGAATATAACAAATAAAAACTGACTCTCACCCAACATGTACAACAAATCAAGTCATATGCTGGAGACAGAGGGTCTGATTCTGTCTTCTGTGACAGCAGTTTTATGCCATGGCATTGCATTGGCATAAAACTAGTGCTACAGAGCTATAGAATTGAGCTCCAAATCTATTCTATGCAAATAGAATAATGTAAAAAAAGAAATTGGGTCACTTTTCCTGCATGATAGATGTAACAGCAGAGACTCAAAGGCACTGTATCTCTGAAATAAAGACGAAAAGTTGCAGTTCTTAGGGCATGTTCTGAATAAATACTGAGCCAAATGCAGCACAGGTATAAAGAGCTTCACCTCTATGGACTCCAATTAATTTGGCTTACTTCCTTTCTATTAAAATGACATTGATAGTCATACAAATTACAGGACAGAGTGACACCTGACAGTGAGATTTAAGTGTCTCTTGACTAAGTGAGATACCGCTCCTAAAACAGTCAACATTCATTAAGGAAGTATGTTCTTGTGGTTAGGACACTGCACTGGGACTCAGGATGTCCAATTCCTAATACTATCACAAGCTTCCTGTGTGGCCTTAGGCAAATCACTTAATAGCTCTGTGCCCCAGTTTCTCATTTGTAAAATAGAGCTTATCCTTTGCTTGCTTATTTAGTTGTAGGCTATTCAGAATAGGGCCTGTCTTTTAGTGCGAGGGTGTGTCTACACTTGTGACTGTACACAGTTATATGTACATTGTTGTGCCATACCCCTCCTAGTGGCCATACCTGAAGCACTGAAGAATGATCCTGAAGGATAGTCTTGTGCGTGAAAGCTAGCATGCATGAGAGATGTGAGTATGTGCATGGCTCTGCTGTGGCATGGTCCATACCCATTCTACAGTGAAGTGTGGACCTGGGCAAGGGGCATGTACCAGGTCATGGGTATCAATCGTCCTCCAAGGCCATTCCCACAGTGCACTGATCCCTTTGCTGCTTGATCCTTACCCAAAGGTATAAAGATCCCTGACCACCACCATCCTCTTTCCAGAAATTATAGCAACCTGCTCCAAGCACTTCTGTACGGAGCCTGAAGTGACTTGTGACCCCCCTCCCAAGCCCCTCTGGCCTCATCATATGAAGGGATGCCAATGAGGGGCAAGGCAAGGAGGCAGCAGGGACCTTGGAGGAAATCCTGGAGGAAGCTCTGGGAGACACCTAGGAGGAAAAACATGTGATTCTGCACCTCTACCCTGCCAGTCTGTTAGAGGAAGACCCCAAGGACCCAGAGCCATGGCAGGAACCAGAATCTGACACTGGTAAGTTTTACAATGGACCACCACTGTCCCTTACAATATCCCCTCTAGCCCCAGTGCTACATGCCTCAGCCTGCTGTCTGCCTTTACCCCACAACTCCACTCCATCCCGACATGGTCCCAGAGGAACACACAGTTGTAAATTGATGATTTTATTGAAATCCCCTGAGATGCTATAAAGCATTTAGCAGAAGCTATAACAGGTTATTAACGAGCAGTCACTGTGCCTTTGTGGCTGTGGGTTTCTTGGCCAGCACTGACAGTGCTAGTCCCTGGGCTGCATGAAAGAGGGGAAAAATGGAAGGAGGGAAGGAGCAGTTTTTAAAAGGCCTGGGCTGAGCAAGAACAATTTCATGACACTTTGGGTAAAGACCCAACACCACTCTTTTCCCCTCCAGCCCTCTCCCATCTTTTCTGCCCCTTCTGAATGGGAGTTGTGCGGAAGGCAGGTGGGATGTTTGGTGGCTTGTGTGCAAGCCTGCCTAGGCATGGGAATAAGAAGGGAACTGTTTGGTTGTCTGAGAAAAGTCAGAGCATTTCATTCTCCCTGTGATCATTTCAAATGTTTTGTACCATTCCCAGTTTCTGGTGTCTATCCTCTCCCTGCACTGAGCCACTCTGCAGAAGCCAGGACAAGTGGGGATGGGTGAAGCAACCTGTAGCCCATAGAGCTAGCTTAGGCTTTTATTTTAATTAGCACTAACGCAAGGAACCTACAGGCCTGTATTCTGTAAGACATTGGCTTAAGCAGGTTAGCATACATGGCTCATAGGCCTATGACCCTTAGCCTAGATAAAATGGCCTAACAGTTATCCTAGAGTTTGGGGAACTCAAAATAGCTTCTTAAGAGGAGAGTTGATATATAATGAGACTAGGAAACCTCAGGAATATAGAACTGATACTAGGCTTGGATATTCTAGGATAAAATCATTGGCAGATGTTTAACCACAAACTTGCTTTTGCAATAGTGGATATATATATGGTAATGAGCTAAAAGCACCCCAATGTTATGAGAGTGAGGAAGTTAGCTATGGAAATGGGAGGCTGGGCATCTGAATGAATATTAATGATGGTTCCTATGATAGGCCAGGCCACCATGTAAGCAGTGTAGCAAGTCTTCCATCATTGACCCTTCAGCTCTTCATTGTCATTATCGTTGATTTAGATAATGGCCTGGAGAGTACACGTATAAAGTTTGCGGACAATACTAAGCTGGGAGAGGATGCAAGAGTTTTGGAGGATAGGGTTATAATTCAAAATGATCTGGACAAACTGGAGAAATGGTCTGAAGTAAATAGGATGAAATTCAATAAGGACAAATGCAAAGTACTCCACTTAGGAAAGAACAATCAGTTGCACATTTACAAAATGCGAAATGACTGCCTAGGAAGGAGTACTGCGGAAAGGGATCTGGGGGTTGACCCTGCCAGCAGGTAGGGGATCTTGGGGGACAACGACTGCACTGGTGGGGTGCAAAATAAACTTTATTAAGAAAATGTAAAAACAGGGAAAATTCAATAGTGAGGGGTATGGGGTTTGTTAAGGTAGACAATTGGGGAGGGGTTTCTTTTAGTAAATAGGATGGGGGTTTCAATAGTGGGGTACAATACAGTTGGGTACAATACAGTTGGTAACCAATTAACACTGAAGTATAAATGTAACAGGTAGCTAACAGTTTCTATGTAAAGGGTGTGTCACAGCAGCATATAACCAACTAACAGTTATGGGTAAAATGTGTTAAGTAACCAACAACTCTAGGTAAAAATATGTGTCAGTGGCGTCAATGTAAAATGTGAGGGGTGTTAGAAAGGAAAAGGGTAACCAATGGGGGTTTATGCTAGACTTTAGTAATACAATTGAGGTTTGGCAGCAGTAGGAGCGGGGTGAGCACGTGGGGGAAGGGATTAAAAAAGAGAGAGAGAGAGAAAGGCAGTGGTAGAGGAATGAGGTTGGGGGATCGGGGAAGAGGAGCACGTGGTGGAGCGGAGACCAAAGGCAGAGGCGCTGCGGAGGGAGATTTAAACTCAGGGAGACACAGAGAGCAGACAGGCTGCAAGTTTAAACAGCAGAGAGACTGCAACGAGTGACTGGGGAGCTCTGGGGGGAGACACAGGCAAGCTCGGGGCGGGGTAGCGGGAAGACAGACTTAACCACAATTATACAGAACACAGCAAAATCTTATCTATGATCTAACTTAACCAAGACTACACAAATTAGCAAGTAACAGAACACAATGCAACAATTTTTTAAACCTAACTTACAGAGCACAATACAAACAATTCTTTCAACCTAACTTAACCACAGCTATGCAAAATGAAATTACAACTTATCTGGACTAAGAGCCTGATTCTAATAGGTGCACCTTACACTCCCTGCCACTTCTTTGATCGGGAGGGGGAGCAGTTCCAGAGGGCAGAGTGGTGTGTGCCCAGGGTACAACCCGGGGGGGGGGAGCCTAGTGGTGGCTGCAGCAGTGGGGTGGTTGCAAGCCGGCAGCCCAGGATACAGTCCAGGAAGGCACAGCCTAGCAGCGGCACAGGATTATTTCTAGCAGCAAAGGCGCTGCAGAGCCAGAAACAGATTACAGATACAGACCAAGGAGTTAGCTTGAGTTTGTCTGCTGGGGAAACAAGGCCAGCATCTAGGACAGGGGGAGTTTGCAAGAGGGAGTTCTTACCATTCCCCAGGACAGCAGCAAGCACAGAGACAGGAACGGCAGTAGCATCGGAGGATGGAGAGAGGACTCGATTCGCTTACAATAATCAGGAGATCTCCAGGCACAAATTCGTTGTTCGTGGGAGGGGAGTTTAAAAACAGGGGTACGCTCAAAAACAAATGAGAGCGGGGAGAGGGCCCCCCAAAGACCCCTAGCTGATCAGACCAGGTGGCAAAGCAAGGACCTTCTCCGAGGTCTGATCAGAAAATGTCCAGCTTTAAAGGCAAACTCAGGCAGTTTCCCACCAGTACTTTTGATTGGCTCCTCTTGATACAGGGGAGGAGAGAAGACAGGGAAAGGCTGCAGGTAAGCATAGGCATGCCTGGGCATGTTCTGAGCCACAAGTATGACTCATATGCTTAATTAGTTGGTCACTTCAGGTATTGCATTTCTGGGCAGCGCCCCCCACACCGAGCCCGGGTCTGAACAAAGGAACCAAACAAAGAAGCAAGAAGCCCCCTCCCTAGGCAGAGCAATGGCTCCAGTTAGTCTGCACAAGCCATTCCTATGAATAGGGCTGTGACTTTAGTTAGCACAACGGCCGGGAGGGGCGGCCACACAGGACAAACAGAAAGGAGAGGGGAAAAAAGGAATGCAGCAGGGGGACAGCTGTAACAGACAGGGGTCACAGTGGATCACAAGCTAAATATGAGTCAACCGTGTAACACTGCTGCAAAAAAAGCAAACATCATTTTGGGATGTATTAGCGGGAGAGTTGTAAGAAAGACACAAGAAGTAATTCTTCCGCTCTACTCTGCACTGATTAGGCCTCAACTGGAGTATTGTGTCCAGTTCTGGGTGCCACATTTCAGGAAAGATGTGGACAAACTGGAGAAAGTCCAGAAAAGATCAACAAAAATGATTAAAGGTCTAGAAAATATGACCTATGAGGAAAGATTGAAAAAACTGGGTTTGTTTAGTCTGGAAAAGAGAAGACTGAGAGGGGACATGATAACAGTTTTCAAGTACATAAAAGGTTGTTACAAGGAGGAGGGAGAACAATTGTTCTTAACCGCTGAGGATAGGACGAGAAGCAATGGGTTTAAATTGCAGCAAGGGAGGTTTAGGTTGGACATTAGGAAAAACTTCCTAACTGTCAGGGTGGTTAAGCTCTGGAATAAATTGCTTTAGGGAGGTTGTGAAATCTCCATCGTTGGAGATTTTTAAGAGCAGGTTGGACAAACACCTGTCAGGGATGGTCTAGATAATACTTAGTCCTGCCATGAGTGCAGGGAACTGGTCTAGATGAGCTCTTGAGGTCCCTTTCAGGCCTATGATTATCTACCACTGACCTTCAGGCATTGGGGTTTAGACCATAGGACTCATTTGGCATGCCAGAGCCAGGACCGGTCCTTTGTCTTTTACCGCCAGATCCCCAAGGAAGGGTGTGAATATATAAGTATATGAGATTATGCAAGGAATGATACCAAAGATATCCCCAATTCTATATTACTGATATTTGTTTCTGTGGTTTGGAGCTTTCTTGTCTTTACCGATTGTGTAAATAAAAGTGGCTAAGGCTTTGCTTTGCCCTCAGTGTGAATGTCTTTGCCGTACACCCCAAGGTTCCCTACATGATATTGAATTTGTTAGTTTTAATTCTGTTGTGTTTGATTCTGGGGCTATTTCTCTAAGCTCATTAAATTAGTGTCAAATGGCACCAATACAATTATTAACCATTAAAGAATCAGGCTCCTGGTGGTTGTGCACAAACTTGTGGCTCCCTACTGGTCAGTGATGTATGAGCACAGAGCAAGAGGAAATGTTCTGGCCTGCCGGGACCCAGGAGCTGCATGCACATGGGTGGGATCCGTTTGCCTGCACAGGCTTTGAAAAATCAGATCTGGCCTGTACTTACTCACTGTGGAAGTATTCCCATTTAGCCTCACATACATTGTGCAAACCACAGCATGCCACAATAATCCTAATTGCATTGGTCACATTGGTATCCACACAGATCTGGAGGGATCACCAATGGGCTTTCAACAGGCCCAAAGGTACATTCCACTACTATTCTGCAACTACTCATTCTGTACTTTAATCCGCGTTTTCCTTGGGTCAGCAATGTTGGGGTATGGCTTCAGGAGCCCCGGTAGGAGTGGGTGTGTGGGGTCCACCAAAATCAATGTTGGCACAGAAACACCATACATAAACATGTCATTTCAGGGGCATGAAGTCCCTTCTTCCCCTCTGTGGTACAACCAGGACTTCCTAAGCACCTGGCATCATGGACCTTTCCCATGTGTCCACTGTTCATGAACTGACCTCTGTGGTCCACTAAGCACTGGAGAACCAGTGAATAGTAACCTTTTCAGTTCATATATTCACTGGCCCCTTTAGGTGGGCAAAGTACAGGGAAGTGTGTTCCATTGAGGGCCCCCACACAGTTGAGAAACCTCATCCTCTGAAATCCCACAATAATTTTAGGGACTTGGGTTGTGGCAACCACCTCTGGGGATATCACAGTATTGATAGCTTGGAAAACCTGTACACCACTGCGCAGCTCCAACAGCTGACTTCCTAACCCGAAACTGTTAGCAGATGACCAGTAGCTGTTAGGCATTGCCAGCTTCCAAAGGGCAATAGCCACCCATTTCTGCACTGGCATGGGTTTCCAAAATCAAGTGGTCTGGTGCTAGAAGCTCCATGCACAAGTCAAAGAAAGTCTGCTTCCTCATTCTGAAGTTCTGTAGCCACTGATCATCATGACAGAGTTCCAAGATGATGTGGTCCCACTACACCATGCAGATTCTCTGGGACCAGACACTGCAGTCCACCGATGGGCATATCATTTGATCCTGACACTCAACACATCAGTTCATGGGACCCAAGTGGATTTTCATTCCCTCTGTGGGTCAGATGTCTTCATTATCTGAAATCTCTTGGGACTGATTCCATCCAGTATCCGGTACTGCACTGCATGAACATCTGTCCAGCAAGCAGGAGCAGAATCTCTTCTTCCTGGACCAGCTCCATGTCTCCCATGCAGTTTGGCAGAAGGGACAGATAAGCAGGAGCTGCCATCATCAAATGCATGAAGGCAGCATACAGTACCAGCAACTCACAGCAAGGTGGTTCCCAGAGTGTCTCCTGGATTCTGGGATACTCCCTCTGAAATGGTAGCATTACCATCCCATACTGAAAAAGGGTAGTGTGGATATGAGTATATGTCTGTGCACAGCAATTATCTGTTCCCTGCTCGGAATATATAGATACTTGGCACAGGCATGGGGTACATGCTGCAGTACATGGGCAAGTACCCAGGGAAATGTGAAAATGTGGACATAGCCTGAGTTTGTATGGTGCCTAACACAGTGGGGCACTGAACTCAGCTTGGACACCTAAGTGCTACAGTAATGCAAATAATAATGGAAATGGATACATGTCTGGAATGTGGTGAGAAAGAAGGTTTATAGAGAAGAAAACAGAGGAGAGAGAAAAGGCTGAAGTGGGAACCCTCAGCAATGTCTATGTTTTGTAACCTGTTTTGTACTGAATACTTACAACTAAAAATTTTATCAGAGACTTAAAACCTGTATTGTTCACATATTTTATCCTTTCCTTATTTTCATGAACGAGAGCTTAGCTTTTTAAATTATGAAGGCCACTGAGTAAGGTTGAAGTTGATGCAGTTAGTATTCCATAATTATTTTTGACATAAAGATAAATGCCATCCTAAAAAAGTTGGAAGCTAATAGCACCTCAGCCTTGATATATGCATATTGCCCCTTTGAATGCTGAAATGGCATTATGGATGGTTTATGGCTTTATGACTGAGACATTTTTAGTCTCTGATTCAGAAATACATTTTCTGCACATTTTGAGGCAACTTTGTTCATTTTTGGTCTCTGACACCTTTTTCCCCCCACTTTTTTTCCCGTAGATTTGAACACATTTCTTGAAGTGGGTATTGGAAAAAAGTCATCACAAAAATCATAGCTGTAGACCAGTCACCTTTAGCCACCTCTAGTTTAATACCCTGCAATGTCAGGAAAGAACTGCATTGCATTAACTCACTCCATTTCCTGCTGGGAAATCATGCAGCCTCCAGAGTTGGCTATTCAAATGTGAATAGTTAACATGTTTTACATTTTTTAAACTGTATGCCCTTCTGGCTATACAAAGATCATGCAAATGTGATATTTCAGAGAATATACTTGCAGAATTGTGGTGGGTTTTATAAAAAAAATAGCATAATTTTATTTAGAAAGCATTTTGCTCCTCTTCCCCAGCCTGGCAAAGTGCTCAAGGTGCTCCACATCATATTAAAGACAAGTTAAAATGTATTTGAAAAAGCAATAGCATAAAAGATTGCCCTGTAAAATCAATATATAAAGCCAGTAAAAGGGGGCTGGAAAAAGGGAGAGAAAGGCAGTGAAAGGGCATGAAAGGCAATAAATAGGGGCCAATAGTCATCTGACTAAAATGCATTTTGGGGATAAAATAGTATTGAGACACTTTTTTAAAAGCGGGGAGAGACTGAGTAAGGGAGCAAGTTCTACACTTTGGACTGAAGAGTGGGATTTCAAAAGTACCTAAGGGAATTCAGGGCATAAGTCCCATTGGAAGCCAATGAGAGTTATGCTTCTAACTGTCCAAAGCATTTTTGAAAATCTCCCCTAACTGGGTATTAAGCCTATCCTAATTCCCATTTAAGATGTGATGGCGGCATTCTTAAGCAGTGGGTGGCGCTTAGTACCCTTTAGGCTGAGATTCATTGAGGAGGATTTCAGCATAGGTAGGTCCTACACCATTAAAGGGGTTTAAAAGTCAAATGTGGAACTGAAAACTCAAGCTGACATTTAATGGCCAGAGTGTAGGGCAAGAGTGACATGATCATGATAGCTCTGGCTTGAGACTGAGTGTGCTGCTGCATTCTGAACAAACTGCATAAGGTGGAAAAGCTTTTCTAATGGGAAATTGCAGTAACCAGGTGTCACGCTGTTCCAAGGTCACCATGGGATGAAACACTCTTGAATCCAGCACTTCCATAGAAACAGTGAGGTCAGAATGATGCCAGAATTATTAAACTGACTTAGTATATTTGGATGAGCACCCTCCGGTAAGTGGGATGTGAAGGAAGAGAGAGAATCTTCTCATGATTCCATCTACATGACCCTTCCTCTTGTATGCCTCAAGCCGGCAATATCAATATCATTTCACTAGAGTAGAGACTGAACCTGAAGGAGGAGCAAAAGATGCATCGTTGTGTGTCCTCTCATACTGATAACATGTAGCAATGATGTCACAAAGTATTCTCATGTATATGATGAACTACATGATAGGATTCATCCTTAAGGAATGCCTCACTTCAAATCCTCAGCAATGACAGAATCTCTAACTTTAATAAAACCAGACAGCAACTCATACACAGTGAAGGTCAGCAACTACTTTTCAGAAGTCTTCAGTTAGAGTAAAAGTAACTGTGGTAATGATAGTTTAAGTTCACCATTAGATTGGTGTCAGCCCATATATTTATTTGTATTTCTTATAGTAGATGCTTCAAGAGAGAAAAAGCAGGTGTGAATTTGTGTACTTTTGTTTGCAATTTAGATGAAAAAGTAGACACTAAATAGAAGCCATTGTATATTCTGTTGCAGACGGTTAAAGTGTATAGATTAAGAAAGACATATCTATTGTAAAAGCCAAAAGATGTACTGGATCTGCTCCATCTTTATGATGCAGTAAGACTACGCAAGGAGTGTTACAGCCATAGAGAAAACAAGGGGATTTATCAATACTGAAATTAATACAGAGTAGTGAATAATTCACAATGAATAACAAATGCAACAAATTTGATCTTGTTTCCGGTTCACTGAATATTTGCAAGCAGATTACCAGTACATCAAATGCATTTGTTTATTCAAAATTATTCTACTAATTATTTGCAGTTTTTAAAACCTTTACTGATTAACTGGCACACAGCTCTCTGCAAATTGCAAGCTGTGTTGGTTAGCTGTGATTGGTCAGATAACTCATGTGATGTGATTTTGGCTCCCTGATTGGATTCAGGGCCACAGAATCCACATAAAAATACTTTTATGGTGAATTTGAAATTTGGTTTGTGACAGGGTATATCAGACCTTCTGAGGCCCCCTGCTAGAGGCCTCATGGCCCTGCCACACCCCGCCCCAAAAAAGGGCAGTGGAGAGGGTCCTCCAAGCTGCCTAGAGTGTCTGTGTGGGACACAGCCAATCAGAGCCCAGCAGCCTAGTATAAGAAGAGCTGCAGGGCCAGCGGGAGTTCAGTTCCTTGCTGGAGCTGCAGGAACATGGATGGTGTGCAGCTGGCTGATAGAGCTACAGAACCCTGGACAGGGCAGCGCTGCCAGAAGCCAGGGAGAAGGAGCCCTGAGCTGGTTGCTGGGACTTCATTAAGACAAGGCCCTGAGATAAGGGTGAAGATGGTGGGGCTGTGGGGAAGTGGCCCAGGGAATTAGAGAAGCCATGTGATATAGTTAAGGGGACACAGCAGATGGTTGCTATCTAGAGGGTCCCTGGGCTGGGACATGGAATAGTCCCACCCCTCCATTAGCTACTGGGGGGAAGTGGCCTGGATATTGAGGCACCCCAAAGAGGGAACTGAACTATAGTGGCCCAGCTGGAGAGCTGCAGCCAGTAAGCCCATGAGGGAGGAGCTCTGGGGCACTGCTCTATTCTGGAGCAGGGACAAACTGAGAGAGAGAGAGAGAGAGAGAGTGAGTGCAGGGACACGCACTCGGCCAAGAAAGCGCTCATGAGAGGTGAGTGTGCCCTGTTACAGGTTTCCACAAATGCTCCTGCATGTGACTTTGAACACTTATGCGCATGCAACTGGATTATAGGGAGAGAACATAAAAGGGAAATGAGGGTGGCTGAAGCAAACTTATGTAAAAACTTGAGCATATAGTCACTGAAAACTATTTAAAGTATTTTCTTCACTCTAGAAATGAATAACGTAATGACATTCATGACATAATTTGATTTTGTAGACAGATTATTATTATAAGTGCTTATACTTTACTCAGAGGTTATCCACTTATTCAGCATTGGAAATGGCCACAAGAAATCAAATAGAATTGGTCAGAAAATATCTGTATGTTTTTTTTCATCAGAAAACCTTCCTGGTTTCCTACCATCTCACTTGTCTTGATCCTTGGCAGCCAGCCTGGTGGTCTATAAGAGATCTGGGAGCCTGAAGCCTAAGGAGTCCTAGCTCTCAAGCCCATGACTCCTTGGCAACCTGGAAGCCCGGACTCCCCAAGCTGCCTGACTCCTTGCCTGGGTAGCTTGGGGAACCTCAGCCATACTTGGAAAAGGTCAATACGAAATACTGTTTTGATTTTTTCAAAATGGAATGTTGAAATTCCTGGTCTACAAGAAATTTCAAATTTTCATTTTTCTGTTTCAGAAATTTATTTATTTATTTTATATTTATTTATTTCATATTTTATAAATTTCAGAAGTTCCCATGGAACAGGAATTTCAGTTTTTGGTAAATTCTAGCATGAAAGCCAAATCAAACGCAAAACCAGCACAAAAGCTAATGACCATCTCCTCATCGGAAGGAGACTTAGGCCCCATCCAACAAAGCATTTAAGCACCTGTCTAACTTTAAGCATGCAAGTAGGTCTCCGAAAGTCAATGGAAATATTTGTTATTTATTTGTATTACAGTAACATCTAAAGGATCTAGCTGAGATCAAGGTCCCATTGTGTTAAGTGCTGTACATACACATAGTAAGAGGCAGTCTCAAACCTGAATAATTTCCATCTAAACAGACAAGGCAGACAAAGAGCGGGAGGGGAAATGGAGGTACAGAGAGGTGAAGTTTTACTTTGCCAAGTTCACAAAGCAGATCAGTGGCAGCGCTAGGCATAGAAGTTAGGTCTCCGGAATGCTGGTGCAGTAACCTATGCATTAGACCACATTGCCTCCCCACTCTTCATGTGCTTATATATACATGTGTTTAAGTACTTTGCTGGATCAAAGCCCAAGTCACTATATACAATTTAATAGTGATGGTGCATGTGCCTTTTTAATTCTTCCTTATAATGTGACCTTATTCCCAGACATAGAGGTATGTGTGTCTGACATACATAGACATCAATGTTGGGTACATTTGTGAAGAAATCAGATGCTGTTACCACATGGAGATAGTGCAGATGCCATGGCTCTCATATATTTGATACTTCACAATAGGAGTATGATGCTTTTCTCAAATAGAGAGGTCAGCATATCTTTCACCTATCACTTAGTATTTTTGGTATTTGTCAGCAGGAATGCAGTGTAATTCCAGGATGGAAAGTCCATACATATGTCATGGTTATCTTGGTATTATTGGTACCTTAGAGCAGGTCTGACATTTGGATGCCATTTCCAGACAGAATTGTCTGTATTTTGTGTGTGATTTGCTGAGTAATTTTATAGCTTTTTAGTGTATGGCATAAATATAGCTCAGGCGTCTCCCCCTCTTCCCTCTGCCCCCCAGCTATTGCTATGGACCTGGTTGTATTTAAGAGGCAGGACGGTGATAGGAACATGCCATTGTTAAATGTTTGGTGATGGGAAGAGACTGTTACAATGCTCTCCTTTTCAAGAAGCGCGCTCTCTCTCTCTCTCTCTCTCAAAACACAATGCATAGTACTGGATAGAAAACAATATTATATCTGTCATGCTTTTATCTTGTTCTTAACATCTCTGTTCGAAATCTAAACTAATGTAGGCAGGAAAAGAGAGGCTCCTTCTAACAAATCAGCATTCAGTCTGCATTAACACCCTAGCTTGAAAAGAAACAAAGCCGTGTCTTTTCTTTCCTTGCATTATATAACTATTAAAAGCAGACGGTTCCTCAGCAATGAATGAGTACTTTTATTTTTCATAAGGATGTTCGTAGAATTTCCATGGGAGAAACCTAGCAACTAAGATGCTTCCACTTTAATATCTGATAGAGTGGGGTTTGAGAAAAATGAAAGTAATATCTTTTATCTTTTTCTAATGAAAACACTGCCACCAGCTGGTTAACAAATGGCTTTGAATTTCACACACAAGGGAGTACAACCGGGGTCATTTTTTAAAACCACAAGTCAGCTGAAAGTGATATTTTCGTTAAATGAATATCTTTTCAGACTATATGGCACCGTACATTTGCATCCATTCATTACTGCTCTACACAAAAGAACATGAACAAATGTGGTGGATGCATTCTATGTTACACACTTCACGGTTACAGAGAAGCTCTTGGCTAGCTCCTTGAGGCCAGCTGAGCTCCACTCACAGAAGGGAACAAAGGTGCTCCTATGCAATTTTTACAATCTCCCAAGCCAAATCAGCCTCTGGTACAACTCAGAGCAGCGTCAGGGTTCATAAATGATTAAACATACTGTGAATAGTATAACCAGTACAGTGGTGCTGTGTCATTTTTTGATATATTAAATATAATTTGTTATGCTTTTGAGTGTCACAGATTTTTGTTCAGTTATGAGTGCATTATTGCATCATAGATGTTATAAGGTGGGATGGGGTTGACAGCTGGATGTTCTGGTAGCTGAACAGGGTAAATTTGTGGGTTTTGGCACCGGGGGAGTCCTGGGAGGCAGTTTAGGATAGTAGACTAAATGCTATTAGCTGTCTAATATTCTGCTAATATGACCAGTAGTGACAAAGTTCGGTCAGTGTTTGAATTGTGATATCGATCTTTCAGCATTAATAATCCATTGAGATGAATGGCGCAATTGACACTTTTTGGAACAGTTTTTTCAGGCTGTCTGCAGACTCGGGAAGACAGCAATTCTGATTTTTAAAGTTCCCTTCATGAGGAATAAAAACATCATTTTTTCAAACCCTACCAAGGCAGGGTTCTCTGACACATCCTGTGGCTGAGGAATAGTGGATTGCACGGGGTCCTGGTTATATATGTCCTCAATCACCATCAGTTTGGTTTTAGGTATGGTTTAGTCTGGCAACGAATTCAGACAATAGCCATGCTGGTTTCATTAGATCTCTCAGCAGGAACAGGCTTTAATATCATTGACCTTAGGGGGTTTTTGAGTCACCTGGAGTATCTTCCTATTGGGTTCCGGGAAATGGGCGGGCAAAGGCCCGCCCACTGCTGAAGGACCGCCCCCCCAGCCTAAGGCGAGGATCTACAGGACCTAGAAACCAAATGATTCCAGGGGACAAGTAATGAAATAACAGGGACAGGAGTGCAGTCAAAGGGTCAAAAGAAGGGAGCCTGATGGGGACACCGAGCTGAGAACCCTGGACAGCGCCCACTGCTCCTCGAAGGCATCCAGGGAGCCAGTGGACGCCGCCTAGAGGAACTCTGCCCAGATACGTGAACGGACAGAGGATCGGAAACAGGCCTCACAGTCACAGGAGTCTCCATCAGCCAACCTCCTCTCCCTGGTTTTATAGATGGCCGTTTTAGCCAGGGCCAGGAGAAGGTTGACCAGGAGGTCCCGTGACTTTGTGGGGCCTCTGGAGTATCTCATGGGAGTGGATGAGGCTCCTTTCAGGAGGTTAGTTTCCACTGGTTCAAGAGGTGCCAGAGTCTAAGAAAGTTACTCTTCCTCCTTGAGAGTCTTCACATGCACATCTCCCCTTTTGTTCACGACATAAGTGTGACACTGCTGCATGACATGTTAAGAACTCTCATTGCACAAAACAGCCTACAGCAGAAATCACTGTCATTAATTCCATGCTGTCTGAGGAACAGAAATATTTTCACCATCAAAACAGCTTATTTTTGCACAGACCAAATATTTCTTTACTAAAAGAGAAAATAAAAGCTATGAGGAATATATCCCCCCAAACATGGTCTGATCCAGTGCTTTCTAGGGCAGTCACTAACATATGCTGAGAGTTCACCAGCCCATTCTCATAAGATACTGTCCTTTTGCTCAGGTCTACAGGTTTTTCTATTTTGAATTTATCTGGCAAGAAGTTGCTTATTGTGCATTATGGTAGCACCTAGGAGCCCCAACCCAGTTCTAGGCCCCATTGTTCTAGGCACTGTACAAACACAAAGTGAAAGACAGTCCAGTCCCTGCCTTGAATAGATTGCAATCTAAATAGACATGACAAAGTGTAAGGGAAACAGAGGCACAGAGAAGGAAGTGACTTGCTCAAGGTCAGTGGCGGACCTCAAAACAACTCAACTCTCTGGAATCCCACCCTAGTGCCCCAGCCACTGTACTATTTTGCTGCTAAAAAAAAATGCCTTTACCATAGGAGCAAAATGTTCTAGTGTGAATCCCCATACTTCAGATACTCTCTATATAATTTAGTGGGACAGGAGTTGTGTGTTTTCCCTTAAGAAACTGCATATTTATAAATGTCCAGATTTAATTTTTCCTCTTCAATTTGTCCGTTATCTCTTATGTCTAAGTTACTACCTACTATTGCATTTCTCGCCCCACCTTTCTAGAGTCTTACCCAGAGGTGCTATAGCATTCCCACTAAACTCCACAGGAGATTTTAGTTTATGAAAATGTGTCATGAAAATTGTCCACTTTTAAAGTATAAAGAAAAATTGTATCTTCCAACATTGTACAATATGTTTTAACTGGCTTACAACATTTATCCAGGAAAGCCTACCTTTAATTTACAATAGAGACCTCATTTAATCCACCTTTACTTGTTGCATGAGATCTGAGTTGGTTGAAAAACATCACTGTTGTCAATCCCACTCCTCTCAGATGCTGTAGCTGAGAAGCCGGAAATCACATTTGGCAGGGCATCCCTAAGGTATGTACTACCACTGATAAGTTCAAAGGAGCTTTCCCTTTACCGTCTTTCCCTCTTCTCTTCACCATACCTTAGTACCTTCAAAAATATAATAAGAAACATCCAGAGACACAATGGATAAATACATTACTTCTTTATAAGAGTCAGTTTTCCTTGCCAGAGAATTGAACTGAACATCTAATGAGTTTACCCTCTTATTCCCCACTATTTCCTAAAGAGACATTGGTACCAACACTATAGTTAACATTGTGTTAAGATTACCACTTAAACTAGGTCTAAAAGTCATCTGATTCACACTTAAAATGCTGAAGTTAGCTTCCAGATTTGGCTCACCAAATCTTCAGAGGAAATTTTAATTTTCTATATACATTTTCAGAGTAATATTTACTGTCATTTCCAGTAGAAATATTTGAAGATGCTCCCCATTTTGAAATTTTGCCGTTTTCTTCACATTCCTTTGGGTTCCGCTAGCTAAACAACCACAGATCCTACAAACTTCAGACTTCACTCCCTCCTACCATCCTTCTCACATATACACACAGACATTCTGATCACATCTCAGACATAGGCAGTTTGAACTTTTAAAATTAAACACACAGTTGTTTGTGGGGCAGTGGAGAGCCCTGCTGCATGGGTGGCCTGATTGGGGGAACCAAGTCGCACTCCACTTCTCGCCAGGCACTACCAGCTAACATTCCACTTTTCCCCATGTTGCCCACAGACAACCCTGATGTGCCTTATCTCCACATCTCTCAAAAGCACGCAAATTTCTCCCATGCCCCCACAACACTGCTCAGGCTCACTCCCTTACATGTTGCTATATATTTATGGTGACCAGATGTCCCGTTTTTAAAGGGACAGTCCTGTTTTTGGGGACTTTTTCTTATATAGGCACCTATTACCCCCCACCCCCGTCCTGTTTTTTCACAGTTGCTATCTGGTCATCCTGTATATATATCCTGCCCCACAGCACCACCCCTCATTAAACTCCCATCACCCACATCCCTGCTCCCAGCTCCGCTTCTCTACTCCACTACCACATTCACCATTTAGACATGGATATGAAACAATGTAGTGGAGTGTAGCTGAGGTGTTGAATGACTTAACTGCTGATTTCCTTGTTTTATACAGTTTGCATTGATGGGATAGCAGGTCTATCATACTTAACTCAAAGTTAATGACTTTTGGGGGAGGAATATATATTAAGCTAATGTCTCTATTTATACATTTCAATAAGAAAATGGATTTCCCTCCACTCTCAATTTGCCTCCTGCTTACATTTCACGATTCATATTTTAAACCACTTATATCATTAGTCATTTAAGCAAACAGGAAAACATGTTTCTAGCAGAATTGCTTTATTCCCATATGCCGTCATGGGCACAATACAATCTAGCCCAAACTGTTTTGGGAGGGAAGCAAGTCAACATGCAATAAACTGCAACGTCACTTACTAGTTACATAGGGTCTGCTCCAAAGCCTCTGAAGTCAATGGAAACTGTCCTTTGGATATAACCCATTGAGAGGAAAACTCAATACCATTGAGAAGAGGGATTAAAATAATTTGGTGTCTTGCTTGTAAAAGTGCTTTCGAGCAAGTGCATAAGAATCAGAGCACCCATTGGTCAATGGCTGGCTGTGCAACTCTAGGAAAATAACCTCTCTGTACATCAGACTCAGTTTACCAGTCCTTAATGTAAATATGTCCATTTTATCATCCTCCTCCTTCCCCCTGGTCACTGGCGGCTTAGTTAGGACCAAATTCTTCCCTTTGATATCCATGAGCAAATTGATGAGAGCTGTGTATTATATTGGAGAGCAGATTTTGTTCTTAATATTTGAGAAATACTTTGAGTTCCTTGGATGAAAGTTAATTAGGCCTAATCCAATGTCCATTGTAATCAATGGAAAAACTTCCACTGAATTCAGTGGACATTGGATCAAACCCTTGCACTGGTGTAAATCAAGAGGAACTCCACTGAAGGTAATGGAGTTAAACTGGTATACAACTGGTGTACAAGAGAGACGAATCAGGCCCAGTATAAGTATTTTTAAGGATTGAGCTTTCCTTGAGTCAGTACATGAGGAGTGAATCCTGTCCTATATGGAGTTCAACTTGAAAGTAATTTCAGTTTGTGCCAAAAAGTATTTAATTATTAATACTGAAAGAATGTGATCTATAAACTTTACATTATACTTTAACTAGACTCAAAGGTATATACGGTATCATACTAATTACCTACTAGAGAAAATATCTGTGAAAAAACAAAACTCATCAAATTCTTCAATTAAAGGAATTCTTACCTAGGGGAAAATGGTCAAACTGTGCTTCCCCCCACCCCCTGTGGGCTACCAGGTTTCTTCTAACTTTTTCCTCTTAACACCAAATCAGTTTGACACTTTAACATTACCAAGACTTAAAATAATTCATTATATTGGTTTTAGCAAGAGATAGTGATAAATTATTAAATGAGCCCAACTACTCTGCAAGCTTTCTAGTTTCAAAGCAGCAGACCACAATGCTGCTTTGGGCTTCTCTTGATTTATTATTCCACACAAATAAACATGTGCTGCAACCTTCTCTTTTACTATGATATGAGATTAAATTAATTGTTCTGTTGTTCCTTGGGATATAATATTTCTCAAATGATCCAATATCTCATTAAGAAATACTAAAATGCTCCCTTCCCTAAAGAGCAGTTTGGACAAACTGGACCTCCATGGTAGCTGATTTGTCATAAGGTAACTTCGGGCACAATAGCTTAAACATGAGAAAATTACAACCATTTTTTTTCACTGACCTTACCAACTCCTAGTATGTTCTGTTCTTCATATCCATTACAGCAAAGTGTTGCTGTTCAACATTCCCATTAAAAATCCATAGATTTAACGCAGCTATAAAAATTTTGCTCTGGGCTGCAACTTAGGATATACAAGGTCTCATGTTAATGGGATTTAAAAGTATTTAGGTCCACATTCTGCCAACTTTTTTGAGCAATCCCATTAATTTCAATAAAGCTACTGAAGAAGTAAGGTACTACTAAGGGAGGCAGGAAGCTGGAAGTTTCAAATATACAAAACATTGAACTTTATGGGAAATATTCTCTAGCATTTCTGACCATGCTAAGAGTCTGTGGTCAGTGGGAAAAAATTGCTGCAGAGCTGATGCACTGGGCTACTTTGAAAAACCATCACTGAAGACTAACTGGTGGTAGAGCAAGAAAGAGACATAAAAGCATGCACTACAAATGGACGGCAGTAACATCAGACCAGGGCCAGCTCTAGGCACCAGCAAAACAAGCTGGTGCTTGGGGCTGCACATTTTTAGGGGCGGCATGGCCGGCGCCAGAATGCTGCCCCTAAAAATGTGCCCCGGCCGCCCTAGCTCACCTCCGCTGCCGATCCCGAGCGGCCGCGGTGCGGGCGCCGCTTCTCCCCCTCCCTCCTAGGCTTGAGAGCCTGGGGGGAGGAGGCAGGGAAGGGGCGGAGTTGAGGCGGGGCCGGGGGTGGGGTAATTAAAAAACGGGGGGGGGGCAGCCAAAATTGTTTTTGCCTTGGGCGGCAAAAATCCTAGAGCCGGCCCTGCATCAGACAGGCAATGGAAGAGGAAAGATGGTGTACATGATAAGATTTTATATATAGTTTTATATAAGTATAAAATCTATATATAGAATGATCTTTGTAATTTCATATATGTATATATATATTAAATTGTGAGTGATTTGGCCTTCACAGCCTACAATATCATTTGGTTGATTAAATGCTATTTTTACCATGCCTCTTATATTACTAGTAAGGACTAAATGTCCCTTGTTGTTTCAGTTCACATTTGCCTCCAGACCACATACACGTTGGGTGTTATCTCACTTTAATGATTAGGTTCAATATTAATTTTGTTAGAGAAATCCCACATCTTTCGAAGTTTAAGGGACTGAAGGTTTTATTGTGTCCCTTATTCAGGTTCCCACATTTGGACGTTGGTACAACAGTCTGATATTTTTGATCTCCAGAAACATCATAATACTTAACATTTATATAGCATTATATTTTACATAATTAGGACCCAGTCCTGTGAACATTTATTCACATGATTAATTTACTCATGTAAATAGTCCAATTTACTTCATTGTGGCTGCTCACATAAATAAAGTTACTGATGTGCATAGCTGTTTACAAGATCTGTCTCTTACACATCAGCTATGGTACATATGGCTTTAGCTTCAGCGATCCAGTTCAGAGTCTCATTTATAAAGATCACACCTAGCATAAGCTAAAGTTTCAAGTGTTTGTGAAGAAATTTATATTTTAAAAAAGCATTTAGAAATCTGCCTTTTTTTGTGGTACAAGTGGTCATTTGAGATCCTGAATTTATTATTCAATTAGAGATTTTCTTATCAACAAAAATGTAATGGAATATTTGAATGCAATTAGTTTAACTCTAATGGAGGACATTAAATGGCTCAAAACTAAATTGAAAATGTATGTGTGTGACTAGCTCATACATATGGATATGTATGCATTGTGCGCATATGTATATTGCTATATTAAATTGCTTTATTTTGGCGGATGCTAGCGGGCAGATTGTGACACTTCCGTAGTACCACTATAACTCAAAACAGAGTACTTATCTTTTTTGCAATCTTCTGAACTACAGCTTTAGTAACCAATTGTAAAGCTCTGTATTCTACGATAATTTATTTTGAGCTACATTCTAATACTAAATTTCATTTATAATTTTCATGCAGTCTGAAGGAAGAATCGGGGTATTTATGGGATTGATTGCAGTCTCTGTAGAAAAGTAGCTGGCTGGACAAAATTGGCCAGATCCTCCAAAAGAGCAACTCTGTGGCACTCCACAGCAGCAGATTTGCACTAAAGCTGGTCTAACTGGCCAGAGGAAGGGGAGCCTCCTTTGTTTCAGAGAACTTTGGGTGGTACAGCACCACCATAGCAGTTCCATCCTTAACCTCCTATGGCTAGAACAAGTATTGTGGCTAGGGGAAGAAGTGTTCACAAATCCTTGTACTCCAGTGTTTCCCAGGAGCAGTAACCACCCTTTGGGCTGGGTGGCAGTCAGCACTTGCTAGAGTAGACTAAAGGCTGCTCTGTGTTGTGCTGGTAGTCTAGCCATCTCTACACCTTCTCCAACCCTTTCCAGATGCACAGAGCAATCACTGGCTGCAGCTATGGATCTGGTCCATTAAGTATATCCACTGTGCTCTTTGGGCCTGAACCAAAGCCCATTGAAGTCAATGGGAGTCCTTCCATTGATTTTTAGTAAGTTTTGGATCAGGTCCTTTAAAGGCAATACAGCTTACACAATATTTTCCATGTATGACATGCAGTTTTGTTTACAGAACTCTAACTTCCTTTCAACCCAAGTGATTGTGTGTTTTTAATTTTACACAGAGTATGATATGTTTACACTGTGTGAAATGCAAACAGATACATGAGGGTAAGATTCAGAACCATCTTATACAAATGAAAATTGTACTGAGTCAGGCATTATATATTTCCTTATTTGTCTCTCATGGATGGTCTCTTTTAGTAGTGTCACTTCTCATACAGCACCTTCAAGAAAACCTGTTACCCTAATATATCTATCAGATTTTTCATCCGGATTACTTTTGATTGGGATGTTTTGTTTGAGTTGGTGTAAGTAAACTCATAGTTCCTATTCCCCTTTGGTAAATAAATTAATGGAATAATTAATTTCTTCTAAAAATGTTTAGATATATCACACAGTTATGAAGCTTTTGTGAAGGTTACTCATCCAAAAATATAACTAAGCTGGCATGTTTATAGATTTACAAGAAGCTTTAAGCAAGGCCATCAGTAGTTATCAACTACATAGCAAGTTGGGTTTTTGCTGAAATACTAGTTAACTTTTTAAAAAGGAGGCAAAGAATTTCTCAATAGTTAGGGAATATTAATAACCACAAGCAAATTTCAACTAAGTATAAGCAGTTAAAGTGGTGATAGTGTTTAGCAAGTCCTGCAGTACAAAGCTGTCTGCAAATAAAGGACCACTATTAATTTTACTATGGATTTCTCTCAATTCCAAAACAAATATTCTGACAGTCAATTGACTTTTCACTGAATTGTGTGAGCCAAATACTTTGAAAAATGCCATTATATTGACTCAATCACAAGTTTGCTACATTGTTAATAAATCCACTTCTTCCAGTATTCCCACTACAAAATAGCTAGACTCCCTTATCTGTTTTTTCAGTATACTCTCTCTATTTTTGTTGAAGGTGTTTGTAAATGAAAACCATAGCCTCCTTTAATACAATTAGTTGTTGTACATTTTGCTAAAAATGTCTTGTAGGGTGTAATATCTCCCTTGTCACCTTTTTGCTAAGGAGAGATCAGAAAAATAATGTAAAATCTATTAAATCCAAAGATTATTTTTTTGATACCATTCACAAATAACTCTAACTCTATTAGTCCAATCTTGTTTTAGAAAATATGCTACTCTAGTTAATCAAATAGATTCTCTATTAGCTGAAGTGGTACCAAATCTGTATTTCTGGAATCAATGCCAGACCCTGAGCAGCTGTATACTGGCAGAGGTCCTTTGAAGTCATTTTATGAGAGCTGGAGATCTGGCCCTTTACTGTTCCTGTGTTCTATCCCTAGTGCCACATGTGTGACATACCCAGTAAATTTAGCTTCTGTTCTTTATAGCCACAGATTGGTTACAGTAGTTGTTCATTGGGTATAGGGGATAGAATCCAGGGCCTTTGGTTTTAATAGCCTTGTTGAGCTGGAAGAAAAGAAAGTCATTGGATGAACAAACTTTCCAAATGAGTGAGTCTACTCAGACCCACACACAGGAAAACAGCAAATATTCAGGTTTCAGAATAGCAGCTGTGTTACTCTGTATCCACAAAAAGAACAGGAGTACTTGTGGCACCTTAGAGACAAACAAATTTATTTGAGCATAAGCTTTCGTGGGCTACAGCCCACTTCATCGGATGCATAGAATGGAACATATAGTGAGGAGATATATATACACATACAGAGAACATGAAAAGGTGGGAGTTGTCCTCCAACTCTAAGAGGCTAATTAATTAAGAGAAACAATGTTTGTAGTGATAATCAAGATAGCCCATTACAGACAGTTTGACCAGAGGTGTGAGAATACTTAACATGGGGAAATAGATTCAGTGTGTGTAACAGCTCAGCCATTCCCAGTCTCTATTCTAGCCTAAGTTGATAGTGTCTAATTTGCATATTAATTCAAGTTCAGCGGTTTCTCATTGGAGTCTGTTTTTGAAGCTTTTCTGTTGCAAAATTGCTACCTTTAGGTCTGTTACTAAGTGACCAGAGAGGTTGAAGTGTTCTCCTCCTGGTTTTTGAATGTTATGATTCCTGATGTCAGATTTGTGTCCATTTATTCTTTTGCGTAGAGACTGTCCGGTTTGGCCAATGTACATGGCAGAGGGGCATTGCTGGCACATGATGGCATATATCACATTGGTAGATGTGCAGGTGAACGAGCCCCTGATGGCATGGCTGATGTGATTAGGTCCTATGATGATGTCACTTGAATAGATATGTGGACAGAGTTGGCATCGGGCTTTGTTGCAAGGATAGGTTCCTGGGTTAGTGTTTTTGTTCAGTGGTGTGTGGTTGCTGGTGAGTATTTGCTTCAGGTTGGGAGGCTGTCTGTAAGCGAGGACAGGTCTGTCTCCCAAGATCTGTGAGAGTGAGGGATCATCTTTCAGGATAGGTTGTAGATCTTTGATGATGCACTGGAGAGGTTTTAGTTGGGGGCTGAAGGTGACGGCTAGTGGTGTTCTGTTATTTTCTTTGCTGGGCCTGTCCTGTAGTAGGTGACTTCTGGGTACTCTTCTGGCTCTGTCAATCTGTATGCCCCACAGTATGCCAACATTTTTATGGCTAACTTAGAACAACACTTCCTTAGCTCTCATCCCCTAACGCCCCTACACTACTTGCGCTACATTGATGACATCTTCATCATCTGGACCCCTGGAAAAGAAGCCCTGGAGGAATTCCACCATGATTTCAACAATTTCCATCTCACCATCAACCTCAGCCTAGACCAATCCACACAACCGGTCCATTTCCTGGACACTACTGTGCTAATAAGCGATGGTCACATAAATACCACCCTATACCAGAAACCTACTGACCGCTATATTTACCTACATGCCTCCAGCTTCCATCCAGGACACACCACACGATCCATTGTCTACAGCCAAGCTCTAAGATACAACCGCATTTGCTCCAATCCCTCAAACCGAGACAAGCACCTACAAGATCTCTATCAAGCATTCTTAAAACTACAATACCCACCTGCTGAAGTGAAAAAACAGATTGACCGAGCCAGAAGAGTACCCAGAAGTCACCTACACCTCAGTGGTTGGATGAGCTCCTGAAAGGTGCATATGAGTGGTTAAGAAGTTTTTACACAGGAAATTATGTCAAACTAAGAACAAATCCTGGTTTCCCCTCAAACCTTGCTTTTCCCTCCAGCCCCACTTGTGTCATAATGATGTTTGTGACATTTTGGGGATCACCTAGACCAGTAAGGGGTTCTATCATCACCTGCCTTGGAACTTTAGGTGCCTTAATGTTATGCTGCTATGACTAAGAGCCCTGGCACCAATAGCCAGCCCATATGCATAAAATTCTCACTCTGGCTTCCACCAGCCTAGTTACTCCTTGTAGCCCTTCCGCTCCCGAGTCTCCACAAATCCAGCTCCCCAAGTTCTTAATTACCAGACACTTAGACTTTTCCGCTTTGGTTCATCGCCCCCCAAAGTGTGAAAAACCTTCCTCCGTTACCAGTTCACTTTGGCATACACAGTCCGCACACCAGAGACCTGCTTGGAGTAAAAATAAACAAAGTTTATTCAATTGTGTAACCACAGCTTCAAAGATGAAACAGTAAGGAAAAGCAAACACCTACAAGTTACGCAGAAAATAAACATAAAGACGCAACCAGGCTTTACACTTCTATATTAGATAAACTCCCTTTTCTAATACCTCAACCTTTCTATTGCCTCTGAACAGTTTCCCAGCATGTCCCATAGCCCTAATGGGGGACCCAGTGTTCACAGACTGCACCCCACCCTCAAGATTGTCCCTCTGTACTGGATAGCCTTCATTTCAAACCCCTTCTCTCTTAAGGGTTTGCAGGAGGTTTTTTCCCCTCCTTTCTCACTCTCTTAAATATGGTGATTCATGGTTACTCGAGTGGGAGAAGCTCCTGCTCAACTTGGTAGCCGGGGTGTCTCAGTGTCTTCCCATTAACTGTAATGGTCTGTCATTTTGCTTTTCCTGGGTTGTACCAGGGATCCTTATGTTCATCTGGTTTTGTGTAAACACCTGACTTGGAAGGAGCCCTTCCCTGGTGTGAGGTATATTTGAAATTGTTGTACAGGTCATAGACATAGTATTCTATATATATAAATACAGAGATTCATAACCACAGTCTGTATGCATATCCAATAATGACCATCAAGTTCAGAACATTACAAACTTTCATAAAAGATCTTACTCAACACATTTTATACACAATACCATTGTATACCACCAGTCGATTCAGCTGCTTATTCTTTGGGGTTCAGGCCCCTTGTTCTCCCCTTGGGGGGTGTCTGGACCCTGATTGTCACAATGGATTAGTTCCTCAAGACAGGAGAGGAGCATCCCAAGGGCTCACTAGTTCTCCTCAGGAGGGTCCATTGCCTCTTATGGAGAAATAGAGCAATATAAATAAACAAATAACTCATTTCTGATGTCAGGCTCCTGAAGAAATTGAGTATAAGTAAACAGTCTGTGAGGAGGGTAAAGTTATGAATGTCCTGAATTCTCACTTTTAGATATTATTGCACTTTCCCTGCATGGGTATGAGGGAAAAGGCTGCACAAAGCCGTGAGCCTCTGCACAGGTATAATCACTTTCCTTGTGCTCAAGGAGGATAAGGGCTATGTCTGATTGGTTCCTATTGTAGAAGGTATAGTCTTTCCAAAGGGGTGCTGGTCTCACTTGGAGCACAACAGTTACCTTTTAGAGGGTGTAGAAGTGGCACAGTACGACACACCTCAAACGCAACGTTCCTAGAAGTTCTGACTGGGTAGTGCACCTCTACACTTTCCCCTATGGAGGACTATGGCCCAACACCACAATTTAGCCCTTAGGGGAATTTAAGGAAATATATATAGGTATATTTGTATCAGAGTTGCTAATTATTCTTTGGTTGTTTTATCATCTAAACGTGAGGTACCATTGGTTCCAGATGACTAATGCAAGTCTGGCTTTCTGTATTCTTGTCACTTCTGTGAATGTTTAAAAAATATGTGAAAATGTTATACTGATCATAGCACTTTAATAAATTTGTGCTGGTACTGCATATAATTGTACAAATGTCACAGATTTATATTAGCTTAAAATCAGTATACGAAATTTTACTGAAAATTTGCAATTTGAGTATATGCCAGGAAAATGAATGAGATGACCTGATATGGCTTTTCCAATTCTGGCTTGTGTAACTCAATTAGCTGTAGCAGTGTGAGGTTCATATACTTGGTCATCCACCAATAGAGGGTGACATAGCATCAACCAGCTGAACAGGTCTGACATTCTATCCCAGACAGGATACACATACTAATTTAGGAACTTATTCTGTATTCCTCACACCTACTCAACCTTTGCAATAAGATGAATAGGGCCGTTAGCCAGCACATTATATACTTTATATTATTTGCTCATGGTTTGATGGACAAAACATTTGTACCTTCATTTTATTATAAAGCTTATTATAAAGTTCAGTAAATGACACTGAAAAACAGACCTCTTCCAAATTTCTGTGATGTTTCAAAACAAGATGTGAGCCATGTCATTAGCATAATATTTTTGTATTATTTTATTCCTATGACAGTTAAAGCTTTGCACATAAGCTGACTAGAATCACTACCATATTTTGAAGCAGGTGACATTTGTTTTTCAGGCATGCTAGACAGTTGATGCCTCTAGTAATGCTCTAATTATGTGTGGTGAATTGTCTCTGAGTGCTGTATGAAAATGCTTACTGCATCATTAGCTACCTTGTTGTTTGCTAAATGTCTTTTATAATACTGTAGGGGCCCAAATGAAGGTTGTGTCAGTGATTGTATTTTGAATTCCTATTTTTAGGGCTTTATAACTCAGCTATTTATTTTCACTTGAAGCTGAAACCTGGCACCCTGACTCTCAGCTGAGATTTAACTTAATTACCAAATATAAAAAATACCATCGACTGTTTTATTGAAATATTTTTAAATTATAAAAGTGAGTGGTTTTCAGATGCTTTGATTTTCATGACTGGAAAAGAGTTACTTTTGTAAAAAGAGCCTTGAAATCCAAGGTATAGTTAGTGGCCCAGATCTTTGGCTATGACTGAAGAGAACAGTGCAGCTCAGGAAGGGGGATGCAAAGGTGGTCTTTGCTCTATAATGAACACTTTTGAGGACCTGGCTTCAGTTCAGGTCCCAATCCTTGGGTCCAGCTAAGCTGGATTAGTTCAGAATCCTGGGGAGAGGAGACAGGCAAAGGTGACTCTCAGCTAATCTTATTCCTCATTCCTAACCAATTCTGAAGGACTTTCAGCCCCTGGCATAAGGGAGAACAACTTCAGGGCAGGGGTGAAAGTAACTTAAAGGACTTACCAGTACTCCGGAGTCCTGAACGGGGGTGTGGCCTAACCGGGAGAGGCGTGGCCTCAACTGGAAGAGGCAGGGCCGTTCACAATTTAAAGGCCCTGGGGCTCCGGCTGTGGCTGGGAGCCCCAGGGCCTTAAATCACCCTGGAGCTACCAGGTGCAGAGGTGGCTGGGAGCCCCAGGGCTCAGGGGCAAATTGAAGGGCCCGGGGCTCTGGCCGCCGCGGAGCTCTGGGCCCTTTAAATCACAGCGGGAGCCCGGCTGCCGGAGCTCCGGCAGTGATTTAAAGGGCCCAGGGCTCCCCGCAGCGGCAGGAGCACCGGGCCCTTTAAATCACTGCGGGAGCCCGGCTGCCGGAGCTCCGGCGGTGCTTTAAAGGGCCCGGGGCTCCCTGCAGCGGCTGGAGCCCTGGGCCCTTTAAATCACCGCCGCGGAAGCCGGTCCAGTCCGGCACGGCCTACTGGCTCTTGCTGGTATGCCTGACCGGACCGGACCGGCTTACTTTCACCTCTGCCTCAGGGTGACCTAGCTGGTAACAGCACCTTGCCGCCAGGGACTGCCAAAATACAGTAGTGCTCTAGCCATACTCTCTCCACCTCTGCAATACTTCTGTCATGCCCACAAAGCCAGGTGCTTCAAGGCCGTGGTGTAGGGACCGTTATGTCAGTAGTATACCACCCAGGGATTCCTCAGCTGCCCAGATTTATTGGCCATTTTTATTAGAGTGGTGAATTGAGTGCCAGGATCTGGCCCAAGCTAAAGCAGGGATGGTCTTTGTGTTTCTATAATATAGCATTTGGTTGATCATGCTCATGATTTCCACTTGGCTTTAGTAGTTTAAATATACTACACTATCATTTCCTTTGCAGATTTCTGGCTCTCAGTCATTCTGGAACTTTGTCTCTTGCAGTCCGTCCCTCAGAGCAAATTGCTTTGGGCCGTAAGGAGGAAGCATGCATGCTAGTGTAACCTTTGGGTGGGCTAGAGTTTACTTCACTGCCTTTCTCCTAGTGCCTAAAAACAACTCCCACAGAAAGGCACATGGAGACGCAGAATTCAGTCATTGAGGATTTTCAGCATGAATTGCACAGGGCCAACCTCCCCACAATCAAGTCCAAAAGAACAAAAGGAATTAACTTAATTCTTAAGTATTAACTTTATATACTCTTATAATAAAGAAATAATCATTTAGTTTTTACAACATAACATGGATACTTTATAAGCCACATGCATTATCTTCACAGTTATACATAAGCATAAATACAGAAAACAAATTTAATCTAAACAGGTCAGGCCCCACAGAAACACAGTGAGAAGTAACTCAGAGTTCCCAAAAGCTTAGGTTGAGTTCATGTGGTTTTTGATCACCAAAATCTACACAGTCTGCTGAGTCAAAAGCACGGCAACATCTTCCCTCCACTTGGTTGGAGAAATCTTCAGCTGGAATCCATGCAGACTCTTTCTCCTCCTCCTCTGCTGAAATCACTCAGTTAACTAGTCAGCTAACTACGTAACCAACCACTCAGTTAATTATAGAGATTTTAAAAAACCTGTTACAAGAAAAATAGAAACTGAGAATAGCAAAATATAAGTGATTCTTTCCCCATCATCACATTCAAATAAGAGAAGTCAGTGAATCATACTAGTTGAGACAATTTAACTAAAACAGTTTGGCTAAAATCAAACATTCCAAGTATACAATTGAAATAAAAAATTAGTTTTCCCTCGCAATTTCCCCTTTCTATAGTTAACACTCCCAGGGCTTCCCTGTTGGAGGGTTAAGGATATCACTAACCTGCTGCAAAATGCTTCAGAGTTAGAGGAAACCCACCTGCTTTCTGCTCCTGGGCTCAGCTTCTCCCAACCCACACAGGGCACATGGCCTTTTGTAAAGCAGCTTCCCTCAAGGAGTCTGAGTCCAGCTACTGGGAACCTATTGAGAATACTCAAAACTACCACACCCAATTTAAAAAACTTCTGAGTGTAGAGTGTTAATTGTGGATCTGCCTAGCAACAATGACCCAGACACAACTCATTCCTACCTCCCCGCCCATAGAGCTCTTAAAGAGATATCTCCCTATTAGGCACTTGTGTTTGTCATTGTGGACTATACTGTAGCTGTTATGTCATATCGTAGGAGGACTTTTGACATGATAGAAAGGGTGACTGAGTAAGTCTTAATACAGATCATGCCATAACAATCAAAGTACAGATTTACAATATAACCCCTGAAAAGTAATTATACTTTTTACAGGTTGTTATAATAGGCTACAAAGGTATTATCCTGAGTTTTACAATGTTAGAAAATATGCTGCATGGCTATAATAGCTCTTACATAACCTCTATCAGATTAATATTCTTGTTTTTAATATTCTCTTTGTAGGCTATATTCAACCCTGATGTAAGTAGACACGCTAATTTATTAGGGTTTTGTCCAGTTACACCTGGGCTGAACTTCACACTATATGTATTTTATAGTAATGTTATATATTTAGTGAGTTCTAGTGCTTAAGCAAGGGGCTGGAAATATGTATATACAAAGTAAGTATAGTTTAGGAAATAGCAGTGCTAGCTTTCCTCCACAACTCTATTTGTGTACCTCAAACTCTATTCACTTTGTTCCAGGAGCCATTTAATTTGTGTGCATATTCTATCCTTGCAAAAATCATCTCCCAAGATTACCCAACACTGATGCCAATTAACAAAAATTATGAGAGTGTTCTTTAAAATGTGGACATTTGTCCTTTTCTAATATACACTCACAGCCAGATTGTGAACACTTTAGTCCCATCAGTGTTTAGTTAGTCGCACTGGAGTCATACAGCTACTCAGGAAAATAACTGCTCATCAGTAGGAGTAAAAAGTTCACCATTGGGCCCTTTTAAAGAAAAATCAGCAAATGTGTCCACTATAATAACCTCTGTTATCCAAACATCTTGGGAGACATTAAAGAAGTTTATATGATCAAAGTTTTGGATAACTGAGTGAATTTTAAATATAGTGAGTGTATTGGTGGGCATGAACTTGGTTTGGATGATAGCTTTTCAGATATTTGTATAATCAAGGTTATTCTGTTTTACATGTTGGATCATTCTGCCAACTCTTGTCTCTAAGGGATTATTTTTCATCTTCAAAGATTGCCATCAAACAAATTAGCCTACAGAATTATGTTTACATGGCATTCACGCTGTCCTGACACCAACAGACAAAGTGGAGTTCAAAATTAAGACTGACACCTCTGCTTCTTTTTTTGCCATAGGGTATTGGCCATGTCCCTTTAGGTAAGGCAAGGGTTTTTTCACATAGGAATAACACTTCATTGATGATGAACTTTTGTGAAAAGCCAAGTTTTTCCGAAGTGTCGAATGATCCCAAAAGGGAAAGGGATGATGGTCAAGAGAAGGTAATTTGACCTTGGAAACTGGAATTAATTAAGGGACTTCACAGGGGTAGTGGAACAATTTTATAGTGGGGATGCTGATGATGGAACCCCTATATTTGGTGTTTGATGTTACTACTTCAAGTTGGGGGTATGGCAGCCACCCTAGTTCCAGTACCCCTGGGGCTTCAAGAACTAGAGCTAATAAGGAAATAATTGATATTACACCCATGCCACCTTATTGTCAACACTCAATTTAGAATCATATTAATTAAAATACAAAATTCATAGAATCATAGAATATCAGGGTTGCAAGGGACCTCAGGAGGTCATCTAGTCCAACCCCCTGCTCCAAGAAGGACCAATCCCCAACTAAATCATCCCAGCCAGGGCTTTGTCAAGCCTGACCTTAAAAACCTCTAAAGAAGGAGATTCCACCACCTCCCTAGGTAACCCATTCCACTGCTTCACCTCCTAGTGAAATAGTGTTTCCTAATATCCAACCTAGACCTCCCCACACTGCAACTTGAGACCATTGCTCCTTGTTCTGTTATCTGCCATCACTGAGAACAGCCAAGCTCCATCTTCTTTGGAACCCCCTTTCAGGTAGTTGAAAGCAGCTATCAAATCCCCCCCTCATTCTTCTCTTCTGCAGACTAAACAGTCCCAGTTCCCTCAGCCTCTCCTCATAAGTCATGTGCCCAGCCCCCTAATCATTTTTGTTGCCCTCCGCTGGACTCTTTCCAATTTTTCTACATCCTTCTTGTAGTGTGGGGCCCAAAACTGGACACAGTACTCCAGATGAAGCCTCACCAATGTCAAATAGAGGGGAATGATCATGTCCCTCGATCTGCTGGCAATGCCCCTACTTATACACCCCTAAATGCCATTAGCCTTCTTGGCAACAAGGGCACACTGTCGACTCATATCCAGCGTCTCATCCACTGTAACCCCTAGGTCCTTCTCTGCAGAACTGCTGCCTAGCTATTTGGTCCATAGTCTGTAACAGTGGATGGGAGTCTTCCGTCCTGAGTGCAGGACCCTGCACTTATCCTTGTTGAACCTCATCAGATTTCTTTTGGCCCAATCCTCTAATTTGTCTAGGTCCCTCTGTATCCTATCCCTACCCTCCAGCGTATCTACCACTCCTCCCAGTTTAGTGTTATCTGCAAACTTCCTGAGGGTGCAGTCCACGCCATCCTCCAGATCATTGAACAAAACAGTCCCCATATAAGCACACCATATCAGTGCATGATGCCATTTATCACATGTGCTACAATATCTATGCAAAATGCTGCTTGCTTTTGATGATTTGCATCACAACCCTAAAGTTACTTAAACATAGTTTTTGTGTATGAATTATCTAGATCCTGCATCAGAGGGGTAGCCGTGTTAGTCTGAATCTGTAAAAAGCAACAGAGGGTCCTGTGGCACCTTTAAGACTCACAGAAGTATTGGAGCATAAGCTTTCGTGGGTGAATGCCCACTTCATCAGACGCAAGTATTCCTGCAGTATTCCTGCTTGAAAGCAGAGATTTGCATTTATTGTGTACGAGGAAAAACCAGCTGCTGCTATTGTACTACAGATGTTAATTCAAATTATTTAGCTTCATTATCTGTTTGACACTTAGAATCTTATAACTAGAGTACATTAAGAAAGTAATAAATTGCCATAAGCCTTAAGATCCCATTAATGGTGAGTAATGGTTCCAATATGCATTCATTATTTTTTCATCATTTCAAAGGTAATAAAGCAGGGCTTCTATGGATCCTTTGAAGTTATTTCATTTGTGATACGTTACTGTTTATTGCACAGCATTAACTATTTGAAAATATCAAAGGCTTTTATTGCTCAAAGTGATGTTTCCCTTTAATGTCTCCCAGAAAGGTGCACAAATGAAATTTCTCGAACTTAATATTGTTTTCATCCTGTGCATTCTAAACACAGATAGCCAGTTAAACTGTAAGCCAAAATGATTTTTTCACTGTAAATGTACTCAACTTCCTGATTTTTTAAAAAAAATGTTGTTAGAAAATGCCCCAGATAGATGGAAATATGAGTTATATGTGTGCTTTGAGAGAGAGTGCAAATTGCATGATGCTACTATTACATACGCTAGTGAATCTAAAATTAAATTATGACCATTTAATAATACACAGAATTTATTGCATTGCTGAAAATATATCCAAATGTGTCCTACTGTATAAGGGTTTGTGCTGGTGGTGTGGTAATTAGATTGGCAATTTGACACATTGTTTGGCAATATCCTAATATTAGTAATATTTCCCTTAGTGTTATAAATGATCTAGAAATAATATGAAATGATCAGTTACTGGCTGAGTCAAAATGGATGTTTACTCCATGATTTTTCCAGTATGTGACCACAATTAGCGGGATAACCAAAACTATGAATGAGGTGCTGAGAAGGATGAATGTAAAAAGAGCACAATTACTGGAGACCCTCGGTAAAAGAGTAACATCTGTCCACAGATATATTGCGTGCTGATTGCAGAGTGACTAGAACAACACTCATACTCTCAGGTAAGATCACAGGCAAACCAGGAAGAGGAAGAAAGTGCCAGTTATTCAGAAATATTGTCAGATGGACTGATATCCAGAGGAGGGTGGAAGCTATACAAATCTGTCACAACTGTGAAAAATGGAAGGTGCTGGTTGACAACCTCCATATCAGAGCTGTCACTTGATGACAGAGAGATGTGACTACAAAATCCTTTTTAAAAATTTACTATAATTGGCCTTAGTTTTGCAAAAAGATTAATCCTTAGAAAGTGGAAGATCTCCCACTGGTATGTTGACATGTCTGAAATTATTCCACATAAACTTCTTATTTGTAAGAATAATGGCATCTTAAAGCATCTCATGTGATATGGGGAAATTTTTTATCTCATCTGACAGAATTCACAGATCAAGCATGCGCTACAGAGAGATACCATGTGTGAGACAATGAAATCTTGGTTATTTTGTAAAGCTTTTTGAGATTTACTGATGACAAATGCTACATCAGAGCTAGGTATTAATTATTGACTCTTTGTGATTTATATGCTACACTGCCTGGGACACATGAGGAGCTGCCTTGTATGGATCTCTTATTTGGAAAGTGTAAGTGCTATGCTGCTGAATAAATAGCTGTGAGGTGCAGTGTGGTCCAGTGGATAGAAGACTTGTGTTCTAGTCTTGGTTCTGTTGTTGACCTGTTCTGTGTCTTTGGTTAAGTCACTTCACTTTTTCTCTCTCTCTCTCTCTGTCTGTGTTACTTATATGGCTCCCATTACTGTAGTATCTGAGCATTTTACAATCTTTAATATTTTAATCCTTACAACAATTAATCCTCTGAGATCTTCTTCTTTGCCTATTTTTCTCCTTCTGCCCTTTGTTCTGTCTTGTCTATTTAGACTGCAAGCTCTTTGGGGTAGGAACTTTCTTTCACTATGTGTTTGTACAGCACCTTGCACTACTGGGTCTACGATCTCATGTGGGGCTGCTGGTGCTATTGTAATACAACTAATAAATAGTAGTGATGATGATGATGTTGAGTAGCATAGTGCACTGAGATGAAGATAAATTTATTTTACTTTGATCTTATTTTTCAGAGTGGAATACTTCCCCAAGGCAGCTGCCAATGCTGTCCCCTTCTGTGGGATTTGTGGAGGGGGAGGGTAGAATGCTAATCATGGCCAGCAGTGGCTCCCCTTCATCTGGAACTCAAGGAAGAGGAATTATGGTAACCCTTTAGTAGCATCTCTAAGCATGGGCAGCAGGTGATAGGACTTAATTCTGTTTCTCCAGATATGTTACGTTATTTTTAATATTTAGTCTTCTCAGTATGTGTATATAAACTAACTAAATATGATGGTCAAAGAGGCACCTCCAGAATGCATCTACATGTTGGCAAACTTTGTCTGGCCACCTCTGGTGGGTTGTGTACGCACAGAATAATAGCCTACTATTGTTACCAGTCGTGTGTAATAGCGGTGTTCGATGCTCTACATCCTTGCCCATGTAAGCCTCGGATCTGACTGGCTCCAGTCAGTAGCACTCGACAAGGGCCCCTGCTCAGGGTGACAAGCAAAGGCCAATGATGGACCCAGCAGATGAGGGTCAAGTTAACCAACGGTGGTAAAGGTGGATGAGCTATGACTGTGGATTAAACACTCATCAAACTGCACAGGTAGGAAGAGGAGCTAGATCTTCGAAATAGTCATCCATGCCGTCAGGAACCAATGGCCTCTGGCAGAAGAGTTCCTGGAAATGGGGATGGTTTGCCCCTCAAAAAGAAACTGTCTCCCAAGTCCCAAGGAGGCTGAGCAAAATGAACAGGCAGCCAGCCATGATAGACTATGATAAAAGCACAAGGGTTAAAGCCCCAGTTATTCCAACTCCAGAAGGAGGGGCATTTTTTCTCAGGCATGTGATGGGTACGAACCAAATCCTGCTCAGCGAAGGTGCAGCCCAGATGGCCCTAACTCCCCAGAAGTCCAAATCAGACCTCAGAGGCACGTTCCATGTTGCCACATGGAATGTGTTGACACTGAATAGTATGGGGTACAAGACAGCCCTTGTCAAACAGCTCACCCGCTACAGATTCATAATCACTGGCATCACAGAGACCCACCTGCCAAAAAGTGATCAAGTCACTGTAGAAGGAGCAACCTTCCTCCACTCCAATGGTCCATAGTGTACTCAAGGTGTGGCACTTGTTAGACAACCTCTGGCACAGACCTTAATCCTCATGCTTACTTTATGCTCAGCTTCTACACCATTATGGACATTTATCTGTCCTTGTGGCCTACGCACCAAAAGAAGATGCATCACCTGTGGAAAAGGACACATTCTACTACCACCTAACTGCAAAAATCCAGTCTATTCCACCATGTGACACACTGCTAGTGCTCAGAGACTTCAGTGCTATGACTGGCTGTGATCAAACTGGGTATGAAACCCTGATAGACCCCTGTGGTTTGGCCTTCCCAAATGACACCACCACTCAACTTCCGACATTGTGTATGGCTGATGGCTTGTCTGTCATGGGTTCCTGGTTTAGACACTGCAATAACCATCAATGAACGTGCCATGAAAGAAACTGACCGCATCCTCATCAGAAATTGCTCCATAGTGATATTTCAGCGAGTCGTCGGCAATGCAGAAGCAGCAGGAAATGCGAACCATAAACTAGCTGTTACTCAGTTCTCACAGCATCTTCCATCTGCTCACAAGCCAGACATCCACCACCAGTACAACACCAGCAACTTTCCAAGGATCCTGTTAAAATGCACACAAGCCACTGAAGATCACATATGTAATCTCAGAACCCTTTTGGACAACACAGAGATTATCTGGAGTGGTATAGGTAGTGCTATATCATGCTGCAGGAAGCTGAAACAATCCGCTTCAGATGGTTGCACAAGAAACCTTGGCTTTCTAAAGAGGTGTTTGGATGCTTCAGCCTTTTAACTAATATATCAAGCAGAGAGATAGCCGTGAATGTAAACAATTGAAAGGCATTTTCCAGGTCATGGCAAAATGTGGCCGTGAGATCTACATCAATTCCCTAGCCAGCGAAGCAGAGGACAGCCTAAAGCACAGCAATCTGCATTCTGCCTACAGAGCTATCACATGCTTAGCTGGTGTCATAAACTGTCTTTTAACATTCCTATCACAAAACCAAATGGTTCTCCCTGTTCATCAGCAGACCAAGTCCTGGACAGATGGAAAACACATTCTGAAGGCGTGTGGAACCACGCACTTGCTGATGACCATTCAGAGCTACGTGACCTAGCAAACCATAGAGCTACAGACCCAGGGATGAATTCTGATTGACAGTCAAGGAAGTACGAAAGGCGACCTGAAAGTTACGGAATGGATGTGTGATGGACCTGCTGATATTCCACCTGAACTTCCAAAGGTGTCTTGAAACCAGTGAGTATAGGGATGCCTCAACTGTTCTTAAAATTGTGGGCATCAGGCAGAGTACCAGCAGAATGGAAACACTGTCATAGTGTACTTGTACAATAGTAAAGGATCTCATATTGAGTGTGGAAACTACACAGGCTGATCTCATTGTTATTGGTCCAAGGAAAGGTCTTCATTCATGTTCTGGTTGATAGGATGTGGACACTCCTTGACATCGTCGTCCACAGCAATCCGATTTCACTGACAGGTGGACGACAACGGATGTTGCCCTTACTCTCTGGCTTCTGGCTGAGCTACATTGAGAATTTAACTGCCCGCTTCACATGGGGTATATTGATATCAAAATTGCTTTTGATTTGGGCAACGTGTCAGCACTTTAGCTCACACTGAAAAGAGCTGGCATTCAAGATGTTCTGCTAACTTTGGTGTGCGATCTTCACACTGGTACTGGTGTGAGAGTGCACATTGGTTCATGGCTTTCATTGCATTTCTTCACAATCTGAGGTGTGTGTCAGGGATGTACTCTCACTATTCCGTCAAGCTACCAACTGGATATTAGGACTTGCCTTTCCACATGTCAGAATCGAAGTTGGTCAAGAAGTTTTCACTGACCAAGACTATTCCAACAACATTACTTTTCTTGTGGAGAAGCAAGGGAATTTCAGCCCCACCCTTCAAGGTTTTCAAGATGCTGCCTGAACTATGAGATGGAATGTCTCGTGGGCAGAAGACCAAAGTCCAGAACCTTGGAGCTGAGCCCCCAGAGCCCCTAGTGCAGGTTAGTTCAAGCACTGTGCAAAGCATTGATGAGTTTGTCTTACCTCAGTTGCAAGCAGAGTGCAAATGATTGCAGCAAACCGCACATCCTCTGAGTAGGTCTTGCTGCTTCCTGCATGAAGTCTGTGCCTCACCTATGGATGCAAATACATCTCTGTGCTTAGCCAAAGTTCAGGATCTAACAAACCTGTGTACTGCCTGTATTGCTATATGGGTCAGAAACCTGGATCCTCTTACAGGCAGTGCCAAATCCTGAGCATAAAGTGGTCTGACTTTGTGCAAAACACTATGATCTGGCCTTGTATGTTCGTAGTTGCAACAGCTGTGTGTAATCTTAACAAGATATCAGATGAAATTATAGCTTTGAATTCCATATGCACACACACACACACATGCTAGTGTCTAATCTCTGCTTTTAAATAGTGACTGAGATGCTTTTACTAATGCCTCATGGAGAATTTTTCCCAGAATGGCTGTGAGACAGATGTACAATGGACCACTATATAATGTGGGTATTGAGGCATTTTTTATGGGAAAATATCCACTTATATTGGATAACTGTGTGATAAGCAATTGATTGCAAGACTATTCCTGTTCCCTTAGCAGATCCTTCTGAAACATCATTTTTCTTCAGTGCAGATACTGGCGTGGTGGTGGGGCTGGTAATTTTTATCATTTACCTCTAACAATCTTTGAGAGGAAGCACTGTTAGTCAGTATCATAGACAGCAGAAATAAAGTGAGTTGCTTACTCCCCAGTGGCATTTCCTTTAGCATCATCATGCCTACAAAGGAAGCAAGTGCACTAATGCTTTATACCAGGACGATAATGCTATGCTGTTCAATATACATCTTGTGCTTTACTCACTGCTTCTGCCTGAGGGAGTATTGAACAGATTTGGCATTAGTAAAACTCACTTTATTCTATAAGACTATCGTGTGAATAAGGATGTCTTTCTTTGTGAGAAAGCAGATACTGAGGAATATAAAGAAGGGTTGCTTAAAGAACTAACTTGTAACAGGTACTGCACCTGTAGAGATTCTGTGTATATAGCCCAAAGAACTTAGGTTTCTCAGAAAATGGAGATTCCTTCCTGCAGCAATCCCATGGTACTGTATTTGGCTACATGTGAATGAATTAGGTGTAAAGTATAATCTGAGGCAGGGTTTTCATTAGTTTGGGTGTGACTTTTGATAAGTGACAAGGAAAGGGGAAGGTAGACATCATAACTTATGCCAGAGGGCTCACAATCCATCTGTGTTTTGTAAAAGGCTTGCTATTCCACCTCATTTTGACATGCTACGGTCACTTCATTGTCCTTATTTGGGCATTTTACAAACCTTTTTTAAGATTTGGAGACAGTTTTTTCTAAAGTGGCTTCCCAAGTTGTGCATGGGAAGTTTTCATACAAGCAATCCAAATATAAGCAGGAAAATGGGTAACTGATATGCTTGTTCCTGTATACATAATCACTCTCTCATACAGGCACTTATGTGTGCAAGTTCATATTTGCATGTGTCAATCTGGAGTTGGCATGCATGATAGGCGTATGTGCGCACTTGGCAAGATCAAGTTAGGTGGCAGTTTGGAAAATGTTTGCTATTCGTCTTCTAGGCATAGATATTTGACTATCATTCTGACATATCAAGTGGACTTTCACTCTATGCATCTGAAGAAGTGAGGTTTTTACCCACGAAAGCTTATGCCCAAATAAATCTGTTAGTCTTTAAGGTGCCACCAGACTCCTTGTTGTTTTTGTAGATACAGACTAACACGGCTATCCCTTGATATTTGACAACTCTTATCATGCACCTCATGGGAACATTGCTTTCACTTCCTCTTATACTCTGGCATACTGATAATACTCTGTTTCAGAAAAGCCAGCCTTGTATTTTCATAGCTTTGTCCTCATTTTAGAGCGCATTATAAATATTCAGGTGAATGGAAAGATAAATACTCTTTTTTTCTTCCCCAATGTGTACATAAGACTGTATGGGCTCTAAAGAAGTATATCAGAAGCATCTTAGACAAATTCAACATTTTTTTTTTTAATATCATGGTTGGAAGGGACCTCAGGAGGTCATCTAGTCCAACCTGTTGCTCAAAGTAGGACCAATCCCCAGACAGATTTTTGCCCCAGATTCCTAAGTGGCCCCCTCAAGGATTGAACTCATAACCCTGGGTTTAACAGGCCAATGCTCAAACTACTGAGCTATCCCTCCGCCCATACATATCCCCTCTATAGATAGAACATTTCCATAACTCTCTGTTCCTAAGATTATAAGTATCAGAGGGGTAGCTGTGTTAGTCTGGATCTGTAAAAAGCAACAGAGAGTCCTGTGGCACCTTTAAGACTAACAGATGTATTGGAGCATAAGCTTTTGTGGGTGAATACCCACTTCGTCAGGTGCCACAGGACTCTCTGTTGTTTTCTAAGATTATAACTAAATCACCTGGTACACTTAGCAAAATTTAAAAAACAGAGCTAGGACTATTTTTTCAACACAGTAAGAATAGAATGCCCCAAAATATACCACTAAAAATGGTGTTTGTGTGGGTATGGGGGATGTTAATAAAACAGTAAATACAGTATTGACAGAGTAGTGGCAGGATATTGTTTTAATTTTGTTGTTTTCCCCTTGAAACTGGAAATGCCAAATGAAAATGGAAACAAAATGTGGCTTAATTTGTCCTAAGGTATAAGCTATACCTACTGTATGGCAGACACTTAAACTGCACTGAGCTGCTTAAAACAGCCTTCACTAATTCAGGATTGGATTTATTGAAGAGTAAGACAGTTTGTAGTCCCCAGAAAAAGTAGGGTCGAGGGTACTGCTTAAGTTCTAGCAAGAATGGAAAGGCCCTTGTTCCCCTTAAATGATGTCTAACTGAACACTGTGCCCAGGAGAGCTATGTCAAACAAACCTATTGGGAGAGCATGACTGAAGGCCCCCTGATTTGGTTGGACACTCCCAGAGACAGAAGGGAAGATTCAGAAGCAAAATGTATGACAGACCATGTGATGGGAGGATTGGAGGATTGGGCCCAAAGAAATCTGATGAGGTTCAACAAGGACAAGTGCAGAGTCCTACACTTAGGGCAGAAGAATCCCATGCACCGCTACAGGCTGGGAATCGACTGGCTAAGCAGCAGTTCTGCAGAAAAGGACTTGGGGATTACAGTGCATGAGAAGCTGTATGTGAGTCAGCAGTGTGCCCTTGTTGCCAAGAAGGCTTATGGCATACCGGGCTGCATTAGTAGGAGCATTGACAGCAGATTGAGGGAAGTGATTATTACCTTCTATTCGGCACTGGTGAGGCCACATCTGGAGTATTGCGTCCAGTTTTGGGCCCCCCATTACAGAAAGGATGTGGATGAATTGGAGAGAGTCCAGCGGAGGGCAACAAAAAGGATCAGGGGGCTGGGGCACATGACTTACAAGGAGAAGATGAGGGAACTGGGCTTGTTTAGTCTGCAGAAGAGAAGAGTGAGGGGGGATTTCATAGCAGCCTTGAACTACCTGAAGGGAGTTCCAAAGAGGATGGAGCTCGGCTGTTCTCAGTGGTGGCAGATGACAGAACAAGGAGCAATGATCTCAAGTTGCAGTGCGGGAGATCTAGGTTGGATATTAGGAAACACTATTTCACTAGGAGGGTGGTGAAGCCCTGGAATGGGTTACCTAGGGAGGTGGTGGAATATCCATCCTTAGGGGTTTTTAAGGCCCGGCTTGACAAAGACCTGGCTGGGATGATTTAGTTGGTATTGGTCCTGCTTTGAGCAGGGGATTGGACTAGATGACCTCCTAAGGCCTCTTCCAACCCTAATCTTCTATGATTCAATGGGCTCTCTTTCCCATCATGCAGATCCATGACCTCTCAGTGCATATTTAGAGATCTTTTGGGCCTGATTTTTCCCATCCCCTGAAGCACTTGTCTTTCTGGGGTAAATTCTCTGTTGAGAAGCACTCAGTGCAGCAAACAGGAGGGCTCAGCTGCACCCCAGCCCTTTTTAGGTTTAGAGCAGTCTAGAGTGAGCTGCTGTAATGTACAACAGCCTGAAATGATTCCCAGATGACTTGTTTGCCAGTTGGAGATAGCTAAAGGATCATATTCTAAGGCAGGGATTGGCAACCTTTGGCACGTGGCCCGCCAGGGTATGCACCCTGGCGGACCGGGCCGGTTTGTTTACCTGCTGCGTCCGCAGGTTCGGCTGATCGCAGGTCCCACTGGCCGCGGTTTGCCAATGGGCGCTGCGGGAAGTGGCGCGGGCTGAGGGGTGTGCTGGCCGCCGCTTCCTGCAGCCCCCATTGGCCTGGGATGGCGAACCGTGGCCAGTGGGAGCCGCGATAGGCCGAACCTGCGGATGCGGCAGGTAAACAAACCGGCCCGACCCGCCAGGGTGCTTACCCTGGCGGGCCGCGGGCCAAAGGTTGCCGATTCCTGTTTCTAAGGTCATGCCCTCCCTATATCCCCTACACAAGGCTGAAGAAGTAAGTGGCATAGGAGCCAGGTATGCTAGCTCTATGCCAGTTAGGAGATATAAATAGTTTGCACCACCCAGACAGCACAAATGGAGTGGAGCAGGGCAGTGTATCTGCTCCGCCCCTGCCCCATTATAATCTGTGTACAACCTAATTTTAGAGTCCTGGGACCTGATTCTCCAGGGCATTGCACCATGTGTGCACCTGTGTGCTTTGCACTTGTGCAAAGTGGATGTTAAATTCTGTGAGTTTGAGTTGGTTGCACTTTACACACATGATTCACTCATTCTTGCACAGGTATAAATGGTGGCACAAGATGCCAGGCACTAGAGACTCAGGCTCCATGTTTGCAGCCAGGGTGATTCTGTGGTTAGTTTGCCACCTATCTCTTCCTTTGAAGTTGGTGCCAAGCTTCTTGTGTCTCATCCAGAGAGTCAAGATCAGTTTCTGAAAGCCTTCCGTCTCATATTAATTTCAAAAAACTTCTGCAACCTTGTCTGACCCTTGTTAGTAGCTGATAGCCCTGAGCCCTGCTTCTCTGGGTGGGAAGGCATTAAAAATTGAAAGTTTGTTTCAAAAGAGCTTATTTGCCCAGAAGCATTTTCCCAAAATATCCCAAGGCAATCAGAACACCTACAGCTGTTCATCAAATCGGCAAGCCTCACTGTACTACAGTCAGAGAAATTATTCCCCTGACCTTCATTCCTAATGATGTCTTTATCATTTTGCATTAGCAGAGTATACAACCTTTTGCCTTTCACATTTATCAGGCTTCTGCGCTTTGCTGTTGCTTTGAACAGCCATAATTACAAAATTCTGCTTTTCTTAAGGTGACCTCTGTTTATTCATAGCATGCAGTTTTCAAAACTTTATCTTAGAATTAAAAGGAGTGTAAATAATGGGCCTGATTCTGGCACCTTACTGAGTAGTCCCTTACTCTCTGACTAGCCCATGGGCTCCAGTCAGTATATTGCATGATATAAGAAACTACCCATCACAAGTTAGGGTATAAAATTGGGCCCCAAATGACCAGGCAAAACATGAATAGTTCCAAACAATACAAAAAACAAGTAATACGTAGAGCAATGCAAGGTTCCGAAGCATGTCTGATTTCGTCAGCTGCTCACCAGTGCCTGCTCCCCCATTTCACTTTCCTACAATAAAGAGAGAGCTGTTTCAACAGTATTTAAAATGTGCTGAATATAAATGTGGGAACATCACAAGACACATCTAAGTTGCACAGAGGGTGTTAAGCTTATTAAAAAATCTTTCGCTTGCCTGCAGGCAGTGGCTATTGTATTATAGCACAGCCTAGTGGCATTAGCACTAAAGTTCCACACACAGCACAATTAGAAGTGTGTCTGCCCATTGACCCTCTGTGGATTTCCCCCCTATTTCATATTTACAGAAATACCTGCACTAAAAACACTTGTGCTAGCTTGACATGAAAATTCATGGAGTCCTAAAAATGCCTCAATTTAGGGTGGCCTATTTGTTGTTCCTTGAACTGCAATATAAATCATGGAGAGAGAATGATTCACCTTCCCTCAAAAAGCCTCCTTTCTTTATAGCCCCCATGTTTCTGTCTTTTTGTGACATATTTCTACTTGGCATTCACACAGAGCACATTAAAGAGAGGAAAGCGGAGATGGTTTATTCTACTTACAGGTAAAATTTTAGTAGCACTTAAAAGCTGCTATTCCACACACCTGGAAATGCTCTTTTAAATTGCCTGCTGATAAGCGTATATTCTGAATTCATCATTTTCAGTGTGAACAGTAACATTCTGTGGACTACAGGTACAGAGCCCTTACTCAGAATGCTGAATTCAGTGTAGCCTTGAGAGCCTCCCCCCATTCATATGCCCTATTTCCCCCAAAATAGTTTAACTCTTGCTGACTGTTCAAAACAATACACACTGTAAAGACTATGACTATTCTGGATTATGTTCAGGATGATTATGTACTGTATGCAAAGCTGTTACAGAAAGTACATTGTCTGTTTACCTTAAACATAACTGGGCCAGATTCTCTTGTCCAGCTTAGTGTGCTCTACACAAGACCTGAGCAAGTGGGAAGCACAAAGGTAGTACTAAGCCAAGTTTAACTTTCTCCAAATCCAGGTGGCTCCCAAATGCCGGCTTGGTCTCCAGAATAAATTGTGCATCAGCTGCCAATGACTCCCAGGGAAGTGTTCCCACAGCTGTGTATACCCCAGATGCAGGGGTACACTGGCCATGCCCAGGGGCTAGCAGCTAGGAGTGAGGGAAGATGTAGCATTAAGACACTGGAGGATTCACCAATGCTGGAAGAATCTTCAGGTGGCTGGATCTGCCAGGTTGAAGTCTGCTTTGAGTTGAGGTACCACCACAAAAGCAGAATTGGGCCTAGTTATTTGTAAATGTAAGATCATTGATATGATACAGAGCCTCTCAAATACTACTGCAGATTGCATATAAAATGAGAATTGAACAGTAAGACTTTTTTTTAAAGTTACTTTGCAGGCACAGCAGCCTATTTTTAAATTTAAATAATTTACCTATTTATTTATTTAAATACCATATTTACCTAGTTTGCCTTACTGTCAATGGCCCGTAAGATTTTATTTAACATTTGTTTAGACAAGCAGAATAAAATGATCAACACTGAACCTAGAACAGTTTCCCTTTGTTATCCTGCAGATAAGATCTTAAAAAAAAAAACCAGATAAGAATTACATTTTGTAAAGAAAATAAAATCACTTCTAGACTCAGACTGTAGTCCAAGGTTAACAGTGATGTGATTTATATGAGCAAGTTATAAACCCCTAAGTATTTAAATTTATACTCTACACAGTCATAGCTAAAACAGCAAGACTGATGGAGCTCCATTATCATAGGTGACTACTATACTACATATTAGTGCTGCAGGGTATGGTAGTGAATACCATCTAATACCATATTTTTGTAGTGTTTTCCAAGAAGGCCATCGGTCAGGATTTTGCCAGTACACATTTGAAAAACCATTAACTGTATCTCGATTTTAAGTTTATTAAATCCTCAAAATCAACATTGTCACCTCCTTCAGGGAAAATAACATTACTACTCTGATATCACCAGGACCACTCATAGTAATAAACACTATGTTTATGAAACACAGTTGTAAATTATTGATTAGTACACATAGAAGATGGCTGGCAACTGCTGGAACTTAAAGGGAATTACTCTTTTAGCTCAAGGGCTAGTGGTGTGTGCTTTGGTGCTACATGTCCTAATTTTAAACACTGATGATGATGCATAGTGGAAGCAAGTGTATTTTTAAGATGCAATTCTGAATGTTTAACAATAATATTTGCAGACAGAGAATGACAGAGGCCTTGCAATGTGTTGATTTTTTTTTTTCATTCCTCACTGAGAATAGCCTATCTTTAAAACAATATACTGGGCTCAGTCCTCACTGTGCTGAAAGAAGGTGACTCTAAACCACCTTTCTGGTCCTCAGCTAGTTGAGGGCAAAACCAGCCCCTTACATAATTTAAAGACGCTAACAGTTTGCTATAAATGGTTGGGGATGTGGCAAAGGGCTGTTTTCTGTCAACTCATTGTACTCCAAGTTGGGAGGGGATATTCAGCTACATGGGCTTTGTACCCCCTGAGGATTCCCCTGTGTTCCTCTTCTGTCCCTCTAGGGCAGCTTTCCAGCTTCTTTGTACTGCCTGACCAGCGCAAAGCCGCTGGAGCTGATGCCCAGGATTGAACCCGCTGTAGCTATATCTTTTCATAAATCAGAACGGAATGCTGTGGAAGTAATGTAGTAGCTGTAAGTCGCAAACACAAAGAGTTCATAGTCCAGCAAAGACATCACACGGGACAGCAGTTCAGGTGAGGGAGGGCACTGAGAGGACATTGTTGTGTAGACTGTTCTCCGAAGCCATCTCAGTCTGCCAGATCTGATAACCTTACCTTCAGTGTATGTAGCAAAGCCTGTTTTTTCATGCTTTTTCTGGAATACCACTGGATGCAGTCGTCTTCTTAGCGTACATGCAACATAGCTCAGGTGACACGTGACCAGTATTCATCACTAAATTTGGTCCGCTGGTTGGATCATTAGCTTCCCCAGGCTGGGTACTGATGGGTAGTGCGACATGAATGCTGATCCATGCCCCTCACTGGATGCAGTGTAGAGATGGGTGATGAGCCAGGTATGGGTTAGATGGCTGGGAACATTCTTTTGTTGGCACGGGGCTGATTGGCAAAGTGATAAGATGTGCCATGCCAATGCAAGCCCCAGTTACTCTTGTATGCCCTCCTTCCTGCATAGCACCTAAATACACTAGTTCCCGTGTCTCCCTGACTGCCGTCAGCCATACACTTCCTATGCTGAAAATTCTTCCTTGTTAGATTTTTCCTGTGCACAGTGCCTCCAAAAGCGTCTATGCCTGGGAAAGCTGGGCTGAAATTAGCCCATTATCTCTAAAAGGGTTTTTGGATCTATTTCATGAAAGGTGCTGTAAAATAGTAAGTTGTTATTAAAAACCATTTTGACTTGAAATCCCTTACTCTGCTTTAAGCACTTACACTTGAAGTATTATGCTGATGTAAATGTAATTTTTAGATGTTTATCTTGCTCTGGAAGAGTTCGCTTTCTTTTAGCTTGAGGGTATTTTTCCTAGTAAGTAGAGGAGAGGGGATCGTTATGTTCTCACCGTGATGTTTGCTTTATTGATTGTAATTTGTAACTTAACTTGCTGCTGCACTAAGAGACTGGCGGTTGCACTAGGATTCTCTGCAAGTTATTCATTTTTATAGCAATGAGAAGCTGTGGAAGAAGTTCAAAGAAGATTAATAGGGCACAATTTCTAATAACTACAGAATATTAGGAAAAAATAAGAGAATGATTGCTCTAGTGCATACACAACATAGCTCAATCTTATTATCCTGCATTAGTCAAATCCATAATTTATAACTTTAATAAACTCCCAACCTCTTTTAGCCAAAATATACATCCTAGTTGTTTTTATTAGCTACATAATAAGATTTATTATGCAAAATAATTACACTGTATAAACTAAGTTCTAATCACTGCTAAGAAACTATTTATAACACTGTAACAGGGACAAAATTGACAAAACACAATCCTGAGATTACATGGTTTAACCTCCTTCATCAAGAGCTTGTTGGAAACTTTTGGAAAAAACATTTTTTTCATTGGAAAATGTTCATCAAACAAAACTTGTCACTAGAATATATCTATTTCGATGAAACTTCATCATCATCAAAGGTTCTCTTCTTTGGGCTTGGATAGAATTTCTGATCAAAATAAGAGAAACACAGAGACCCCATAATAGCCAGGTGGTTAGGGTGCTTATGTAGCTGGGGGAAATCCAGGCTCCATTATGCTGCTTTGAATCAGTTCAAGTCCCTGCTCTACCTGATTCAGAGCAAGAACTTGAACCCATATCTTCCCCCAAGCTGGGTGAGTGTCCTAACACCTGGCTATTCTTGGTTAAGTGTCATGATTTCATCCAGATGTGGAACAGGAAAGGAATCTGAAACCTCAAACATTTTAGCAGGATGGGAAAACTGCTTTCTGCCCAGCTCTCCCTTCATCCTCCAGGTTTCCATTGCCATGGCACATTGCTCACAAGTAAACAATACAAGTCACTGTGTCCCTTTGTGTGGGAGCAGAGGTCAAGGAGAAGGAAAGGTCTTTGCATATTTCCCTTGTGAAACTCCATGTTTTCCAAGGCACAAAGTTTTTGTCCTGAACATTATATTAACCAAACGTTTGTGTAAAATCTTCATTGTAAAAATTCCTGTAGAATTTAATTGAAAAAAAGAATGTGATCCTTAAACTGGATACATGACTTCCATTCCTAGCTCTGCTTCCCTTCTCAAATTGCCCTTGTCTATTAAGTTCTTTGGACAAGGACTGCCTCTTAACTATGTGTTGGTACAGGGCCTATCACATTGGGGCCCTGGTCTTGAATGAAGCCTCTGGGCACCCCTGTAATACAAATACTAAATAATTAAACAATTTTTCTATAGTTTATTGGACCATCCTATAGATTTTAATAGAAAATGATACCCTTACGATATAGTGTTATAGAATGGTAAAAAAAATAAACCCATAGAAAGGATGACATTCTCTGTTACGTTACATGATAGAGGTTTCCAGATAGTTTATGATGAACCCTATTACAGGTTTGATCCATATTCAATTCTATAAGACTTTTCCATTAGGGTTATTTTCTCTGTGGGTTGTAGCCCACGAAAGCTTATGCTCTAATAAATTTGTTAGTCTCTAAGGTGCCACAAGTACTCCTGTTCTATATTTCTAGTTACTCGGTTCTTAAAACTGCAGGTGTTTCCACACTGAGGCAAATTTTTATCTAGGCTGAGGCCCAGCCTCCCTGTTTAATGTGAAAAATGCAACTTCAATATTGGTGGATGTAAAATGCCCACCTGCATTTTTTGCACTCACAAACTGAGCACATATATTTCAATAGGTATATGTCTGATTACCCAGTTTGCTCCCTAAATCAGGTTGGTTGATACATAACTACAAAGATTTGTGTCTACAATTCAGATGAAGGCAGTCAGATTTGCAAGCACATATTTTGTAGCCACAGACTAAACTCATAAACTACACTCAGTCTTCTGAAAATTTCGGTCTAGATGAACTCCCACTAACTGATTCTTGCTAAAGCCATGAAATAACCACTATTTCCTATTGCTATTACTGTCTATTTTAATAATTCTTGAATTTTTAGTATTGTTTATTTTTGGTATTTTGGCTCACAGTAGCACTTAGGAACCCTAATCAAGAGGCTGGATATGCTTACTTGCTCTTTTGTCCTTTGACCCTTATCAATTTACTTTGTGTAGAGGTCTTTAACCCATGACTTCTTTTTGTGGGGAAGGGAGTTTAACCTGTAGCTATTTTCCCTTTTTTAGTAGAATGTATTTGGCTTGAATTCTATCTCCTTTCTTGTGGTTCTTTAATAAACCACCTCTTCCTCCTTCTCCCTTCACTGCACGCCCTTCCCTGCAAATACACAGGCCTACATGTTGACAGCTACATCATACACTGAATGATTTTTTTTAAAGCAGATAATCCACAACCCTCCCAAGTGTCTGAAATTCTCTTCTCACCCCAGGCAGCAAACAGCAACAGCGCCTTCTCTCTCTCCCAGTTAGAGGAATCTGGTTCAGGATAGGGGACTAAGGTTATTTTAAATACTTAGACTAAACAACAATCAACCTCAGGACTAGAGTCAATACTTGGCATGAGTTGCAGCATTGAGAGCAGAGTTTAATTTAAGTGGTAGCCTCAGGCACCAGAGCCAAACAAGCAGAAGGGCAACTATGCTGCAGGAATTACAGCTGGCCAGGCCAGGAGTAGCAGCAAGCACAACCAGCCAAACGAGGGTGACTGACAGCAAAAGGCATGAAACAGAGGAGCCAAATAAACAAAAGGGCAGCAAGCAATAGTGCAAAGTAATCATTCAGGAGGGCTGAGACAGAACAGTGAGGCTTGAGGGAGGGGCCACTGAGCACCTTCAGCAGGGATTGCAGTATTGGTCTGTGAAAGAAAGGTAATGTAACTGAGTATTAACTTGTCACGGCTCAGTATTTCAGAGACAAAAACATTCCCATTTGTATCAGAGGGGTAGCCGTGTTAGTCTGTATCAGCAAAAACAACAAGGTGTCCTTGTGGAACCTTAGAAACTAACAAATTTATTTGGGGATAAGCTTTCGTGGGCTAAAACCTATTTCATCGGATGCATGGAGTGAAAAATACAGTAAGCAGTATATATATGAAAAGATGGGAGTTGCCTTACCAAGTGGGGCGTCAGTGCTAACGAGGCCAATTCGATAGGCCACTTCCACTTTAATTGAATTGGCCTCCTTAGCACTGACCCCCCACTTGGTAAGGCAACTCCCATCTTTTCATATATATATACTGCTTACTGTATTTTTTACTCCATGCATCCGATGAAATAGGTTTTAGCCCACGAAAGCTTATCCCCAAATAAATTTGTTAGTCTCTAAGGTGCCACAAGGACTCCTCGTTGTTATTCCCATTTGTAGAGGACTTACATTTTAAAGTATAGGGAGTTGTTTGCTAGTTAGCTCACAGCCTTTAGAGCCCTCAGTGAAAATATTGGCTGACTACCCTAGTCAGATTTGTAAACGTAAGTGTCACTAACAAGGCTCAGGAAAGATTATAGGAAGATATACAGCTGCAGACAGTCACACTTTACATTCTGCCACTGAGGAGTGGATTCTCATGCTGAGATCTGCCTGAAATGTACATGAAGTGGACTATATGTGGGGGTGCCAAATATAAACAAATTATAGTTTTGTGTCATGAGAATTTTGTGCCATGAGCGTTTCCAGTGCACTATGTGTGTGGGTAACAAGCACATGCATACAATACTATAAATAAATATATTTTTGAGGGGGAAGGGGGGGAATTCACACATAAATTTTAACTTGGGGGAGCGTAAAGGAGAAACACCCACACATGATAGATGCTAGCCAAATCACTTAATGTTGTACCTCTGTAATGCGTTCAGATAACACAATGATCAGTGCAGCATAATAACCTCAACAGAACAGATGAGAGGAGAATAGGCATAACGTTTATTTCTACACACATTTAACTTAGTAAATCTTCTTTACTTTCCTATCAACCAGTCAATTTGAATGTCATACATGTGATGCATAGCATACAGTACTAGCATCTGAGGACAGCAGGAAGACCATGGAGAGATTGAGTGGGCTTCTGGAAAACAAAAAATCAAAAATAGATGATGATCATTGCTTAATTTACTGTTTTTTCTGTCATTTTGTTTTGGTACAAAATAGCTTTTGAAGGAGGTGTTTTAAAATGGTGTTTTCATTTTGTTGGAGTAACAAGGAGTAAGTGGACCATAATGGAGGTAAGGGGTCCTTGCAACATGGTGCAGTCTCTTGGTAGCAAGCACTGTAGCTAAAGTTGTAAAATGGTTTCATCTAGACTTATTTTTGCTCAGCCATAACTTTCACAAACCATTCTCCTTCAGGTTTGAAATTACCTGTGCTCTGCCCAAAGGTGTTTTTTGTATTTTCTCTCTCTTTTTTTTTAGGTTTATGGGTTTATTTGTTTGTTTGTGGGGTTTTTTTGCCAGCTTTGAGGAAAATCCTTTTCGCCATCTTTGGCTGTGTGCATATGTGCAAAAATACACTTTCCCATTTTAACAAATAACTAGGAAATGGCAGAATCTTGAGATCCACATCCAGGATCGCATTACAAAAAAATTAGTTGCTAGTTATAAATTTGTGTTAATTGTATGCTGGGGTTACACAGTCGGACAATAAGTCTTACAGTTCACCGTGTGTGGATGAGAGGAGTACATTTGTGTCATGGTTTGGCTGGGCAACATATGTACAGCCAGAAGGTAGGAGTTTCTACAGGGTTTGAACATGGCTTGGCCTTGTTCACACCAGGACTCTTCCCCCATTACAGAAAAAACATTCCTAAAATCCAAAACCAACTCTAAAAAATTATTTTTAAAAGTTTAAATTAGAGCAGGGGGTTGGACTAGATGACCTCCTGAGGTCCCTTCCAACCCTGATATTCTATGATTCTATATTGTCCGTGTTTGGACATAGCACAAAACTTTTTGGAAACAGGTTGCAGAGTGCTTGGTGGCTTCCTTGCCTGTTGTCACCGCCTTTCTTAGCCCCTATTCCAATTTCTTTTGCTTCTTCCTCACCTGTCTGAGAGCATCCAAGAGGTCACTCAGCTCTACCCTATTCTCTTCAAAACTCTTGGCTGGCCCAAGAGGAACAAAGGCATCACTAAGCTGGTCTTAGCTCTTTGGAACATACAGTGAATAAAAGCCTGAATAAAAGGGTTGCCAACCCTCCCGGGTTTGTCGGGAGTCTCCTGGAATCAGGCCCTATCTCTCAGAGGCTACTGATGCCAAACTGGGAGATTTTAGGTGCTAAAAGTCTGGCAGCGCAGGAGGGCTAAGGCAGGCTCCCTGGTCCTACGCTGCTCCCAGAAGCAGCTGGCACGTACCTGCAGTTCCTGAGGGGGGCAGGGGTTCTCCCTGCGCTGCCCCTGCCTCAAGCGCCAACTTCACAGCTCCCATTGGCCAGGAACTGTGGCCAATGGGAGCTGCAGGGATAGAGCCTGCAGGCAGGGGCAGCGCATGGAGACCCCCTGCCTCCCCCCAGGGCCGCAGGGACATGTGCCCACTCCGCAGCTCCCATTGGCCAGGGAACTGTGGCCAATGGGAGCTGCGGGGGTGGTGCCTGTTGGCAGGGGCAGCGCGCAGAGATCCCTGGCCCCCTGCCTAGCAGCCCCTGCTAGATCGATGTACCAGTCACTTTCGGGAGCCGCCTGACGTAAGCGCCACCCTCTGCCCCAGCCCTGAGTCCCCTCCTGCACCCAAACTCCCTCCCAGAGCTTGCACCCCCTCATGCACCCCAACCTCCTACCCCAGGCTCAGCCCGGAGCCCCCCACACTCTGAACCCCTAGGCCCAGAGCTTGTTACCCCCCTCTCACACCCCAACCGCCTGCCCTAGCCCAGTCAAAGTGAGTGAGGGTGGGGGAGAGTGAGTGACAGAGGGAGGAAGTGGGGCTAGAGTGAGTGGGGGGGTCTTGGAGAAGGGGCAGGGTAGGGGCATGGCCTTTGGGAAGGGGTGGGTAAGGGGACAGGCAATGGTGTTTGGGTTTGTGCGATTAGGCAGTTGGCAACCCTAGCCTGGACACAAGGTAGTAAAACTAAACTAAACTTTACTAAAAAACCTTAAACAACATAAACAAATAGTTCAACAATTTGCAAAACCAGAACAAATGCTGGCCAGGCTTTCTCCACTCCTGTGAAAAATACAGACAGGGATTTAAGCCATTAGGGGATTTTACATTTTTAAACAGTTTTCACATTTGTGAGGCCTCTATTGCTAAACTCTTGTATGTATTCTAGTCTGCCATATGGCAGCCTCAGCCGCCAGGAGAACAATTTCTGAGATGCTGGAGTAAAAAAGTAATGAAGACTTTAGAGGATCTAAAAACCACTGAAAATGCAGCTATACACAAATACAGCCTATGCTATGCTAGGCTTCATTGTACCCCTACCCACCACCCACACATACACTTTGAAATGGGAAAACTCCAATTTACCCTGCCATAGCTGTCTAAGACCCATTCTTCTTACCCCCGCCCCTTGCCTCCATAGGGCTATAAAAGTTCCAGCAGTACCACTGCTAAACATGTGTCAGGGAAAAGGAGTATATGTGAGTCATCAGTCAACACCTTCCCACCTTAGATCTGGGTCTTAACCATACCTGTCTTTGGATCCTAGACAGGAACACAAGAGAGGACAAAGAACATCAGTTCATCTTATAAATAGGGCCCAATGATACAGCTCCTATTCACTAATACCTTAGCTTGAGTTCACACTGGAAGCTAAAAAGTATGAAACATCTCAAAAGTAAAAATCGAGCATTTACTACCTTGCTTTGAAATTTCCTCTGAATTTTGTTTTCTAGGTCACACTTCCTTCAGGGCAGTTTATCTGACCTCATGGTTCAGTTACAACTACTGAATTTCCTATTTATATCAAGTTTCATCATATTAGGGTCTCTTGACAGGGATGCAAATTATATTTTGATATGGTTCCAAACATTGGTTGCTAAGAAACACCCCATCATAAACTCCTGGGCCTGTTCTTCCTTAGGCTGCTCCACTTTCTGAGGAATATATCAGCAAAGTGGTACCTTTTGATGATGTACAGTATTATATTTATACATCTGAGTGAGAGCATCGTACATTATCCAAGTGAGCTCTGGCTCTCAAGCTGCATTATATAATCCATCACAAAAGCAAGCTGTTCTCTTAATGATATATTAGTGTAATAATCTGAGCAAGGCACACTGGTGATATATAACTCAAAAGATGGCACCATTTATGGAAGTAAGGTTCCAGGAAGATATTCAGTATAATTACAGGCTGTTGGGTGACTTTTATTGGAAATAAAGTCAGCCAATGCACACAGCATAATGGAAGGTGCTTTCCTAGCCCTACTCGGGAATGCTAGTATTAAAATAGGTTTTCTGCCAATATGGTGACAAACTTGCAATGCTGTTTAACGTCAGTGATTTGGCTGTTTTTAATCTGCCTTGGTCATTGGTTAGAAAAAGAACTAGATACAAAGAAGCAAATCTCGTTTACATCCATTCTTTCTGTTTCCATTACATCATATATAGTACCTCAACATTTTCCAATTAATGTCAGCAGAATTATTATTACCTGTAAACTGTCTTATTATGAACATCATGTGATGTTTTATTTTCATGTCATATCAACACATTGGAACATTTCTGGTCTAACACCATTGAAGTTACGCAAGGGATTAATTTAACCCTCTATTTTTAATTGGTTAAAATATATTATGTTATGAGAAGAAGATTGCTTGTGAAATACAATTAATGTTATTTTGTATGTGAAAGTTTACACTGCTATTCCTGTTCTCTGGCCACATAGACAACTTTATTCTCCCGGGATGTGAATCAAAGCTTATTCATGAGCATTAAATTATTATTTTTTTCTTTTGGGAAGAGGTGAGGAGTAGAATATTGAAAAGCAGAAATTATAAATTAAACTGTTTTATACATCTCTAACTTGTGCTAGTCTGGGTGCAAAAACATGTGACATGGAAAGTGGAACTCTACTTGGTTGAAATGTTGAGATATCTGAAATGATGTGAAAAACTGGTGTAGGAGACATTTCCCTCAAAATGAAGGCCGAAGAAAATACTCTAGCTTTTGGGGCATTTAAAGTTCCTTTCAGTTCCAAGGTTTGTTCCTCAAAGAAATGTATGTGCTTAGGTTTATGCTTAATATTATAATAAGTATGACAATAATAACAATAACAGTGATCTTCTATAGCACTTTCCGTTCAAGACCTTGAAGTGACTTTAAAACAATAATTAAGCCAATTAAACCACTGAGGTAGGTTAGTATACCATCATTTTACAGATGGGGAAACTGAAGTATAAGGAAGTTAAGGGCCTGATGCAAAGCCTGTTAAATTCAATAGGAGTCTAAGACTTCATTGGCCTTTGAATCAGGCCCTAAGACTTGCAAAAAGTCATATAGCAAGTGTGTGGCAGAACCAGGAATAGAACTTTGATCTCCTGAATTACAGTCCTGCTCTGCTTCGGTTTTAGGTACCCAACACTTGCCTCTGACAGCTTCCCTGTGAGGAAAAATATTATTTGGTGATGCAGCATAACAATTTTCTTTTACATGTACTAGGAGTATGGAATTGGTAGAAATAATTTAACTTTGTCCATAGGAGGAAAATGAAATGGTACCCTCCTAAAACAAAAGGCCTGTGAAGAGCTAGGGAGCAAGAAGCGGGGCTTTTTGTAATATGAGGAATGTATTTTGCCTCATGTAAAAACATTTTTCTGGGCAATAACATCCTTGACTCTTTTTTTCCTCTGAAAAATGCCTCAATGCACAATCAGTCTTTTAGTTTGCTACCAGCTCTCTCCTTATACTGTAAAATATATTCTAAAAGGAATAATTCTAAAATACACTACTATATCTATCTAATCTTTTTCACAGTGAATGCATGTGCTCATTGAACAAATGAAGATAGTTTCAAGTTGATTTTTGTATCACAGGAATCTTAGAAGGAATTGCAAATTACAAAAGGCATCAAATTAGAGTGCCATCTTAAATTGGATTATATTTTCTTACTGCTGAAATATCTAATGAGATGCCTAGAGACAAAGTTGGAAAGCATTTAGATTCATTTTTATTCCCTTTATAGGGAAATTGGAAGTTATGAAATACTTAGTGTAATGAACAGTTGAAGGACAAGACATTAGTCTTAACAATGTATTACTGTGTTCACCCTAGTACAGTGCAGTTTGCAAGACCAGTATCTGGCAGAGAAGTCTATAGCTGTGGAAATGCAAAATATTGACTGTAGGCTTTGTATTATAGCTGATCATTTTTCTAAAATAGGATTTTCTTTTTTAAAAAATTCTAAAGCTATATACAGTAGTGGTTCCATTTCCCCCCTGTAACTTATCAGTTATATCTGCTATAATCCACTGAAATCGTGTCTACATCCTTGCCCATTTTCTCCTGTTCAATCAAGCTGCACTTGGTACAGCACTAGGGAGTGGGGCAAAGATGGCTTTATGCCATTTTCGCATTCCCTTGATCCTGATGCCAGCCAGGAAACCATCTGGCCCCAGTGCAAATTAGAGCAGCCTCAGAGCTGCTCTAATTTACACCTGGCTTCACACAGCTCAAGGGGATCAGCATCTAGGGATTTTAAAGTCATAGAAATGCCCATCATGCTCTTCCTTTTCCTGGAAACTGCAAAAGTTTATCTGGGTTGCCATACGAAGGATGATTGCGTTATCTCTTATACATCATTCAGCACATTTCAACTTCAGGTGTGTCAGGGTATGTCTACACTGCAATTAAAAACCCACAGTTGGCCCACACTCATGGGGCTCGGGCGAAGGGGCTGTTTAATTGTGGTGTATGCGTTCAGGGTCAGGCTGGAGCCCAGGCTCTAGGATCCTGAGAAGTGGTAGGGTCCCAGAGCTCGGGTTGCAGCCTGAGCCTGAAGTCTACACTGCAATTAAACAGCTTTTTAGCCCAAGCCCAATGAGCCTGAGTCAGCTGGCATGGGCCAGCCGCAGGGGTCTAATTGCAGTGCAGTGTAGACATGCCCCCATTCTCCATTACCTTGTATAGACATTTACACTTGTGCAAAGCAGGTTCAAAATGCTACCCTATCAGAACTCTCCTTTCACTTTGCTCAGATATAAATGACTGTGTAAGTTGCAAGGCAAAGATTTCTGTTCCCTAAGAAATCAAATCCCACTTCCCTACCAACTTTTAGACAGAGGCAGAATGTAGCAGCAGCAACTGGAAGAGGGTGAAATAATACTAATACTGTGCATGTTGAGGTACTGAAGATATTTTGTTTTTCAAATGATAATACCTAGCCCTTATATAGTGCTATTTCATCAGTAGATCTCAAAGTGTTTCACAGTCTGTATTATATTTAGCCTCACAACACTTCTGTGAGGTAGGGAAGTATTATTATACCCATTTTTACATATGGGAAACTGAGGCACAGAGCATCTAAGTGACTTGCCCAAGGTCACGCAGGAAGTCAGAAAGATTACTTTATGGCTAATGGGTTGGATGGACATACCCACTATACTGGTAGCTGGGAGTTAGGAATGGGGATGTCACAGAAGTCTCTAGAGTGGTCCTACACCAGGAAGATTCCCCTATGCAAGAAGAACCTTCCACTGGCCAGTTAAGTTGGCTTTGTATCACCAGATCATCTTAAAGAAACATTAACAGACCAGAGAATCTGGCTTGATGTGTTTGTAAAAGAACTGGCACCTGAAAACCATCTTTGTTGAACATACATTTTTAATTATCTCCCTCTAGTTGCAATTTGCAGTGAAAACCGTTGAAAAGTGACACTCGTCTCTGCAGGTCCTAGTACAGATTCCCTTGAGTCCCTGTAGGTCTCTGAAAACCCTCCCTCTAGGCCTTGCAGCGAAATCGTGCTTTCTAGCAGTCTTCACAGTACAAAGTGTTTAAGTTCCATCACTTTTAATCATAGTAGTCTGCATTTTACACTACAGTCTGCAAAGGTCCAGATCTTTTGGTACATTGAGGCCACTGCATCTTCACAAAGCTGCCCTTAAGCAACTTCCTCAGCCACTGATTCCACCAGAGTGGGAAAATACTGGCTTGGTGTATAGCTGTAGTTGTTTCTTTGCCCTCCTCATCTCTACAGCCAGTGCAGGGAGTGTGGCCAGGGCTCCCTTAAATAGCTGGAACCAAATAGATGGGCTTTAATGCATTTCTTCTCTTCCCTTGTGAACTATGCCAGATATTCCTCAGCTGCAGCCCAAAATCTGTCTGAAGGTCTGTGTATTCTTATCTGCAATAATATAGAGTAAGTGATGGCAGAGAACTAAATGTAAATGGGCTGTCAAGATTAAAAAGCATGGGCCACAGTGCAGGTTTTGTCTATATAACTATGATCAGTGTTTATCCCTCTCTATATAAAAAGGTTCTTAGGTTCATAGATATGTAGGGCTGGAAGGGACCTTGAGAGGTCATCTAGCCCAGCCCCCACACCCTGAGGAAGGACCAAGTATACCTAGACCATCTTTGACAGGTGTTTGTCTAACCTGTTCTAATCTCCAGTGACAGGCTTTCCACAACCTCCTTTGGAAGCCTATTCCAGTGCTTCACTATCCTCACAGTTAGAAAGTTTCTCCTAATATCTAACCTATATCTCCCTTGCTGCAGATTAAGCCAATTACTACTTATCCTACCTTCAGTGGACATAGAGAACAATTAATCACCATCCTCTTTATAACAGCCCTTAACATATTTGAAGACTGTTATCAGGTCCCCCATTCAGTCTTCTTTCCTCAAGACTAAACATGTACCTGTTTTTTTAACCTTTCCTCATAGGTCAGGTTTTCTAAACCTTTCATAATTTGTTAGTCCAGAGGAGAACATCTCCAGTTTTTCCACATCTATCTTAAAGTGTGGCTCCGGGAACTGAACACGGTTCTCCAGGTGAGGCCTCACCAAAGCCAAGTAGAGCTGAACAATTATCTCTCATGTCTTATATACCACATTCCTATTAATACACACCGAAAGATTAGCCTTTTTTGCAACTGCATCACTTAGTTGGCTCAAATTCAATTTGTGATACACTAACTCCTGATGGCATCAGCTTTAAAACAAAAGGAAGTACTTCTTCACACAATGCACAGTCAACCTGTGGAATGCGCTGCCATAGGATGTTGTAAGGCCAAAAGTATAACTGGATTCAATAAAGATTTAGATAAGTTAATGGAAGACAGTCCATTAATGGCTATTAGGAAAGATGGTCAGGGATGCAATCCCATGCACCTGGTGTTCCTAAACCTCCAACTGCCAGAAGCTGGGACTGGACAACAGCTGATGGATCACTCAAAATTGCCCCGTTCTGTTCATTCCCTCTGAACCATCTGGCATTAGTAGCTGTCAGAGACAATTTACTGGGCTAAATGGACCATTGGTCTGACCCAGTATGGCCATTCTTATGGAAAAGGAAGTTTAACGCACCAAGTACATTCAGGAGTCCATTGCTGCTTCTTGCCCACTTGATCATAGATCCTGGACCAGGCTCAACAGGCTGCTTTCTGCCGCAACCATAAACTAGGTTGGCATGGTTTCCTCCCCATCCTGTGACTGTGGAGCAGTGATGTAGCTAATAACTGATGTGATGGCAGAGTGCCCAACCTGACATATGGAGGGTGCTCTATTACACCTAGCCTCCCATTGTTCTCTGGTTACAGAATCTGGATATCAAGCTCTGACATCTGCATATGGGGGAGAGAAAGAGGAAAAACAACAAAAGCTAATATGCTCTCTCCCCTACTTGAGAGTCCTAGGTCAGTCAGTGTGTCAGGTGGATTGGCCCCTCTGCTTCCTGTTGTCAGGCAGTGGTCAGCCATTGTGTGTGTATGTGTACACACTTTCACGTAGTGAGTCTGTTTTTATATATATAAACAGAATCATTTAATGAAAGTTTGTATATATATATATAGAGAGAGAGAGAGAGAGAGAATCATTTATATGAAAGTCTTTGGTAAACATCAGGAATATTGTTAAAAAAAGAGATTAAACCCACAAACATTTTTAATGAAACATTTATGTCCTGGTTTTCTTGAGCAACGATTAAACCTTTAACATTTAGAAATGAGAATGTTACTTACTGAAGCATTAACGACATTAATTTAAGTGGATAGGCATTTTTATGCAAGGTTCAATATGTTTGTTGCTACAGGCATTGTTGTCCCTAATGCCTACTATAGAGTTATGTTTTATAGTGTAACTAATTCATTGTTCTTGCAGCTAAATCCAAGATCTACTGGCCTTAGGTATAAGATTATCTGATAAATTTCACTGTTTTAAAATAAGATCGTATTTAAGGAGGAGAAATAAAATCCCTTAAGGCAAACAGTGCTATGAACAGAGAGGTAATTTACCAGTATGTTGAAAGAATTATAAAGCTTTGTCACCTACATTTTAATGAAGGTTCTGGATTCCTAGCCTCTGTCTGTGATTAATAGTTGAAAAGTGGTGCCTTGTAGTCCAAGAAGTGACAAATCCATATCCTATCACTGGCTAACAGTAACACAGAATGGCTGAGTGTTTGAACTATGCAAAGTGTTAAAAACCTCTCAGTCTCAAGACCTAATGTTTCATCAATTATAGTGACATATGGAAGATAGAGTTACATTTTGTTGGAGACACTATCTGCATCACTATAGTGCATCCCTTTGTGAAAGATGTCCCTGGCTCTTCATGTGAGTCTCCAACAGGTTAGTAAAGTGCTCAGTAAGTTGTTTCACCTGCTCCCTTGAGGCAGAGAGGTGTCAATTCATTTGCTCTCTTTCTTTGCCCTGAAGCAGCATTATCCAAGTAAGCTTTTCCAAAAAGCTCTTCACCTCACTAGAGGGATTATTTTTCTTCTCATTTCCTCTTTTGATGACACTCTAGTGTCTGAGACTTATGGCATCTTCTAGCAGTCTGTCACAGATACTTGGCTGAACACATATTTTGCTCTTACGCAAATTATTCCCTTGTTATTTAACCTTGTAAAACAATCTTTGAGTCTGTTGACTTTAGGAGAGCTTGATTTAATGTTGAGACCTGATAAACTACAAGGGACTATCCATAGGCCAGAAGATCTAGTTAATAATATTGCCTCATAAAAAAACTTTAATCATTTACATGTGTTGAAATAATATGATTCATTTTACTGAGCTTTGTCATTTGTTGACTGCTCATAGTTAAACTTTCTAAAATTAGGAACCTTGGATTAGACAAGTTTTGGTTAAAACCAAGAAACAAATCTAGCGCTTTCTTCACATTAACTTGATGTTAATTATGGAGCTACCACAGTGTTCTGGAGAAACAATTTATCCCCCAAATTCCTATTTATTATGGCTTTAGGGAGATGTAATGATGTATTGAACTTAAACAGACACTGTTTAAAATCCTGCAGCTAATAAATGTATGTCAGTGCTATAATTGCAAAAATAAATGCCCACTCTAGAAATGTGGATGACAAAAATGGAAGGATTAAGAAACACGGAACAAATTACTGCGTGTATTAGATTAACAACTGAACTAATTGAAGAAAGATAGACCAAGTCAGATGAACTGATGGAAAAAATAACCATGGATACAGGCTTTATAGTAATGATAGCCAGATTTTGATTGGCCCTTATATAGGTGTACAGAGAGCACAAGGAGCTTTGTGCACCTTGCCTGCATTTTACATGTTCCACACAAGGACTGCTCCCTCTGTGAACTCTCAGGGGTGAACCTCACACCCCAAAGAGGCAGGCAGGAACAGGAAGGAGCTGAGCCTTCACCTTACCTCTGGCCCCGCTCAGCCTGCCCCTGTACACCATTCCTAACATGAGACTGTACAAACTACAGTCAGACCAACTGTGTATAATTACTATAACCACTCAGTTCTACAACCTTGACCCAGCCTTTATATCTGTCTTACTGCTTACCAGGGTGTAAGAAAATGGGTATGGTCAATAATCCAATTTATAGTTAATAAAAGATTTTAATAACTAAAAGAGGTATAAATAAAATGTTTAAAACAAATGAGCCATTCTCCAACCCTTATGGCTACTTTGCATCAGCCCTACAAACTCCTTCCCGGGCTCCCCCTCCGCTCAACCTCATCCCCATCTCCAGAACAACAAAGCAACCTCTGTAAGGTAAGGGGAAAGGAGGGCTGCAACTGCAGAGTCCCCTTTCACAAGGGAGCAGGGCCTGCTCCAGCGTTTTTGCCTCCCCATGCGGCAAAAAAAAAATAAAAAAGCCACTTCATTCTTCAGCAGCAATTCAGCGGCAGGTCCTTCCCTCCGAGAGGGACTGAGGGACCCGCCACCGAATTGCTGCCGAAGAGGCGGACATGCAGCCTCTCTCCATTGGCCGCCCCAAGCACCTGCTGGTGCCTGGAGCCAGCCCTGCAAGGGAGGACTGAGATCCATGCACAGAGAGTGGCATAATCATGCCTTCTGTTTTTCAATTGTTTTCTTCAAGGAAGAGGCAGAAGAGTGCTTTTTCTTTTCTTTTTGTCTTTGTTAAAATAGTCTAAAAGTTATAGGCCATTTCGGGGGGGGGGGGGGGGGGGGGGGAAAACCCACCCAAAACCGCTTTGGAGGTTTTAAATTTTTTAAATGGAAAAAAAAAATCACTATCAGAACGTTTCCTGATATACATGTAAGCAGGGAAATTGATCAATTGATTCAAATATTAAGAGCCAAATTTTGTTGTAGGCTTCAAGAATCTGCATTTAAATATGCAGGCAAAATCACATGTACTGATAAATGGCATCATTTTCCCATGCAAATGATATTTTCATGTCATATAGGATATATCTGAGTGGTTTGCATACAAAATTCATGTGTGCATGAAAATTGTACTATGTTGGGGCACAAATGGTTGCATACAAAAAATCATACGCAAACTTCAAAGCCATTTTTAACATTTTCTGGTGGAAAGGGATTGTTTGTACCATCAAAGTAAGATACTAAATTAATAGAGCACAGTGTATAGATTAAATATTGCTAAATATAATAATTTGTCTTCATTACTGGCTTCTTTGAAATAACAGAGAGTTAGTGGGATTACTTGTGTAACCCACACACCATCTGGGTGTGGTGTTCTATCCCATCTAGTGGCACCGAGACCACTTAGAGAGAGTTAAATGAGTCTGCTCTACAGCCTTAGCTAACAGCCAGTTAAGTAAAACTGCCATTCTGTAATAATAGTTGAATTACTATGCCTTACATTAGTTGAATTTGATTTAGTTTTTGTTAACTTTGAACATTCCCAGTTAAAATTCATTCAGTTTTTGTTATTTTCTATTATGCATCTTTATTTTACTTTCTATAACTTTATTTAAAATCTTAATTTTATTTTAGTGAAAAAGTGTATTTATTGAAGAAATCTCAAATCAATATCATTGAACATTTATTTCATATGAATAAGTGAAAAAAGTCTAGAGTGGGTAATTCAAATTAACCATTGTGTCTTCCTCATTTATCTCTCTTGCATATCTTCCACTGGAACATTAGCAACTGTCTTGCAAAACTTTTCCTAAAAATTGGGTTAAAATATCATTTGACCTGTAAACCTCTAAGGCATATATTTGCAACTGATGTGGAAGAGTCACTCTGAACAATTTCCATTAACATTAGTGAGAGCTGTGTGGTAAAAGCCTTGTGCAGCAAGTTGAGAATATACCCTAAAGGCTGATGAAACAATAAGGTCGTGTATTTTTTAAATGTACTTGGCTGAAATGTGAAACATCTGGTAGTTGATCCACTTTTCAGGTGCAAAGCATGATGTATTGCAACAGCACCTCGCTATCTCTTCCCTTGGAGATGCATCTGCTGCTACTGCAGCAGATGCTGTGCAATGAATGGTCTCTTTGTGGCTGTTAGGCCACCCAGCTAATTATAATATTGTAATTAGCTGAGTTCTGTATCTTTAGCACAGTTCTCTACAGACATAAGAAGATGGAGAGGTTCCAGTTTTAGATCTCCTTATTAAGAGAGTTACTGCTGCTTTTTTGCTCCCTCCCATTTTTGTTTATGCTTTCATGTATCCTTTAGCTGCTGAGTCAGTTGAGAGTTTTGTGGTCATCATTTCAGTGCCTAAGCAAAAAACTCGCAAGAGAATTTCCTCAAGACAGTGCACCACCAGAGAGTTTAAGAGGGTGGAGAGAGGGGAGAAATTTGTAAGTTACTTCATTTGAAGGAGAGAGTATCTAGGAATAAGACAGTCAAAGGTGGAAATATTGTTCTGAGCCAGTGGGCCAAATCCTGCAGGTGGCTGTACATCTCAAGTCAGAGGGTGAGATGCTTAAAGCTCACTGAACAAAAACACTAACCCAGGAACCTATCCTTGCAACAAAGCCCGATGCCAACTCTGTCCACATATCTATTCAAGTGACATCATCATAGGACCTAATCACATCACCCATACCATCAGGGGCTCATTCACCTGCACATCTACCAATGTGATATATGCCATCATGTGCCAGCAATGCCCCTCTGCCATGTACATTGGCCAAACCGGACAAAAGAATTAATGGACACAAATCTGACATCAGGAATCATAACACTCAAAAACCAGTAGGAGAACACTTTAACCTATCTGGTCATTCAATGACAGACCTGCGGGTGGCAATTTTGCAACAGAAAAGCTTCAAAAACAGACTCCAACGAGAAACTGCTGAGCTGGAATTGATATGCAAACTAGACACAATCAACTTAGGCTTGAATAGGGACTGGGAATGGCTGAGCCATTACAAACAGTGAATCTATCTCCCCTTGTAAGTATTCTCACACTTCTTATCAAACTGTCTGTACTGGGCTATCTTGATTATCACTTCAAAAGTTTTTTTCTCTTACTTAATTGGCCTCTCGGAGTTGGTAAGACAACTCCCACCTTTTCATGCTCTCTGTATGTGTGTATATATATCTCCTCAATATATGTTCCATTCTATGCATCCGAAGAAGTGGGCTGTAGCCCACGAAAGCTTATGCTCAAATAAATTTGTTAGTCTCTAAGATGCCACAAGTACTCCTGTTCCTTTTACTTAAGACCATGAGTACATTTCTCCTTAGCCAAGTGATACTGTCCTGCAATCTGGTTGGTGTATGTCAGAAAAGCCTAAGATTTTCATGAGCCACATCTCCCATAGCATAAACTATATACATGAAGTATGTGAGGGTAGTTGGCATTCACCAAGAGATTGGAACTATAATTATATCAGAATAACTAACAGGTTTTGCTATGAAACTTTGAAAAAATGTGGAGCTTTAATATTGTTGGGCTGTGATATGTTCGTCCTGTAGGCTGGAATATTTTGGAATTAGTTTCTTTTCTCTTGCTGATTTTTGAACACAGTATTCTGAGTTCAGACAGTGGCTGAACCTGTGGCTGTAGGACACATACTGAATCTGTGCTATACAGTGTTTATACATGTCCAGGTCACTTTGGATGTTAGTGCTGTATTTTCCATTTGTTGTTTTGTGAATGCTGGTCTCAATAACAGGGGGTAGCTGTGTTAGTCTGTATCCATAAAAACAACAAGGAGTCCAGTGGCATCTTAAAGACTAACAGATTTATTTGGGCGTAAGCTTTCATGGGTAAAAAATCTCACTGCTTCAGATGCATGGTCTCAGTAAGTATCACAGAGGCTGCTGGCCCTGCCTCCCACATATTTACTTGAGATTGTTGCTCTAACGGAGTGGCTCTGAAATCTTAACCCTTGATACTTCTGGTTTGCCTGAAGGAGAGTGAGAGCGACACACAAAATGCAAGTTATATATAGAAGACACAAATGGCCTTTCAAGGTCTATCTATCTATGCTTTACTGCATTTGAAATGTTTCAGACGGATTATTCCATATGATCATCTATTTATTCACCTGAAGTATAATCAAGATGACATCTAGGCACTTTAACACAAAAAGAAATGAAATATATTACCTACTTGCAATGAAATATATTACCTACTTGTTTTGGTGGTGGGTTTTTGTTGTTATTTTTGTTGTGTATATATGTGTTGTAATCCTTTATGAAATATACAAGAAAATAATTACAGACCACCTTGCCCAATACCTTTCATATATGTGAACTCTACTAATACAGCTCCTTAAAGCAAATATAACAAAGCACATACATGTTATAGGAAATGGAGAAATATTGAAGGCACTGAAGAAGCTCATCTCCAAACATAAGCTCTCATAAAATAAAGCAATATGATTTTTAGGGAAAGGGAGACAAAAGTAGATTTTAATAGTCTATCATCCAAACACCTGATCCTGAACTCCACTATCCATGACCAAATCTGTAACATAATTGGAGATGTAGTCTGTTTTCCTGCTATATGGTGTAGTAGCTTCTAACAAAGGTCTGTTTCATCACATTTACAAATGTTAAGCTTGGTAACAATATGTCAGGCAGGAATAGATGGTACCATTTAGCAAAGGTTGCAGGGCAGATGCTTCTTGTTTCTATTCCATAACTCTCCCTGTCAATAATATACCACATATATATAATTGGGTCTTAACTGTTCCTGTATATTAAGTAATGCTGGAAAATGTGTGCTTCTAGCTATTGAAGTGGGCTCTTTTCAGCTGGTACAATTTCCACTAGATGGCATTACAGTCACACAGTTAAGAAAACAAAAATTATTTTAAGTGGGAGGGTCACACATGCACACTACTTGAACTGGATTTAGAAACATTGTGATCTGTCTGAGTTCAGATTTCAGCATGTGCAGTGACATAGAGATACTGCAACAGTAAACTACTATTGTAAAACTATACATGCACTATTTGCCACGTCTTAGTTGTGGGTTTACTTGTGCATATGCACATCTCTGTCAGCTATCTGGCATTTGATCACTAAACACATGATGTAGAGTCAGAAACTATGTTGCTGAGTTGCCATGACATTTTAACCACTTTGAGCACAGAGCTGCCAACATTACAATAGCCAGGATAAGATTACTGTTCTGTCATATTACTGACACTTTTTTTTTTCAGTTTGTGATCCCTTGATGTGGAGCCTCATTTAAGAAAACATGAAAAGGGGAAGAATGAGCCAAGTTCCATAATAGTAACATTGAGTATTTTTTCTGGCGGATTAGAGACTAATTAGAAAAGTAGAGATGAGCCAAGGAAACAGAATTTAATTACATTTAGAATAAGGCATGTGGCTCAGATTAAAGACCTATGGCTGAGTTTGATGGCAGAGTTGACAATGCTAAAATGTGAGTGATTCCCTAGAGATTTGGGCTCCAAATACCGGAACTAAAGATCTGCTGGTATTGTGTGATTTCTATTTAAACCCTAGCCCAGGCCCTGAGGAGCCTCTCTTTGCTCTGTTTCAGGAGTTCCACCCTCTACTGGGAGTTTCAGAACCGTGTTTTGCAGATATTGCGGGTCTGACTGATCACCCATTTTGAGGTCAGTCAGGAAGGAATTTTTCCTCCCATAGAGGGGCCAAATTGGCATCAGGTCCCAGAGTTTTTACCTGCCTCACAGCATTCTGGAAGCTCAGTTAGGGTAGTACCTGATAATGTTAGTTTGTCACAACTCACGGCTGGTTTCCAGTCCTGTTAAAAGGATTGGTTCCCACAGGTAAAAGACCTGGCGTTTTGCTGACTGGCCTTGTACTCATGGGAGAGGGGAAGACTTTGTGGCCTTCGTGGATCAAGATTCTCCCGCTTCCCGCACATCCTTTAGTACCTTCTGTTCCCCTCCTGGGATTTAGATGATGGAGTTGAGTCCCAGGAGCAGGCTGAAGAGTGTCTACCCCTAGTTATGGGTTATATGATGGGAGCCCTGTAACCCCCGCATTGGAGCCATTTCAAATAGCAGGTATGGGGGAGTCTGCATGATAGGGAGGGTAACCCCACTCCCCTATGTTAAGTTTAAGAAAGTTCTGGACTGCCGCTTAAAATCCACCCCTGTGTTTATCCTCATTGCTGCTGTGTCCAGATCAACTGTCATCAGCACTTGTTTGCCTGATGCTGACTGGCTGCCTCTGCATCACATGCAGTGAGAGTTGAACACTCCCAGTAGCAAAAAGCATGTCTCCCAAACAGCACAAATCCCCTTCCTATTGGTAACTTAAATTACCTGCTTTTTGCTACTGGATGGGGGTATGAGCTATTCCAACTGCACTGCAGTATATTAAAATAAATACTAAACAACAACAGCACTGCAAACTTCGATACCAAGTCTTTTCCCACAAGGAATTTATGCTTGAAAATCTATAGTGTGTTCAGTGCCCCTCTGTCCTCCTTGAATCTGGCTTTGAAAATATGCAATGAGTCAGAACTCCAGCAGGTGGCAGCAATCTTCTTTCCTTGCATTTTAGTGACTAATCTGACTGTAGGTCTGACATCATGCATGTACCATGTTCACATCTGGAAATTACATTTTCTATCCCTTGCACTTTTAGTTGACACCCATCTGTCTTTTGTAACACAAAATAAAACACCCAACCTTTCAACTGAATTGTTACAATCAACACATTCACTGCTACTTAGAAAAAGACAACTGTTCAGGTTTGGTTATCTCTAGCCCTCTGATGAGCACAAGGTAATGAAATATTTATTAAATATCTTATAGGTATATATCTAACAGTATAACATTTGGAGCCAATTTGCTCTCCAGAATAACTCCTCTGAAGTGGGGAGGACATAGCTCTTGTTACTTTTCTGATGTGAATACAATAGGTTTAAAAATATGACAAATTTTATGGACATATATTGCCTTCAGTGTCCACTCACCTTCTCAGTGACATGAATTAATCCATTTATAGTTTTAAAATGTGTCTGTCCAGGTATTCTAGGTGCCCCTCCAGTAAAATAATTTCACAATAAGTGTACCAGCACAGAGTCAGCCTGACTTCACCTAGCTTCAACCCACAAACTATCCATCACAAAATTCTATCAAGTCTCACCCCCAAAACCTATATATAGTCTCCTAAACCCTAATGCTGTCTCAAAAGTTTAGGAAAACAGATGGACCTTGCAGAGTATCTTGAAGGTCAACAGATCTAGGTTCTTCTATCAAATCAGGATAAGGAAGCAAGTTTTAGGGTGGAGAGCCCTCAGTGAAAACTGATGAGGCATAACCCAGAAGTGGGTCATGAGGTGGCTGCTGGTGAATCACCCTCCAGAGGCTGATAGAAGCAAAATCTTTGGGTTTCTAGGACACAGCAGGAACCTAGGGAGTGAATGAAATAATAACTCTCTCCTTGCTGCCTCAGCCCCTGCCTTCCCTCCGCCCCCCACAGCCACTACCCGATCCCAGGATAGCTCCCAGTCCCCAGCCTAGGATGACCAGATATCCCGATTTTATACGGACAGTCACGATTTTTGAGTCTTTTTCTTATATAGGCTCCTATTACCCCCTACCCCCGTCCCAATTTTTCACACTTGCTGGCGGTCACCCTACCTCAGCCTGTCTCCCCACCATCCCCACCCCCATTCCTCCTGCTCCACTGCCAAGTCCTGTGTAGGCAATCCAAGCAACACTTCAAGAGGCTGTGGAGTCATCTTCACAGCATCTTGGACCAGCATTGCCCCAGAGCTGGGCACTGTGCAGGTGGAGGAAACAGAGCAAGGGCAAGCCCCATATCACCCATGCCCCCCATATACACAACATTATGCCAGATCCAATGAACATGTGGCTATTAGTGATACCTCCTACTGATATTAATAGATATTGTCCCTATCAAAGGCAGCACTTGGCACACATTGCAGTCATACACACACAAAAAAGGACTAAATTTTGCCTTCTGAGACACCCCATCTTTCAGAGGTGAGAGCATAATTTCAGCTGGCATAGTTTAGTGGGCAAGGGGGCATTTGGGGGAAATGTATGATTTCTCATGGAAAACATCCACATTTTCATTAGGTAGAATTAAAATATATAATGGATATAAACCCCCATGCTTCAGGGCATAAAGCATCCACTTCCTAACTTCCACTGGAAAGAACCCAGTCCCCTAAAGATTTCTTACATCTCTGTAGCATCCGTTACTGGCCAATATCAGACAAAAGATGGACTAGTGCCCAGAACTAATATGGGAATTTTTATGTTCTGAAAACACTATTCATCTAAAACTCATAGGAGGAGGCTATTAATAAGACTGGGAGTTTTCAGCTTGCAAAAGAGACAACTAAGGGGGGATATGATAGACGTCTATAAAATCATGACTGGTGTGGAGAAAGTAAATAAGGAAGTGTTATTTACTCCTTCTCATAACACAAGAACTAGGGGGTCACCAAACAAAATTAATAGGCAGCAGATTTAAAAGAAAATGAAGTATTTTTTCACACAATGCACAGTCAACCTGTGGAACTCCTTGCCAGAGGATGTTGTGAAGGCCAAGACTATAACAGGGTTCAAAAAAGAACTAGATAAGTTCATGGAGGATATTAGCCAGGATGAACAGGGATGATGTCCCTAGCCTCTGTTTGCCAGAAGCTGGGAATGGGCGACATGAGATGGATCACTTAATGACTTGTTCTGTTCATTCTCTCTGGGGCACCTGGCATTGGCCACTGTTGGAAGACAGGATACTGGGATAGATGGACCTTTGATCTAACCCAATATGGCCATTCTTATGTTCTTATGGCAGCCGTTCCATACCGCTAATCATTTTTGTTGCCCTTTCTGAACCTTTTCCAATTCCAATATATCTTTGAGATGGGGCGACCACATCTGCATGCAGTATTCAAGATGTGGGCATATCATGGATTTATATAGAGGCAATATGATATTTTCTATCTTATCTATCCCTTTCTTAATGATTCCCAACATTCTGTTCACTTTTTTGACTGCCGCTGCACATTGAGTGGACGTTTTCAGAGAACTATCCAAGATCTCTTTCTTGAGTGGTAACAGCTAGGTTAGACCCCATCATTTTATATGCAAAGTTGGGATTACGTTTTCCAATGTGCATTACTTTGCATTTATCAACATTGAATTTCATCTGCCATTTTGTTGCCCAGTCACCCAGTTTTGAGAGATACTTTTGTAGCTCTTCCCAGTCTGCCTGGGTCTTAACTATCTTGTCTAGTTTTGTATCATCTTCAAATTTTGCCACCTCACTATGTACCCCTTTTTACAGATCATTTATGAATATGTTGAATAGGACTGGGCCCAGTACAGACCACTGGTACAGTACAGACACCACTATTTACCTCTCTCCATTCTGAAAACTGACCATTTATTCCTACCCTTTGTTTCCTATCTTTTAACCAGTTACCAATCCATGAGAGGACCTTCTCGCTTATCCCATGACCACTTACTTTGCTTAAGAGCCTTTGGTGAGGGACCTTGTCAAAGGCTTTCTGAAAATCTAAGTACCCTATACCACTGGATCCCCCTTGTCCACATGCTTGCTGACCCCCTCAAAGAATTCTAGTAGATTTGTGAGGCATGATTTCCCTTTTCAAAAACCATGTTGATTCTTCCCCAACAAATTATGTTCACGTATGTATCTGACAATTTTGTTCTTTACTATAGTTTCAAACAGTTTGCCTGGTACTGAAGTCAGGCTTACGGGCCTGTAATTGCCAGGATCACCTCTGGAGACCTTTTTAAAAATTGGCAGCTGCGGGAGGGATAGCTCAGTGGTTTGAGATTTGGCCTGCTAAACCTGGGGTTATGAGCTCAATCCTTGAGGGGACCACTTAGGGATCTGGGGCAAAAATCAGTACTTGGTCCTCCTAGTGAAGGCAGGGGTCTAGACTCAATGACCTTTCAGGATCCCTTCCAGTTCTATGAGATAGGTATATCTCTATATTTTTATTAGCTATCCTCCAGTCATTTGGTTCAAAAGTTGATTTAAATGATGGGTAACAGACTACAGTTAGTAGTTCTCCAATTTCACATTTGAGTACAGGTTTCACCAGGAAGGTGTAGGGCTGTAATAGCCTCCTGGGTCTGTGCACACAGCTTAGAACAAGGTCAAGACCTGCTGAAGTAGGCTAGGAAGTGTGGGAAACTCGTGTATTGGCACAGTCCTCTTGTGGACCTTTGTGACAAGTAGCTGTGCAACCTCTTCATGCCCCCTGTGATCTGATCATCTTCAGAGCTCCTAGGAAGTTCCTGTCTGCAGGACTAATGTGCTTGAGTGGCACTCGGGGTTTCGTGCAATGGGAAGTTTGGGTACACAAGGAGAATAGGATCAGACCAGCAGCTGCACACATGTCTCTAGCTTGCACTGGCCCCTCCCCTGGTCTCCCATGTATGTGGGCACCTGTATAGGTGAAGTCAGTTTGCATTCTTGGATGTGAGGTTTATACACAAGTTGTGTGCCTGAGTTTGCAACTCTGTCCTTGGAGCTATATTGCACCTGCCCGTACTGTATTTCCTTTGAAGGTTTGTTTCTCCTCTCCTTGCCTGAAAAACCACAGGGTGGTGGCAGTGTCCTTCCTACTTTGTTTAGAAAACAGATTAGGAAATATGTGGAAATTTAATATTTTGGCTTAAATCCACATATTGTTGAAAATGTTCGGTTGAGCTGAGAATAAGCAAGAGTTGCACTTTAGCAGCTCTTTCAGGCAACACCCCCGGGTGGAATAGCAATGGCAGGGAAGCCCCGAGTCCCGCTGTTCCGGTTTTGATGGGGAGGAGGGAAGCGGGAAGGAAAAGCACGGATTGTTTGCAGTAGCCCTGGTCTCCTTCTCCCCTGAGCTCTGAACTCAGAGGGGAGATGATAACTTGAGCAACGTGGGCTGCCAGCTTCTTCGCGTTTGCTCCTGGGCGATAAAGTGATGTTCCCGGTTGGTGGTGCCTGAGGAGAGAGCAAGGATTTCGGAGGTACAAACGGGCTATCGTTTGCCCTCTCCCCGCGGCCACGAGCTTGTTTGTTCTTTGAGCATGGTCATCCTGCAAACCCGGCTCCGCTCTGGGAAGGGGAAGAGCTCAGCGCGCGTTCCCAGGCTGGGTATCCGGCAGGTTCCGGGGCAGGAGAGGCAGAGAAGCTGCATCCCTTCGGCTCGGGGGCGCCGGCTTGCCCTGGGGCAGTGCGCGTGCTGCGGAGCTGGCCGCTGGGGTTAGCAGTCTGTGGCCGGCATCGCTGGCGGGCGCGGCGGTTTCGCACCGTGCGTGCGTGTCGCGCAGGCCCTGGGGTGCCGGCGGGCTGTGCAGAGAACGGGCGGAGGCGGCCGGAGGGTGTGGGAGGTTGGGGCTGAGAAGGTGGGGCGGGGGGTGCGCGCGCGCAGCGGGTGGCACGGGACGGGGGCGGGCTGTGTGGGGCTGGGGCGGTGCAAGGCGGGTTGTGTTCTCTTGTGTAGAGGGTGGGGTTGTGAGCACGGTGGGGGGGAGGGTGCTGCCGCTGCACTAGGGAGAAGGTGACGTCGTGTACAGAGAGGTGTCGGGGGAGTGCAGAGGGATGCTGAGTTCAGGGGTCTCTTTAGAGGGTGGGGTAATGCAGAGGATGGGGTCATATCTGGGTCGTGCAGAGGGTGCGGGTATGGAGAGGTGCTGCGGAGCGTTGGGAGGCATGTGGGGGTGCCGGGGGAATCTATGCACTGGATGGGGTATTATGTGAGTTGGGCGGGAGGGGCGGTGCAGAGGATGGGTGGTGCACATGGGTTGTGCAGAGAGCGGGGGAGGGTGGTATACAGGCAGTGAAGGGGGCGGTGCAGAGAGCGGGTGGGGTTGTATAGAGGTTGTGCAGAGGGCGGGTGGTCTGTGGGGGGTGCAGGAGGAAGTGGTGAGGTGCATGTGGTAGTAGTGTGGGATGCGCAGAGGGGGAGGAGAGGCTGTGCCCAGGGTAGGTGTGGCAGCCCGTTGGCTGGGTGGAGGTGGAGTGGTGAATGGGCGGTGCTGCCCCCTGCTCCAGCCTGTTTCTGCTATTTGCTCTCTGGTTTGAGGTCGCCTGCAGCCTGAGTCTACCCCAGGCCATTATTTAAATGCCTTTCCCTCGTGCCTGGGAGCTCAGTAGCCCGAGATATCCAGGGCTGATGATCAGTGCTCCAGTCCTTCAAACTCCACCGATCACAGGGGATTATGAACTCTTTTGGGCAGCAGCCCGCAGATCCACAGTCGGCCCCCCTCCAGCATCCCAATGCACAGGATTTACTGGACATGGCGGTGTACTGTGATAACCTAATGTACCCGCAAAACCTGCACCATCATCACCACCCACAGAGGCCATCAGCTCATCCAGCAGGCTATGGGCTGAGCGAATATAGCCCCCCAGCAGCGAACCCCTACCTCTGGATCAATGGACCTGCCATCAACTCGTCTCCTTATCTCTCTGGGACTAATGGGGCTTCTTTCATCCCCTCAGGTTATGGGACCAACCAGAGACAGTTCCTGGCCCCTGCATCAGGCTTTGCAGGAGCAGATCTCAGCTGGTTGTCTCTCTCCAGCCAGCAGGAGTTTTTTAAAATGGTGAGGCCCCCCTACTCCTACTCGGCTCTGATAGCTATGGCCATCCAAAACGCTCCGGAGAAGAAGTTGACCTTGAGTCAGATTTACCAGTACGTGGCCGAAAACTTCCCTTTTTACAAGAAGAGCAAAGCTGGCTGGCAGAACTCCATCAGGCACAACCTGTCCCTCAACGACTGCTTTAAGAAAGTCCCCAGGGATGAAGACGATCCAGGTAAGGAAAAACCCATTCTTCTCCTAAGTGGGAGCACGTTGCATACAGGTACCGTGTAAAGTCACACCCACGCTGGCATTTGCAAATGACCAGCTCCCGGGCCCAGTGTAAAATGCTAGTATTATTTATCAAGGACTAAAATAAAAGCACAGCGCACTGAAGGGGAAGTAGAGACGCTTTTGGATGCTAAACTTTGGGCCTGCCTAACATTAGCACGCTCACTGTAAACGCAAAATACCAGCTTGTGTTGGGGGGTGCGTGGCTTGTTACCCGACTGTTAACCATTGCAAAGGTCGCTGTAGCCATGGGGAAGGGGATTGGCGACTGCATCTCTGGGATTGTAACATAAACTGGGAGCGTGAGCTAAAGGCGCAGGCAGTGTTCTGCTCTCCTGCCCTGTGAAACGATCGGTCAGGCATTGACTAATGGGGCAAAGCCCTTGCCGAGCGGTACCCTCCTCCCCTGAGCCCACGTGCTGTTCATTTATTCATAGGGAAAGGCAATTACTGGACCCTAGACCCGAACTGCGAGAAAATGTTCGACAACGGCAATTTTCGAAGGAAGAGGAAAAGGCGATCGGACGCTCCTGGGTCCAGCGCCCCAGGAGTGCCTGACAAAGCGGAAGACAAGAGCGGCGGTGCCTTGAAGTCTCCAAACGCCTCCAGCCTGATGGGCCTGGGCTCCCCTGCACCGCAGAACTCTCCCGGCTCCGGGAGCGGCCCCAAATCCTCCCCCACGCCAGCGCTCGAACGGAGCCCGTGTTTCTCCAGCTTCGCCTCCAACATGCAGGCCCTTGTCAATGGGAACCATGGCTTCGCCAGGCAGCTCTCGGGAGGGCTGGCGGGCGAGTTTTCACACGGAAGGCAAGATGTGCCTGCTCTGAGTTCGTGCTCCACTCCCAGCAGCGGCACTGTCCAGAACCCCGAACTGAGTCCGCCGGACCACTCGAGAATGAACTACTGTGCCAGCGGCCAGCAAAGCGGGCTCAGCATCCCCCTCATTAACAACTTCAGCGTCAATCATCTGATTTATAGCAGGGACGGGACAGAAGTTTGAATTGACTGTGAAATAACTTCGGTGCAAATCACAGAAGCCATGTTCTGTGCCTAGAAGAAGTTTGTATATACCATGGTACTCAAAACAGTCTCTTGTTAGTTTTGGACACTGTATTATTGTGCCTTAGAACACACACACACACGTATATTAAACGTCTATAGACTGTATTTGATTGAGGTGTCCCCACACCCAGAATCCTATTCAGTAGATTGTTTACAGTATTGATACTATGCATACAGATCTAGACGATTGACCTTAACAAAATGCACTAATACACAAGATAAGAATATTTTTGTATTATATATGATATATATTATATAATGGTTCTGTACAGCTGTTAGAATAAAGTAAATCTTTTTTAAAAATAGAGATGAGAGCACCTAGACTTGACATTCCAGTGTAATGTGTTGCTGATCTATGCAATCTTAGGTAACAAAAAGCTCCCCAATCGTGGTTGGTTTGTTTTTTTAAAATTCTAAAGTAATGCAAAACTATTTTCTTCCTTTCTAAGTTTTATGGAATTATACCATTTTGCCATCTAATACTTAACATTAAAATGGCTTTTCCTTACAGATGACAGTGAGGTTTATTTCTTCTTTCAGGTTTTTCCGTTTAGAAAATACCAAAACGAAGCTCCTATAAGCTTGGTATAATTGAGATATTGGACACACTATATGTATGGTATCCATTTTATTCTTCTCCAGACTTTAACAGCATGACAAGAGTTTGGTTTAAACAAACGGGTGCCTTCTAAAACTAAAATAATGACTACAAATAATTATCATGGGGAATTTAACACAGAATTGAAGCCATTTAACTGCGAAGTTGTTCTCCAGTGCTTTATAACAATGTCAGGTAAACCGTATTATTGCCTGATACTGATCTTGGAAGTCTGGTGTCTGTCATCGAAGTTAACATTTGTTCTGAAACCTGTTGAACAGATAAAGGCTTTCGATCAGATAGGATGGGGGTGAATGGAGCGGAATACAGCGCGCTGTCCTGGGATGCAGCAGCTTTGGTATCAAACAAACGCTCGTGCGAATAACTGGGAAAGACTTTCAGGTCTGGTAGGAAGGTCATTCGGAATCGGAACGTCAAATACCTGAGATTAAACCGATTTTTCGAAAAAGACAAAATGGAGGTTAAGGCCCCCCAAAAGGAGAAAAATATCACCTTAATGCGGCTATTGGAAACGCCATTTCTAATTCAGTCCTTAATGAGGGGTTTTGCTTCAGATTGGGCCTTTATTCAGGGAACCGGCCATGACATTGATTTGTCAAACATAAAAAATGACTTGTAAATACATCTGAATTGGGGCAGATCCTCAACCAGTTTATACCAGCTGAGGATCCGTCCTTCTGACTATACTATAGTCATTAAATGTTTGCTTTATTAAAAAAAAAAAACCAATCCGATCGCAGTAATGTTCCTTCCACTTAAATCTCTCTCAAGGCGCACGTGGACTTGAAGGAGCACAGAGCCAAGGAACCATTCTTGGTCTAACGCGAGTCTAACTGCAAATTGTTTACCATGGCTGCAAGCGCTAGGAAGATAGTTACAGCTGTGGAGAGTTCCCCTGCAGCAAGGAAAACGTACAACCTACTGCAATGTGTATGAAGGTCTAAAGGAGACTTCACTAGTGGAAGGATCTGTGTTAAGTAAATCGAGTATCTCTTAATACCTAGCTTGACAGAGTAATATTTTAGGACGATAATCGGCCACTCCAGATGTGCCAAAGGGGGAGAAAGAGAATCATATCTTACGCTGTGAAAATATTTTTGATACTTTAGCACCAGGTGTTTTTCTTCATTTCTACTTGTTGTTCATTCCCCTCTACCGTAATGACCCACAAATATCCTGTAAGCACTGGTTTACAACGAACTGGCATTTAAAATATTGGCCTTCAAAGAATTGGACCCAGCTAGGATTTCAGCAGGTTAAAAGTGAGTCTTGTCTTTCTACCTTGCAGAGGTTTAAATGAAGGTTTGAATATACAAAGATGTCAAAGCTGAACTTGTAATTTGGTGTCGGTTAGAACGCGTTTTAAGTGACTGCTTAACTTCAAATAGAGCCTGGCTGACTGAGGCATAAACTGTGCCTCCATTGTTGAAATAAACCCAGCCATGAGCAGAGCCCGCAGTCCTTATTTTGTTTTACAGGCCGTAAAATCCGTTCCCTTGTTTTCACACTGTGGTACTATCAGCAGGTTCGCGTGTTGAGCGTCCAATCTTCAGGACCGTTTGTAAATAAACTCTTTTATTTTTTCAAACACAAAAGATCATCTTTGTGTCAGCCCATGGAGCTGACAATAATTTATATGAAGAATTTCAGATTTAATCGAGCGTCCAAAATTAATCCGGATCCCCGCTGCGGAGCTCTTTAATTACTAGTTTCCTGAATGCTAACCTCTTCAACGATCTTTTTTTTTTCATTTCTTTTTTTCCCCTTGAGGCGGGTGGAGGGTAGAAATCTAAAGGACAATCCCTGTTCTCCCACCCCAACTATGTAGACTTCCAAAGTTCTTCGATCTTGTATCACGCTTTTCCCTGTGAGTCATTGCTTAAGAAGGATAGACTTTTGTAACTTAATTGCCAGTTTGGAGGGGGAAAAGCTTTATTGCTCAGTATTAAAATTAAATCAATGGAAGGGAGTTATCTGAGACAGGGAAGCTTGCAGGATATTAGTTTACCATTTGGGGTAGTCTTATCAAAAACTAACGCCAACAAACTTTTCTCCTAGGTATGCCTGGTGCTTCAATATGTCTGATGTGGGATAGTACTTGCGGGAGATATATTAAAAGAGAATGATAATTATTGCTTTAAAAGGCCATGTTCTAATTTGTTCTTTTCTAAGTGCTAACTGGAGAAAAGACTCCGAAGTTATAAATACTTTTATAATGTAATATAAGAAGCTTTAAACAACTAGAAAGCTAAATCTGACATTGCAGATTTTAGCTACCAAAGTTCAAACTTCTAAATCACTTGGTTGCTTGTCAATTACATAAAGCTGGCTCAGAGCAATGGCTCTAATTAGTGAGAGGGGAGTGTTTGGGCAAAAGTTCAGGTTAAGTTTGTACTTTTTATTAAATATTTGATAGGAATCAAGATCGGTTTGGCTAATACTACTCACTTAACTTCTTACTGCCTGGTACCTTTTTCCTCTTTGTTTTAGATCGTGCTTTGAAGGTCTGTGAGTTTGAATAGCAAACAATATTATGTATTACATAATCTGTTAAAATGTTTTGGAGGCTCCACCTCCACCCCTGGCACATGATAAAAATATAGGTATGGTAAAAGAAAAAGCTGGATACATTACTGATGTAACTTGGATTCACTTGTTGAAAGATATGATGGGAAATGTTTTGGTTTTTGAAGCAGCAAGCATAAACTGTACTACAACCAAACCTAAGAGTTTAAGACTATGTTGGAGTGTGTGTTTCCAGAAAAGAGGAGTTAAATGTGCAAGATTTATGTGTAAGGCTTTTTCTAGCTAGACAGATGTTTTAGAAGAGAATCCAACTCTAAAACAGGCCTAGAATAAGACTTAACTGTAGCTATAGCATTTGACCTGTGTCGAACTGCAGTCTTGTAAATAACGTATTATTTAATGGAGCAGTTGCGAATGCTGTATATGAGAAAAATTGCTATTTCAAAGGCTGGCCATCAAAATAGAGCAAACATAATCCCTGTATTTTCTATTTCTAAAACTGTCAATTAAATACAATATTTCCCGTCTAATCGCTAAATTTATTTTTACATGGTCAGAATAAAACACAATGCTTCAAAATATTGTTTCATAGCGTTTCAAAACAGTAGCAATTGGCTGTAACACTGACGTTATTTGTTTGCAGTACGTTTAACTTTAGTTGCTTCCTTATAAAATGCTGGTGAACACGGTAAGTAATTTTCAGAATAAAGTGGAGAGACAAACTTGTAATTTGACAAATTCCTGTTGCTAAATTTCTTGCAGCAAACGGATCAAGAGAGATACATTAAGCTATAAAATCTGCTTTTAGGTTCTGAAACACACTGATTAAAGTAAACTGCGTTTTATTAGGAAGAACAAAGAAACAACGCCTAATTTATAATTAAACACAGATAATACAAGGCAGGAGATGGACAGGGGTTTGGGGAACACAGCCCTACTCCAGATAAATGCCTGTTTGTTTTTTATAAGAGACATGATGTGCTGACATCGAAGCAAGTAAATAAAGTAAAACACCTTATAATTGGTTATAATTGAACGCATTCTTTCCATCTGCGGTCAGGAGTAAAGTGAAATTGACATGAGTCCCACAAACAAGTTGCGTGCAAGCAGCCGCCGTGCAGAGCCAAAGAACTCCCCCTGAGATAGACTGAAGACGCTGTGACCTCAGAGCTGGGAAGCAAATTATATCACTCAAACCACATTTTCTTCTGCTGCAGGATTACAGGGATCCGGATCCAGCTATATTGACCGAGTGAGGTATTTTCACCTCGGGGCAATTTACATCGGGGTAAAGAGTAACATTTACAGCCCCCCTGAAAACACTCAGCAAAACTGGAATAGGAGATTCCGCTTCGCTATAGGTGTCTAGCCGTTTTCGACTATGGACATTCTATGTCTGTTTGTCGTAGACCGTGAGTCGGATCCTTCATCCGCTAAAATCCGGAGGAATTTGGGCATTGACTTCAGCGAGAGCAGAATCTGGATCCCTTTCCCGGATCTTACACTGAGTCCGTGAGAGCATGTCAAATGTCTAGGAAAACTAGCCTTCTGTCTATTTATAAACCGTGCATCATTTCAGAGAGATCGGGAGAAAAGTTTATTTGTAAATACAGATCAGTCTAAACTATGCGGTGAAGTTGTAATTCCTTTAAGTAAACGCATCTGTTCCGGGAAGAATTCTGTCAGCAGGGGGGCAAAGGGTATACTTGCTGATTTTAGTGAAAACGTATAAATATATGCGGTTGTGTATAAGCAACCCTCGGGTTTTTTTCCCTGCCTAGCCGACTGAAACATTGCCTTGCTGTTTGTCAGGCTCCTACTTGAAAGAGTTTAGCGCTGTACAAAAGATTATAGCATCCCTGCCACCCGTGGTTAGAGACCTGAGCCTGTCGCTGCCTTCTTTACTCAGGCCAAACGCCCATTGAAGCCCAGAAGTATTCTTAGTTGCAGAGTTATTTCTTGGAGACTTTCGGGATTGCCAAACTACAAATATTTTGTTGAGCTTCAGCATCTCACTACATCTGAAGGCAATGAGCCAGAACTCCCAGCCCAGCCAAGCTGCACTTGGGGCAGGATTAGGGGGATGGCAAATGTAGGTTTAGGACATCTTGATGTTTTCCCCCTGATCCGGGGCAGTGCAGGAGCTGGTTCACTGCTCAGAGAAAATTGGAGCAATCTGAGGGCTGTTTTATCTTGTGCTAGCTGCCCATGTAGGGAACAGTTGGATATAGGCATACCCCAATCACACTTCCTTTCATTCAAGCACGGAGTGGGTAGGGAAGGCTCTGTACACCACCCAAGGAGTCTCTTACACAGGGAGAATATTCAAGAAGCTTAGTTAAAACAGGTTTATGCTTGATTTGAGCCAGGGCATACTGGTGAATCTGGACCAATTATACTAACATTGAGATTACAATATACCAAAGCTACCATCTATCTATCTAGAGCAGTGCACTGCTTTTATATACCAGCAAATATGAGGCTATAGGATAATCAAAATGCTTCTTTTTTGGAAGCAAAATGTGATCAACCATTTGCAGTGCTAAGTGATACTGTAGCTCGTGGATTAGTGGCTAGCGCACTTTAACATTTAACTCTGGAACTGTGGTTTGAACCTAGCTTCAGATCCTAAGCCAAGGGAGTTTGGGAATCTCTCTAAGTGAACAATAGTCCTCGTCACAACAACAGCCAGGCATAATTTGGTAACTATTCCTCCTCACGAAATGCCGTAGAGTGAGCTTGGAGAGTGCACAATGAATGGCCTCTGGCTCATAAGGATAAACTTTATTTCAGCTGCATGTAAACCAGACCTGTAAGGTGTCCGGTGGATTAATTTACAGAAATGGAAGAGCTGGATGATGAATTCCAAATAATATATTTGGTTTTGCCACAGAATTCTTATCTCTTAAAAATCTATAATATACTGAAAAACAGGCAATTATCGGTACTTTTCTTCAAAAACAAACAAAACAGCACCACAAAACACCTTAGTCTATAAATAGATCTATTGAATTTGAGCCCATAAATTTTAGTCTTAGCTCTAGAGGATACAGTAAATACAATAATTCTCTATGCTTGATTAGATTTTTGGATAAACAGAAGGTGGTTACTATAAATACAAACAGGCAGTGGCAAATGAAATTTGTTTGCTATCTTTATTTTCTGTTTTCAGGCACAGAGTAGACAGAGCAAATTAAGAACATAAGAATGGCCATACTGGGTCAGACCAATGGTCCATGTAGCCCAATATCCTGTCTCTGACAGCAGCCAGTGTCAAATGTTTCAGTGGGAATGAACAGAACAGGGCAATTATTGAATGACCAATCCCTGTCATCCAGTCTCAGCTTCTGGCAGGTGGAGGTTTAGGAACATCAGGAGCATGGAGTTGCATCCCTGACTATGTTGCCTAATAGCCATTGATGGGCCTAACCTCTATGAACTTATCTAATTTTTTTTTTAACTCAGTTATACTTTTGGCCTTCACAACATCCCTGGCAATGAGTTCCATGGATTGACTGTGCATTGTGTGAAGATGTACTTCCTTTTGTTTGTTTTAAATCAGATGCCTATTAGTTTCATCAGGTGACCACCTAGTTCTTGTGTATGTTCACTTTCTCCACACCATTAATGATTTTATAGATCTCTATCATATCCCCTCTTAGTCATCTCTTTTCTAAATGAACAGTCCCAGTCTTTTTAATTTCTTCTCAGATGGACGCTGTTCCATATTTCTAGTCTCTGCCCTTTCTCTGCACCCTTTTCAATTCTAATATACCTTTTTTGAGATGAGACAACCAGAACTGCACATAGTATTCAAGGTGTGGGCATACCATGGATTCATATACTGTCATGATATTTGCTGTTTTATTATCTAACCTTTTCCTAATGTTTCCTAACATTCTGTTAGATTTTTTGACTACACATTGAGCAGATGTTTTCAGAGAACTATCCAGGATGACTCCAAGATCTCTTTCTTGAGTGGAAACAGCTACCCCATAATTTTGTATGTATAGTTGAGATTATTTCTTCCAATATGCATTATACTATGCACATAAACAAACTAAGGAAATGCAACCTAGATGGAGCTTCTATAAGGTGGGTGCAAAACTGGTTGGAAAACCATTCCAGAGAGTAGTTATCAGTGGTTCACGGTCATGCTGGAAGGACATAATGAGTGGGGTCCCACAGGTATCAGTTATGGGTCCAGTTCTGTTCAATATCTTCATCAATGATTTAGATAGTGGCATAGAGAGTACACTTATAAAGTTTGCGGACAATACAAAGTTGGGAGGGGTTGGAAGTGCTTTGGAGGATAGGATTAAAATTCAAAATGATCTGGACAAACTGGAGCAATGGTCTGAAGTAAATAGGATGAAATTCAATAAGGACAAATGCAATGTACTCCATTTAGAAAGGAACAATCAGTTGCACACTTACAAAATGGGAAATGACTGCCTAGGAAGGAGTACTATGGAAAGGGATCTGGGAGTCATAGTGGACCATAAGCTAAATATGGTTCAACAGTGTAACACTGCTGCAAAAAAAGTGAACATCATTCTGGGATGTATTAGCAGGAGTGTTGTAAGCAAGACACAAGTAGTAATTCTTCTGCTCTACTCCACGCTGATTAGTCCTCAACTGGAGTATTGTGCCCAGTTCTGGGTGTCACATTTCAGGAAAGATGTGGACAAATTAGAGAAAGTCCAGAGAAGAGTAACAAAAATGATTAAAGGTCTAGAAGACATGACCTATGAGGGAAGATTGAAAAAAATGGGTTTGTTTAGTCTGGAAAAGAGATGACTGAGAGGGGACATAACAGTTTTCAAGTACATAAAAGATTCGTAGAAGGAGGAGGAAGAAAAAATGTTGTTCTTAACCTCTGAGGATAGGACAAGAAGCAATAGACTTAAATTGCAGCAAGAGAGGTTTAGGCTGGACATTAGGAAAAAACTTCCTAACTGTCAGGGTGGTTAAGCACTGGAACAAATTGCCTGGGGAGGTTGTGGAATCGCCATCATTGGAGATTTTTAAGAGAAGATAAGACAAACACCTGTCAGGAATGGTCTAGATAATAGTTAGTCCTGCCATGAGTGCAGGGGACTGGACTAGATGACCTCTTGAGGTCCCTTCTAGTCCTATGATTCTATGATTACATCGCACTTATCAATATTGAATTTCATCTGCCATTTTGTTGCCCAGTCATCCAGGTTAGGGAGATCGCTTTGTAACTCTTCGCAGTCAGTTTTGGATTTAATTATCTTGAGTAAATTTGTATCAACTGCAAATTTTGGCACCTCACCATTCAGCCTCTTTTCCAGATCATTTATGAATATCACAGTACAGATACAGTACAGATCCTTGCAGAAACCCCTCTATTTATGTCTCTCCATTGCGGGGGTGAAAGTAACTTAAAGGACTGACTGGTGTGCTGGAGTCCTGAGCAGGGTGTGTGGCCTCAATTGGAAGAGGTGTGGCCTCAACTGGAAGAGGGGGGCCTTTAAATACCCAGGCCCTTTCAATCAAGACTTAAAGGCCCAGGGGCTCTGGCTGCAGCTGGGAGCCCCGGGGCCGTTAAATTACCCCCGGAGCTACCAGTTGCAGAGGCGGCTGGGAGCCCCAGGGCTAGAGGTGATTTAAAGGCCTGGGGCTACTGCAGTGGAGCTCCGGGCCCTTTAAATCACCAACGGAGCCCTGCCGCCGCTACCCCATGGCTCCGGCAGAGGGGCTTGGGCGGCAATTTAAAGGGCCCAGGGTTCTGGCTGCTGCAGGGAGCCCCGGGCCCTTTAAATCGCCAGCTTGGGGAAGCCGATCCGGCACGGTGTACTGGCTCTTGCCGATACACCATACCAGACCATACCAGCTTACTTTCACCTCTGCTCCATTGTGAAAATGGACCATTTATTCCTACCCTTTGTTTCCTATCTTTTAACCAGTTGCTGATCCATGAGAAGACCTTCCCTCTTATCCCATGACTCCTTACTTTGTTTAAGAGCCTTTGGTGAGAGACCTTGTCAAAGGCTTTCTGAAAGTCCAAATCCAATATATTGACTGGATCACCCTTGTCCACATGCTTGTTAACTCCCTCAAAGAATTCTAATAGATTGATGAGCATGATTTCCCTTTACAAAAGCCATGTTGACTCTTCCCCAACATACTGTGTTCATTTATGTGTCTTTGATAATTCTGTTCTTTACTATAGTTTCAACCAATTTGCCTGGTACTAAAGTTAGACTTACTGGCAATTGCCAGGATTACCCCAGAACCTTTTTTAAAAATTGGCTTTGCATTAGCTACCCTCCAGTCATGTGGCATGCTGGCTGATTTCATACCATAACTACATACCATAGTTAGCAGTTCTGCAATTTCATGATTGTATTTTAACACAAACTGGTTGAGATGAAGCCTGAGAGTAAGCCTACTGTTCACATTGACCAGCTAACACATGTTAAAATACAATTTGCCTTGTCTACATTGGCTTTAGTTAAAACATGTTAGCCAAAACGTTTTAAAAATACATCTTCTATAGATTAAGACTGAAACCTAAAGATGTCAGTTTAAATGTCAACATTAACTACCTCACTGCTGATCATTTAGCAGATGCATCCAACTAATCTGTTCATTCCACAATCCTAAACCACATCATACTACATCTGCCACCTACTGAGTGTCATAATCCTCAACTTCCCCCTGACAACTTCTAGGATGTAGTTCTGCATTTTCAATTTGGCATAATTAAATATTGAAAATGTGTGGATAATGTAAAATAGGCTGTATTTAATATCAAAATAAATAATACTGGGGCATCTTTAATGACTGTACTATTTCATTTTCTCATTTCATTCATTAAAACCTCAATTTCTAAAATTTAAATGAAGCTGCCACAAAATTTCCAGCTTGCCACATCAGAATGCTGCTGAATCCAGGTACACAGAGCCTGATCTATAAGGCTCACATCTGCATTGCTTGTGCAAATTAAGGTGCTTTATGAAAGTTCAGTACAGTGTATTTAGATTGTTATGAAATTTGCTATAATAATAATAATTACATATCCTGGACCTTATTCTCATTCACATGAAGGCTGCTTTCCAATACAGTGAATATAATTTGCATCCACTTTTAGGTCTCTTCAAACTTCCAAATCAGTATAAAGGGGCATTAATGTATATAGGATTTGGTTGCCTGTCTCTAAGCCTGATAACAAAGTTCCTTTTTCTTTGTAACACTTACATTGTTTTAGTGTCCAGAATTACTGACAATTTCATCCAGTTCACTTGTTCATTCGTGCAGTCTCTGGCAAACCTTTATCAAGAATAGTCATTATATGAATGTAAGGGGGAGGGAGGGAATCACAAGAGAAAAGTTTGAAAAAAGAAATATTTGATAATGTATGTGCATATTACAATAATTGGGCAATATGTGCACACACAGATATATACAATATAAAGATATTACATTTATAATATAAATTTATACACAGCAATATTTTGTAATTGATTATTAAGTGCAACTCTCCATTAGCTTCAATGAGAATTCTCTTTAGGAACTGATTGCACAATGTGTTCCATACGTATTACTCTTTTTGCCACAATGTACAGGCTTTGACTTTTATTTGATTGTCATACATGGTAATTTATCACATGTCCTTTGACGTTTCATTGCTGTATGGGCTAATGCTCTTCATCTGCCTGAGGCACACATTAACTTTAGCACCTGACACAAAGTAACTCCTGCCAGTTTGACGTAACCTTGGTTTTTTGGTCTGAAACTTCTTTGCTATGATAAGCCTTGGGGCAGATTTGTTTGGATTGCAATTGAGATGGAAATGACTTTAAGAATGAGTAGATTTAATACTTTAATTAAAGGTTTCAGATTCAAACAAGCAGTTTTAAACTCCGGATTTTTTAAAATGACATGGCCTTTGTGTTTCCAGTGTAATCTTAAGGGAGTCAGTGCCTTTCCTTAAATTCCCTTTTCACTGTTCTCTTTCTGTAATAAGACAGCTAAACATCTCATGAGGGTTAAGATAGCGGATCAAGAAAACATGTTTTAAAACTATAGTTTCAGGAAGGCGAGCTTAGCACAGCAATCACTGCCTTTTAACATTTGTCATGTAATCTTAGGGGTCAAATTCTGCCTCCTGGTGTTAAGCTTCTGTTCAGGAAAACATCCCTATTAAGGACAGCATGTACTTAATTTAAGTCTCACTGAGTCACTTGGACTTGAATACATGTTTAGAATTGCACTTGTTTAAATGCAGACCTGAGTCAGGACCTTATTCTGTAAAAAAATGGGAATACTCAGAGTAAGGCCTGGTCTATGCCTAAAACTTAGGTAGATCTAGCTACATTGCTTAGGGGTGTGAAAAATTCACACCCCTCCCCTGCCCCGAGAAATGTAGTTAAGTGAGCACCGTGGTTGTGCCGTTGTAGAATAGACCCACCCTAAGTCACTGCACAACCTGAGTAAAGGCAGCAGAGCTAGGCCCTAAGTGAATATTGATGTCAATCATCTCCCTGCACTGTTTTATGAATTGTTCCTTACATGGGCTAAACACTGCTCACCTTACTCACATGTGTAGTTTTATTGTATGACTTGATTCTGATCCCACACCAGTCTAAATCAGGAGTAACATTCACTTAAGTTGTTAGAAAGTAAAACCAGTTAAAGGAAGATGAGAATCTGATCCAATGAGACTGTAAGGGGAGTGAGACTTGGATTTATATGGGTTGAGAATAATTATACAATCTACTGTAGGATCTATCTAGAACAGAACATGACATTAGACTAGTGTTTGTATGTACAAAAATAAGGCCCCAGTCCTATAATTCATGGTGCATGGGCACCCTGTATAGCCCTGTTGACTTAACTGGGTTTCTAGATTGATGGAGAAACTTGCAGGATTGGAGTCTGGGATTATTTTTTGCTCTTCTTCTTGCTTTCAGCATCAATAATTTTACTTTTAAAATTTTATGCTCATCTTTATTTTTTTGCTAAAACACAAACACAGTAGAAAAAATATATTTATAACAAGAATTCTATTTTACTTGTTGGCTAGAACTGATGTAGCCAAGTACTGCCCAGTGTCAAACCTTCTGTTCCTGAGCAAGCAATGCAATATACCTGGCCATGAAGCCATCAGCACTTAGGAAACTCCAGCTGGTACACAACACTACAGCATGTATCCTCAGCAATCCTGGCTACCGTGAGTACATCAATTTTGTCCTCCATTCTCTACTTTGGATTTCCATATAATATTGGATAAAGTTCAAGGTCTCAGTCCTTATTGTAAAAGTGCTCCATGGCCTGAGCCCAGGATATCTAAAATATTGACTAAAACTCTGGGATGAAAGCCATATTTGATGACTTCAATCTTCTAGCACAATGGAACTTTCTACCATAATGGTAAAGCTCAGCTGTGCTGCAGATGGAAGTTTCTCAGGGCCAGCCCAAGACTCTGGAATGCCCTCCCCAGGAATTAAGGACCATTGCAAATCTCATCATCTTCTTATCCATCCTAACGGCAAGTCACATTTATTTGACCTTGCCTTCTCCAACCAACATATAGCAATGTGTGTGTGCATGTATAAAAATAAAAAACACTTCACTGTTCACATTTCTCCCACATAGGAGATGATGAAAGAAAAAACATGTGACAAATGTTAGCCATGTTGCTTAATGCACTTGTCATAACTATAAAGGGAAGGGTAACAGCTCTCCTGTGTACAGTACTATAAAATCCCTCCTGGCCAGAGACTCCAAAATCCTTTTACCTGTAAAGGGTTAAGAAGCTCGAGTAACCTGGCTGACACCTGACCCAAAGGACCAATAAGGGGACAAGATACTTTCAAATCTTGGGGGGCGGGGGAAAGGCTTTTGTTTGTGCTCTTTGTTTAAGGGGTTGTTCGCTCTTGGGACTGAGAGGGACCAGACATCAATCCAGGTTCTCCCCATCTTTCTAAACAAGTCTCTCATATTTCAAACTTGTAAGTAAAAAGCCAGGCAAGGCGTCTTAGTTTTACTTTGTTTTCTCAACTTGTAAATGTACCTTTTACTAGAGTGTTTATCTTTGTTTGCTGTACTTTGAACCTAAGACAGAGGGGAGTCCTCTGAGCTCTTTAAGTTTGATTACCCTGTAAAGCTATTTTCCATACTGATTTTACAGAGATGATTTTTACCTTTTTCTTTAATTAAAAGCCTTCTTTTTAAGAACCTGATTGATTTTTCCTTGTTTTTAGATCCAAGGAGTTGGATCTGTATTCACCAGGAGTTGGTGAAAAGGAAGGAGGGGGGAAGGGTCAATTTCTCCTTGTTTTAAGATCCAAGGGGTTTGGATCTCTATTCACCAGGGAATTGGTGAAAGGTTTCTCAAAGCTTCCCAGGGAAGGGAATGGTGGCAGCGGACCAGAACTAAGCTGGTAGTTAAGCTTAGAAGTCCTCATGCAGGCCCCCATGCTTGTACCCTAAAGTTCAAAGTGGGGATACAGCCTTGACAGCACTTCTGGAAGGTGCTCAGATCTATAGTGATGACCTTATTTAAGCTAAACTTTTGATAAGGTCAAAACAGAATTTCATTCTGTGAGAAATTTGATTTTTTTCATTCTGATTTGAAATGGGAAAAAAAATCAAACTTTTGGAATTTCTTAGGGAATGAGAATTCTGGGTTCCAACCAGGTCTAGTTATAATATTTTAGTAATGGTAATAAAACATGAATTAATCTCTTCCAATAATACAGCATTGAGGGCCACAATCAGATCTTGTGTAAGTGGCTTGCAACTCCACTGAAATGAAAAAAGCTTGTCCCTCCTTACAACAGGAATGAATTTGGTCCTGTATATTTAAAAGCACATCTCTTATTGCTTCCATAATTTCAATATTATATTAACTCATGAATATCAGAGACTTTTCTCAGCCCTATTTGTTCATTTTCTGGTAAAATGATCCATATGAATTTTATTGTTTCCCCTCCCGCCATAAAACTTGCCATGCAGACCAAATTCAAGATGCAGATAAGATCATCCAAAATTAAACTTCAAGATTCCGTGCCCAAGTTGCTCACCTTTGGGTGTGGCAAAAGAATTCTTTCTGATTTACTACTCAGTTCTTTAAGGTGCTGAGCACCTTCAACTCTTATTGAAGTCTGTAGGAGTTGAAGATGCTCAGCATCTCACAAAAGTCCTCAGCACCTTGCAAGATCAAGGCTTTTTTGAACATTGGCCTATTATGTTCTCATTTTCTTTAAGGCATCGAGTACTCACCACTGCCAAGGCAGGGTGCCAGACTACAGAGGAAGGTTTGATTTGCTTTTACACTTTCTCTCTTTCTTTTAAAGAAAGCTACACATTTACAGTGGTAAAATTTGATCTTAGGCAGTAGAGATTTATTAGTAGATGTCATTCCTAGCAGCTACCCAATGTACTGAACCATGGTAAAGAAATAGCATTCAGAAAAATAAACCTGGATACCTTTTGTAACCGTGCCTTCTTGGGCCACAACTGAGAGTGCCAAATTCAGGACAAACTGCTGAGAAATAGGGCAGATACATCCCAAGACTGGTGGCTAATCCCCCATAGGATACACCAAACCAGCACCAAAGTAAACTTCTGTTTCACCACACCGGCTAACAAGAAGTCATAAAAGCAGTTTCCTTAGGCATTCCAGTCCTTGTATTACCACCGAAAACACTAGACTTAGAGATGAGTGGTTCTTTAAAATGAATCTGTTCAAATAAAAGGTTCTTCTGATCCCAAAGGACCAGCCACACACCCAGGTCAATATATAACTTAGATCTTACCCCAAAATCACGCTGATGCCAATCCTTTAGTATCTAAAATCTAAAGGTTTATTCATAAAAAGAAAGAAAAGTAAGAGTTAAAATTGGTTAAAGGAATCAAATACATACAATAATTGCAAAGTTCTTGGTTCAGGCTTGTAGCAGTGATGGAACAAACTGCTGGCTTAAGTCAAGTCTCTGACAGCTTCTAAATCATTGGAAGGTCCTCAATTCTTTGGTTAGAATGCTCCCATTTGTATAAGTTCATAGTCCAGAGGCTGGAGCAGGATAGAGGCAAAATGGAGGGGTTTCCAGGGCCTTTTATATCTTCGGCCATGTGGAGGGAATCCCACTGTTCTTACTGTGGAAAAGTACAGTAACAAGATGGTGGTTGGAGTCAAATAGACAAGTCACATGTCCATGCATTTTGCCTAGTCATTGCAGGAAGCCATTACCTATACTATCCAATGTGAAAGGTGCCTGCTGGTGGAATCTCTCAGGCAGCAGGTGGGAGAGCTACAGGAAGAGGTGGCTAGGTTGAGAAGCATCCGAATCCACGAGCAATTCCTGGACAGTGTCCATGTGGAGACAGCTGAGGTAGCTGTCCCAGTACACAGGACTGCTGATACACCACTGGTGGAGGAGGAGATGGCTCAGGGTGCACACTGGCAGCTGGTTACTTCTGGCAACAGGCAGTGCTCCACCCCTGCTCCGAACCCTCCCGCTGTGGTAATAGGTAACCGTTATGCTCTTCTTGATACAGGAAAGAAGGCATCACCCCCTACAGTAAAGGAGGAGAAGCCTCGTACCCCTAAGGCTGGGAGGTCTGCTGCCACCACTGCGAATAGGAAACGTAGGGTAGTGGTGGTCGGAGACTCTCTGCTGAGGGGGACCGAGGCGCCCATCTGTCGCCCTGACATTTCATCTTGGGAGGTATGCTGCCTGCCGGGAGCCCGTATCCGAGACGTTACGGAGGCATTGTCGAGGATTATCCAGCCCTCTGACTACTACCCCATGCTACTCATCCATGTGGGCACAAATGATACTGCGCGGTGTGACACTGAGCGGATCAAGAGTGACTACAGGGCTCTGGGAGTACGGGTGAAGGAGTTTGGAGCGCAGGTGGTATTCTCTTCGATTCTTCCTGTCAAAGGTAGGGGCCCGGGCAGAGACAGATGCATCATGGAGGTGAATGCCTGGCTGCGAAGATGGTGTCGCCAGGAGGGCTTTGGCTTCCTAGACCACGGGATGCTATTTGAGGAAGGACTGCTAGGCAGAGATGGCGTTCACCTTTCGAGGAGGGGAAAGACCCTATTTGGACACAGACTGGCTAACCTAGTGAGGAGGGCTTTAAACTAGGTTCGACGGGGACAGGTGAGCAAAGCCCACAGGTAAGTGGGGAACATGGAGACCTGGGAGATGGGTCGGAAACGAGAGGGAGTGTGGGCTATATTGGCAGAGAGAAAGGAGGGTCAGGACAAAACTGGGAGGAAAGATCAAACCAATATCTTAGATGCCTATATACAAATGCGAGAAGTATGGGTAATAAGCAGGAAGAACTGGAAGTGCTAATAAATAAATCCAACTATGACATTGTTGGCATCACTGAAACTTGGTGGGATAATACACATGATTGGAATGTTGGTGTGGATGGATACAGCTTGCTCAGGAAGGATAGACAGGAAGGATAGCTGTTGCCTTATATAAAAAGGAAGGAGGTGTTGCCTTATATATTAAAAATGTACACACTTGGACTGAGGTAGAGATGGACATAGGAGATGGAAGTGTTGAGAGTCTCTGGGTTAGGCTAAAAGGGGTAAAAAACAAGGGTGATGTCATGCTAGGAGTCTACTACAGGCCACCTAACCAGGTGGAAGAGGTGGATGAGGCTTTTTTTAAACAACTAACAAAATCATCTAAAGCCCAAGATTTGGTGGTGATGGGGGACTTCAACTATTCAGATATATGTTGGGAAAATAACACCGCAGGGCACAGACTATCCAACAAATTCTTGGACTGCATTGCAGACAACTTTTTATTTCAGAAGGTTGGAAAAGCTACTAGGGGGGAAGCTGTTCTATACTTGATTTTAACAAATAGGGAGGAACTCGTTGAGAATTTGAAAGTAGAAGGCAGCTTGGGTGAAAGTGATCATGAAATCATAGAGTTTGCAATTCTAAGGAAGGGTAGAAGGGAGAACAGCAAAATAGAGACAATGGATTTCAGGAAGGCGGATTTTGGTAAGCTCAGAGAGCTGATAGGTAAGGTCCCATGGGAATCAAGACTGAGGGGAAAAACAACTGAGGAGAGTTGGCAGTTTTTCAAAGGGACACTATTAAGGGCCCAAAAGCAAGCTATTCCGCTGGTTAGGAAAGATAGAAAATGTGCAAAAGACCACCTTGGCTTAACCACGAGATCTTGCATGATCTAAAAAATAAAAAGGAGTCATATAAAAAATGGAAACTAGGACAGATTACAAAGGATGAATATAGGCAAACAACACAAGAATGCAGGGGCAAGATTAGAAAGGCAAAGGCACAAAATGAGCTCAAACTAGCTACAGGAATAAAGGGAAACAAGAAGACTTTTTATCAATACATTAGAACCAAGAGGAAGACCAAAGACAGGGTAGGCCCACTGCTTAGTGAAGAGGGAGAAACAGTAACAGGAAACTTGGAAATGGCAGAGATGCTTAATGACTTCTTTGTTTCGGTCTTCACCGAGAAGTCTGAAGGAATGCCTAACATAGTGAATGCTAATAGGAAGGGGGTAGGTTTAGCAGATAAAATAAAGAAAGAACAAGTTAAAAATCACTTAGAAAAGTTAGATGCCTGCAAGTCACCAGGGCCTGATGAAATGCATCCTAGAATACTCAAGGAGCTAATAGAGGAGGTATCTGAGCCTCTAGCTATTATCTTTGGAAAATCATGGGAGACGGGAGAGATTCCAGAAGACTGGAAAAGGGCAAATATAGTGCCCATCTATAAAAAGGGAAATAAAAACAACCCAGGAAACTACAGACCAGTTAGTTTAACTTCTGTGCCAAGGAAGATAATGGAGCAAGTAATTAAGGAAATCATCTGCAAACACTTGGAAGGTGGTAAGGTGATAGGGAACAGCCAGCATGGATTTGTAAAGAACAAATCATGTCAAACCAATCTGATAGCTTTCTTCGATCGGATAACGAGTCTTGTGGATAAGGGAGAAGCTGTGGATGTGGTATACCTAGACTTTAGTAAGGCATTTGATACGGTCTCGCATGATATTCTTATCGATAAACTAGGCAAATACAATTTAGATGGGGCTACTATAAGGTGGGTGCATAACTGGCTGGATAACTGTACTCAGAGAGTTGTTATTAATGGTTCCCAATCCTGCTGGAAAGGCATAATGAGTGGGGTTCCGCAGGGGTCTGTTTTGGGACCGGCTCTGTTTAATATCTTCATCAACGACTTAGATATTGACATAGAAAGTACGCTTATTAAGTTTGTGGATGATACCAAACTGGGAGGGATTGCAACTGCTTTGGAGGACAGGGTCATAATTCAAAATGATCTGGACAAATTGGAGAAATGGTCTGAGTTAAACAGGATGAAGTTTAACAAAGACAAATGCAAAGTGCTCCACTTAGGAAGAAAAAATCAGTTTCACACATACAGAATGGGAAGAGACTGTCTAGGAAGGAGTACGGCAGAAAGGGATCTAGGGGTTATAGTGGACCACAAGCTAAATATGAGTCAACAGTGTGATGCTGTTGCAAAAAAAGCAAACATGATTCTGGGATGTATTAACAGGTGTGTTGTGAGCAAGACACGAGAAGTCATTCTTCCGCTCTACTCTGCTCTGGTTAGGCCTCAGCTGGAGTATTGTGTCCAGTTCTGGGCACCGCATTTCAAGAAAGATGTGGAGAAATTGGAAAGGGTCCAGAGAAGAGCAACAAGAATGATTAAAGGTCTTGAGAACATGACCTATGAAGCAAGGCTGAAAGAATTGGGTTTGTTTAGTTTGGAAAAGAGAAGACTGAGAGGGGACATGATAGCAGTTTTCAGGTATCTAAAAGGGTGTCATAAGGAGGAGGGAGAAAACTTGTTCACCTTAGCCTCTGAGGATAGAACAAGAAGCAATGGGCTTAAACTGCAGCAAGGGAGGTCTAGGTTGGACATTAGGAAAAAGTTCCTAACTGTCAGGGTGGTTAAATACTGGAATAAATTGCCTAGGGAGGTTGTGGAATCTCCATCTCTGGAGATATTTAAGAGTAGGTTAGATAAATGTCTATCAGGGATGGTCTAGACAGTATTTGGTCCTGCCATGCGGGCAGGGGACTGGACTCGATGACCTCTCGAGGTCCCTTCCAGTCCTAGAATCTATACTCCAGACAGTACATTTGCAGGACAGTACATTCGTGTAGATGGGCGTCTCCCATGGTCCATTATCAGTTAAGTGTTTCTTGATGAGCCATTTAATTTGAATAGTCCCTCCAAGATGTGCAGGCTAACTTTCTTGTGGGCGTTACCCCAGGAGCACACATTTGAAATACAGGCTTAGAGCCAATACTCATAACTTCAAATACAAAAATGATACATGCATACAGATAGCATAATCATAACCATCAAATCAGACATCTGACAGCCACATTTTGTACAAGATTTGTTGCAAATATATAACAGTGGTTGCAGCAATGATCGATATGGTCATATTTTAATCAGATAATGTCACACCTTTTAATTTACATTTTAATGTTTTTGTGCTCCTCACTTATGATAGCAGAGATTCATAAATTAAAAATTAATATGGGAATAATTGTTTCTAGTGGGTCTACACGACACACTCCCAAGCTTAGATTCATTACCCAAACCTTTTCTTAGGATGCTGGACTCTGCAGTCTAGCTGCCCTAGGCCTGAAACCAGGGATTCAGATCTCCTGAACCCCCCCACCCACTCGCATACATATGATCCTCCAGAACTCCATGGAGGGTGTGTGAACTTTGCGCTTCTGTTTTAACCCCTTTGGAGACAATGTGGCAAGAAAGCAAGGAACAATAGGTTCGGCAACGGAATTTCGTAACTGCATTGATCTTTGAAAAACAACATAAATCCTGAGACACACCCTCCTTATATCTAATCTCATCCCTTCTGTGAGTCTGAGGTTTGTCAGTTTTTCAGACTGGGCCACAGAATCCCTCCTGCCCCTCCCCTCTCTCTCCTGCCAATCCTGATTATATGTGGTGATAGTCAGCCCCTGTACAGATCAGATCCCTGCTCTTAAATAGGGTCTTTGTCTCTGAGCCATGTGCTTGATTGGGTCACTCCTCCCCAGGTCACATGGCTAGGCATCTGATGTTATTGCTGGGGTCATATTATTTGTTGTTAGTATGTATTCATACAGCTGGCAGTTTATTCAGGAGAGCAACTCCACGAATGCACGTGTGCACGTGTGCAACTCCACGAATGTTCATTCATATTACCATGAATGATTATTCCTCTGAAAATTCTACTTATTATTCTCTAAAGGCAAATATTGGTGGGAGAGGCCTCACAATCTAGAGGACTTGGTTGATCCCCAAGGAAGGGGCTTCCCTTTGCCTGGCTCCATTGGAACACCTTGGTAGCCCAGCTTCTAAAGGAGTCATTGGCAAGGGTACTCCTGTGAATACTTAGGTCTGGTCTACACTACACAGTTTTATTGGGAAACTTGCCTTCTGTCGGCATAGCCTTGCACGTGTCCCCACTCAGTTCTGAGTCCTGCCAACAAAACCATGAACTTTTACTGGTGAACTTAACCAGGTCCCCTCTACCGGTACAGTGCTAGTGTCACAATGCCCTCATGAACGAAGAAGTACCTCTACCACTACAAGGATTCCTCCAGCAACAAGCCCAAAATGTCCACATAGCAGTCACTTCTCTGGTCTAATTTTTAAACTCTGTTGTTCAGGGGTCACGGTGACCAGACAGACACCCATTTAAACCCCCCAGCTTGTTTTGGAAATATACCTCTTTACCTCCTTGCCAGTGCCACCCTGGAAGCACATCTGTACAAGCATGGCTCCAGGTAAAGCTCCAGCTAAAGCTCTTGCTGTTGCCTGGTCTAGGAGGAAGGGCCTGGATTTCCTCGGACTGTGTTGGAAGGAACTGAGCTGGCACAGCTTTGGAATTCCCATTGGAATAAAGATATATATACAATGATATTGTAAAGGAGATGCAGAAGCTGGGGTACAGCAGTGTCAATGCTGGACAAAGAGGAAGGAGTTGTGGTGGGCTTATCAAAGGACAAAGGAGGGCAAAAAGAAGTCTGGTGCGGCCCCCCAGAGTTGCCGCTATTCACTGCTCTACAGCCAAAATGCTTCTGAAATAAATGTAGTCAAACTTTACTAATTCTGGGTCACTGAGAACAAAAATGATGCTTAAAATTGTTGATTGGCTCTAGTTTTCAAGATATGTTATTGGGTCAGTATATACGACCCTTGACTTGGGAATGGTGGAGGATAAGTGAGTTATAAAGGGAAGGGATCTCAATTTAAACCAGAAATGACTAAAATACATCTTTGACTGGATCTATGAATAAATCTATGACTGGGTTTGGACAGTACTTGCTTTTTAGGCAAAACAATGAATGATGCAATCTGAAGCTGGTATTGCGTCATACATGATATGAATTGCATCATGTTATTCCTAGAAGTCATGGATGATGCCATCATAACGAAGCTTACATCACTCTGCTGAACAAATTGCCCTATATCAGCTCTAGAAATCATACAGTGTCGTGCTCTCTTATTTGTCAGTGTTTGATTTTGCAAAGGGACACATTTCTGTTTAGCCAAAGTGAGCAGAGATGCCTTGTACTTGTGTGAACAGTGCAGATCACTTCTGCTATGTTTGTGGTGAAGTGACTTTTGCATCACAAAAGCGCAGTATGACCACTATGGTTAAGAAAGCCTATCACCTTTCTTTTGGCTGCAAAATTGGAGATCAGGACAAGAGGTGGGCCCCACACATATGCTGCAACACTTGTGCAACAAAACTTCGCCAGTGGTTGAACAGGAAAAGGAAATCTATGCCTTTTGCAGTGCCAATGATTTGGAGAGAGCCAACAGATCATACCAGCAATTGTTACTTCTGCATACTGCCTCCAGTTGGGAAAGGTGTGTCAAAGAAGAAAAAGTGGACTGTGCATTATCCAAACATTCCATCAGCTATACGCCCAGTACCCCACGGAGAAGGACTGCCAGTTCCTGATGCACCAGAATCATTCTCACTTGAGTCAGACGAGGAAGAGGAAGAGGATGAAACTTCTGGTCCTGAACCATCAGTGTCACAGGACCCACATTTTCTCCCATCCTCCTCCTCTGAACCACACCTCATAACACAAGGTGAACTGAATGACCTTGTCAGGGATTTGGACCTACCCAAGAGTAAGGCGGAGCTGTTGGGCTCCAGACTACAGCAGTGGAATCTCCTGGCAGGTGATGTTAGGGTTTCCATGTTCCGTGACCGTCAAAAGGATCTTGTCCCATTCTTCTTCATGGAAGGTGATCTTGTAGCCTGCAACAACATCGATGGTGTGATGGCAGCCCTCAACATCGTTCATGATCCAGATGAGTGGAGACTGTTCATTGATTCATCGAAGACGAGTCTTAAAGCTGTTTTACTGCATAATGGCAATGTTTTGCCATCAATTCCAGTTGGTCATGCAGTCCATATGAAGGAAACCTATGACAATATGAAACAACTTTTGAGGTGCATAAACTATGACCAACATCAGTGGCAGCTTTGTGGCGATTTGAAGGTTGTTGCTCTCTTGCTTGGTCTGCAGACTGGATACACAAAGTACTGCTGTTTTCTCTGCGAATGGGATAGTCGTGCAAGAGATTCCCACTACATCAAGAAAGATTGGCCACTCCGACAGTCATTGGAGCCTGGGAGGAAAAGTGTTCAGCATCCACCACTTGTTGAATCAAGGAAGATTTTGTTACCACCCTTACACATCAAGCTGGGTCTGATGAAGAACTTTGTCAAGGCCATTGACAAAACACAAGCAGCTTTCAAGTACCTCCGTGGAAAATTTCCAAGGTTAAGTGAAGCTAAGATAAAGGAAGGTGTCTTTGTTGGTCCTCAGATTCGTGAACTTCTTCGAGATGATGCATTTGACCATGCACTGCGTGGCAAGGAAAAGACGGCGTGGAAAGCCTTCCAGTTAGTGGCAATAAATTTTCTCGGAAACAACAAGGCAGACAACTACAGGTTGTTGGTGGAAAACCTCCTCAAGGCATACAGAAGCCTTGGTTGCAACATGTCACTAAAGATACATTTTTTGCACTCTCATCTAGATTTTTTTTCCCACCAAACTGCAGAGCAGTGAGCGACGAGCATGGCGAGCGATTTCACCAGGACATTGCAACAATGGAGAAACGCTATCAGGGCAAATGGAGCCCATCAATGCTTGCAGACTATTGCTGGACAGTGACAAGAGATGCTCCATTTAATGAATACAAGAGACAAGCCAAGAAGCGCCGAGTAGACACTGAATAGGACTAAACTATGTACATAATAGTTTTTTGCCTTTTGTTTCATAATACATTTTATTTTTATAACCCTTTTGCTGATTTTTAAAGTGTTACATAAACAAGACAGGTGACATATTATCATGTAAAGCAACCATAAACACATGAAAAGTCCTAGGTTTACAATTTATGATTAAAACTCTATCTACACAATATACATAGATATAAAATGTAAAAACTTAAATATCTTAGAAACAGTAGCCAATCAGTTGTTTTAATTGTCATATTTGAATTCAGCACATCAAAATACATAATAAATAGCACATTTTATCTCTGAAGCAGACGACTTCTCAAAAATTGTAGACCAATGTTATGAGGCGCTCAATGCCATACTAGGCAAAACCAACAGAAAGGAAATTTGAAAAAGAAGTCAAAAAGCATTCTCATTTTCAGGCAATGTAACCAAATAAAATGAAATACATCTGAAAAAACCCCACTGGCAGTGACTGTATGCTACACACAAGCCAATAAGTGAGCATTCAACATAAGAACATAAGAATGGCCCTACTGGGTCAGACCAAAGGTCCATCTAGCCCAGTATCCTGTCTTCTGACAATGGCCAGTGCCAGGTGCCCCAGAGGGAATGAACAGAATGGGTAATCATCAAGTGATCCATTCCCTGTCGCTCATTCCCAGCTTCTGGCAAACAGAGGTTAGAGACATCATTCCTGCCCATCCTGGCTAATAGCCATTGATGGACCTATCCTCCATGAATTTATCTAGTTCTTTTTTGAACCCTGTTATGGTCTTGGCCTTCACAACATCCTCTGGCAAGGAGTTCCACAGGTTGACTGTGTGTTGTGTGAAGAAATACTTCCTTTTATTTGCTTTAAACCTGCTGCCTATTCATTTCATTTGGTGACCCCTAGTTCTTGTGTTATGAGAAGTAGTAAACATCACTTCCTTATCTACTTTTGCTACACTAGTCATGATTTTATAAACCTCAATCATATCTCCCCTTAGCCGTCTCTTTTCCAAGCTGAAAACTCCCAGTCTTATTAATCTCTCCACATACAGAATCCGTTCCATACCCCTAATCATTTTTGTTACCCTTTTCTGAACCTGTTCTAATTCCAATATAACTTTTTTGAGATGGGGTGACCACATCTGCCCACAGTATTCAAGATGTGGGCGTACCATGGATTTATATAGAGGCAACATGATATTTTCTGTCCTATTTTCTATCCCCTTCTTAATTATTCCCAGCATTCCGTTCACTTTTTTGACTGCCGCTGCACACTGAGTGGATGTTTTCAGAGAACTATCCACTATGACTCCAAGATCTTTTTCTTGAGTGGTAACAGCTAATTTAGCTAATAATTCAAGCTACATAATTTTGCGGAAAATAAATTGTAAACTGAGGAAAAGCAGGTTTTCTAGTCCAAAACTTGCCTACTGTGCTTAGATTCAGGAAAGAGGTAGAAACAATGTGCGGTTAGCTCGATGGGGCTTGGCTTGGACAGGCTTACATCTCTATCCTGCAGTCACAGGGGCTGTCTGCCGCTTGCAGAGGGGCCCATTTATCTTGGCCTGAACAGCTTTCCGGTCCTCTGGGACAATTTCACCCAACTTTTCAAGCCAGTAGTGTTTTATCCTTACCTGGCCATTTCTAGGCAGAGGAGCCTTGTTTCTCCCCCCACGGCAGGACATCTTCCAACGCCACTCTGGGGGAACCATGACTGCGCCAAGGTCGGCAGCATACGGGCCTCAGCAACCACAAGCCCCCTCAAGCAGCTGCCTTTTGTGGGCCTTTGGTACCCTCATAAGCTGGAAATCTACCAGGATCACCACTGTGTGTAATAAGTTTAGTAGTCTTTACTACCCTATTCCTAAAGTCATCCAGGCCCCCCACACCTGACCACCCACTGCTTGTGACTAGAGGGTTTGAAAAGTGTCCCCATATACTCACGATGCTGTATGCTGTTAAATGGTCAGGCACTTGTGTGCCTGTCATATTTTCCTGCAGCTGCATATGGGAAACAAATCTGGGGGTTTTGTACTATTTGTTATAATTTATTTTTTGTATTACCATAGCACTAGTGGTGGACCAGGACTCCATTGTGCTAGGCACGGTACAAATACAGAAAAATGCTACCTGTTGCCTACACTCACTTCTGTCATCAACCACTGAATTTGCTGCTTTTGCTAATATGACATGATAGACAGCAGCACTTTACAAGTCTGCTTTCAGCAATACAAAAAGAGCTCTAGCCTTCAGCCTACTCATGTGACTTGCCCCATTGCCCTTACATTGCACTGGGCTAGTTTTGTAATAGAATAGCATTGCGATATTGTGATAACTTGCTCTGAGACTAACACTTTCTTATGGAGTTGTTATGGTAGTCCTAATCACTAGCATATTAGAAATACTGTCTGTTTGAGGAATGCAAGAGAAATGCATGCTTAGCCATATTTTTATATAAAGTATTATGCCCATTTCATATGGGAAGAATGCTCAATTATTTAATGGTTAGAAAATGGTATTTTCTGAATCATTTAATTATTGCATCTCTTCTGACTCTACAAATGACATTGTGCTGGGGATTTCCTTGAAGTGCTGTGTCATAGATCAGGAGTCCAGAAGTAAGCTGTTTAGGAGGTTTTGGAATAGATACACCTTTTGTGAAAGGTTATCCTTTTACAATTGTCAGACGTCATTTCAATTTAGCTGAAAAAGTCAGCATTCAATTGTAAAAAACCTGAAGCAGACAAATCCTATTCACCCAGGTGCATTTGAATGGAGCAAATATAATTTTGTCGACAGCAGGGGTCGGCAATGTTCGGCACGCGGCTCGCCAGGGTAAGCACCCTGGCGGGCCCGGCCAGCTTTATTTACCTGCTGACGCGGCAGGTTCGGCTGATCGCGGCCAATGGGGGTGGCGAGAAGCCGCGGTCAGCACATCGCTCACCTGCGCCGCTTCTTGCCGCCCCCATTGGCCCGGGACGGCGAACCGCTGCCAGTGGGAGCCGCGATCGGCCGAACCTGCCGCCTCAGCAGGTAAATAAAACTGGCCCGGCCCGCCAGGGTGCTTACCCTGGTGAGCCGTGTGCCGAACGTTGCCGACCCCTGGTCTACAGCCAGAATCTGATGTTAACATTTCCTTATCACAATGCACAGAGGACAGGATCAAATAAATGGGTTTGTTAGCTGTTATTAGTGTCTATTCTTTAGCACCACCAATAATGTCATCGTCTCACTATGATATAATTATTTATTTTGCAGCAATGTAGTAATGCTAAAGTTTCATACTTTATGGTAAACTTTTGCACTCTGCCACTGAATAGTTAGCACAATTAGTTTCCTCTGTGGTAGACTGCAGGTCTACTGTGAGTTTGTGACAATAAGCACAAAGTGAAATTACACTGTCTATGGTGTTTACTTGCATTTTTGTCTTGAGAATGTTTTTATAGGGAAACAAGCCTTGAATTTTCATTTTTGGGGGTATATTCTACAATCTTTTTATTTAAAACAATAACAACACACTTTTTGTCTGGGAAAATGATGGAACAAATAAAATGTTGAATTTAGTCATATGAAACTTCTATTTGTTTGTGCAGCTCTAGTGAAACCAGGCATATTCCTAATCTCAGGGGGCAGTTAAATATTTAGTTCTATAGTCTGATGACAGCTAGGGCAAATCCTTGCTGTTCAATGAAGAATGGCCTCTTCATTTCACACCACTGTAAAAGAGATGAAATGTATATCTGATATCTGAGTCTAATGGCTCTCTACAACCGTAAATCGGATCAGTTACATAATTTCAAAAACGCTGCTCATAAAAAGTTTCTATGGGAATCACGGCGTGATATGAGAGAATCATGCTGCCACCCTCTGGGAACTAGTGGCCAATAGTCATCTTTTTGGTGGAAATGAAGGAAATATTGACTCCTGCTGAACTAGACACCTTCAGTAAGTCAATTTAGTTTAGTATAGATTTGTTTGTAATTTAAGTGCTTCACGCTGCTTTCATTATATTTTAGTTTCAGTACTTTAAAATTTGCAGTACAGCTTAACATACCTTTCAGCTTTATCCAGCTGCTAGGTTTGACTTTTATTTTAGGTCTTGTCCACAGACAAACTGGTATTGGTTTAACTAAAGTTGTGCTTTCAAACTAAATTAAACTAATGAAATTTTGTGTGTTAACCCAAATGAAAGTGTCTATCTTAATCTGGTAAAAAGGGATTACATTAAGCCCAGATAAAACCTCTTAAACCAAAATAAAAATGTCAAAGCAAAAAAATTTACACCAATTTAAATTAAACCAGTCCAGTGTCTGAGTGCAGATTAAGTTTTAGACTTCAGTTAACTTCCATCCCATACATATGTAGTGTAAATTACTCACAGGGCAAATTCTGGTTTTTGAATCAAAGTTTATAGAACACGTTATACATTGTCAATCTTTTCTCCTTGTTACACCACCATGTGCTACCTATATAGTTCCTCTCCTTCCTTAGTGTTTATAGCCTTCAGACATTTGTAGATTATTATCATGTCCTCATTTGGTCAAGCCATATCAAAGTTATATTGTACATATTTAAACAAGAAAACATGGAAGGGGCTGTTGCATGGACTGGGGTTGGGCAGGGCTTCTGGGTCAGCAGTTACAGATCCAAAAAATGTGCAAAAGGAGCAACAGCTACTATTCCAGCCGATGGGCTGGTGGAGCAGCTGTGGAGGGCTGATTTGAGTGCTGCAGTCTACTAGCAGAAGGAGGAATTAATTTCATCTGCTTTTCCTGCAGAATCCCCCAAACAATGTCAAAAACAAGGCTTTGTCTTTGGAGGGGTTAATTTCACTATCCATGAATTGGTGATGAAGAGGCTGAGTTTTTAGTTGCTTCATTTTTAATAGAGACCAACATTTTTTTTAAACTAAGATCTCAGCAATAAATCAGGGAAATCACTTGCCTAGTAACTTAAATGAGAGAAAGAGAGCTTTAAAAAAGCTTTTAAAATAAAGTTTAATACATGCAAGAGCACATGCTTGTGATGGATATTGATGTTAGTTGGGTCTTTAGCCAGTTTTATGAGAGAATTCTCAGCTTCCCACTCGTGGATGAGTTTCTAATTAAATGGTTACAGGTAGAAGATAATGAACTATTAAGGGGTCCCATCATTTTCATGTAATGAAAATGCAATATCCTCTCTATACTCAGTTAGATTACCAGGTCAAGAGTACTAACCTAAAAGAAAAGGAAAGAAATTAAAAACCTTTAAGCAAGTTCTAGGGCTTGTGTAAGGTGCCAGGTTGATTTTAATGGAGATTGAGGCCCATTGTGTATTCTCAGAAGTTACAGAAGCAGCAGCGATATTCTTCTCAACCCTTCTTAGAAGTGACAATGTAGCTCAATCTACATGTTAATTCTTGACCTCTCAACGGATCATCTTTTTCTTTTCCTTCTAGAATGTTTTCTCACCCCTTGCTAATCATATAACAGTACATTATTTTAAAGATATTTTAGGAAACTAAACAGCGAAACCCACTCACTACATATTTATGGTGTTGGGAACTAGCTGGGGCACTGAAGGGTTTAAAGATAGTCACCACCATATTAAATCCAAGCAACACACCCATGAGACAGCTTCAAGGAAGTCTCTGCTGGTCACACAGATGGGTTGCAAGGCTTTGGCTTCTCTATAATGGTAACCATCTTGGATTGTGAAGGTGGCAGCTGCCACAGGTTGAATGCTAGAGATTGCAGCAAGCATCATGATGAAGTCCCCTGGTGTGAAAGATTCTACCACTTCTAACAGAACAGTGGATTCTACCACTTCTAACATTTAAAAGGTCAGGAATGTCTCTGGAGTTGGTAGGACCTCTCAAATTGGTGGAACTTTTTAATGGTACCCTCTGCAGTTAGTGTTCATTGTGCTAGTATTGGACTGGGTGTCCAAATCTGTCATCTTGGCAGGAATCAGAAACTAGATTTCAGGGATTATCAGCCATCAACAATGCATTTGCAGCAGAAAAATCGGGAGATAAGCCTGTGTGTTTTCAGATTAAACAGCAAGTGAAGTATGTTTGACTCAGGAAAAATACAGTAACTTGAAGTAGCATCTGTAAGGGTCTTGATTAGAGCAGCAAGTTGTTGGTGTAAACAGAAGAGAGGAGACTGAGAGTGGGGTGCAATTTTCAGCATAAGACAAAGGCCCTAGAAGACTTCAGTGTAGACCTGTCCCAGAGAGAACAAACTGTCTGTCTCAGGGCCTTAAAGCAGGCAAGTATTCCAAAAAGATGGTGGGAAAGTTACACTCTGAACATCCCAAAGTCAGGTCCAGCTCAGTTACACATGCAAACTGGGGGCCTCGTCCCTTAAGTCAAACTGAGAAAGGAGGCAGGATCTGACCCTTCTCTAAGGAGATGAAAGCCTTTTTGTAATCTCTCACTGGAGGGAAGATGATCTCCGCATCTGTGGTATATACAATGTTTGCATTCTGTTCATTTGTACAATACTTGTCCTTCTCTTGGTTCTTTAGCCATTTTAATGATAAGCTTGAATTTATCAGACTTGGTGTTGGCGTAAGTGTCGAGCTCAGGATTCCCTGGGTGTAAGGAAATCCTCCAAAGGCATAGAGCCAGCAAAGCTGGCCCTACGTTTGTCCCCAACCACTCAGGGCCCCAGCATAGGAGGTGTGTTGATGGCATGAGCAGAGGAGTAGGAAGTCCTCCATTTGGGGGGTTATTGTGATGTATGATGGGCCTCTGAGATTAAAATGTTACTTCAGGAAAAGTTTGCTATGATTTCATATTTTTCATGGCATTTTTTGAAAACATTAATTAGCTTTAGAAAGGTGCCCACCCAATACTTTGGGAGAACTTTAATGTATTATGCAGTAGAGATATGAAGTAAACAGTAGAACTGTGGATTTTCACATAAACTTTGCTTTCAGTAAAGTATGTTTAGAGAGTTCCAGAATTACTGCCCCAATATCTGGTGCCGTGTCTGTACTATAAGGGATGCCCCACTGAGTATCTGCACTTCTCATCATCAGTGTATAACCAGAGACATATAAGTTCTGAGTCAGAGGTTAGCTAAATATACTACATATCATTCAGTCTGACACTTACAACACTATATTCTGAGATACTTCAGAGCAAAGAGTACAATGATGACTTTTATAATTCAAAGTGACCCAAATCATTACTAGATCTTTTACCAGTAGTCATCAATTTTCAGAGTAAGTTACAAGAGTTTTCTCCTGCTGGCTGTAAAATAACCGAAAAAAAGGGTTTGCTAAGGGGGTGAGATATTTCATGCTTCTGATATTTTCTCACACTCCTGAGCTCCTGAAAATGATACACAGTCTCCATATTTCTCACTGAAAATGACAGCAGAAGCTCATTAATTCATGTTATAAAGAAATACAGGTCATGATTATATTCATTCTTACTGCATTTTGCTTGGCAAGATTATATGCTGTAAGAAATTGGAATCCATGATATATTCCATTGGCATTGCATTTATATTTTAGTGATAGCACTAAGGTTGCTTAAAGGAATTTCCCTTGTTGCTGTATCCCCAACAGAGGCACTGGCTGCAATAGAGATTTCAACCCTCTGTGTCACAGCTTTCATGGCAAAGCAACTTTGTTAAGCAACCACAATGTGAGTATTTCACCCAAAGGATATTTCTGGTAGTTATCAATGGATCTGAGAATTAGAGACCTGGGAGCAAAGAGAATAAAATCGGTGTCTGGGACCTGAAAGAATGAGAAAAATAGAGCACTGGAAGCAGAGATGAGGCAGAGAAAACATATAGCTAAAGATCCAGTTCTGAAATATCCAATGAGCCAAGGGCTTTGAGATGTTAAAATTAGTAGCTAAAATACTAGGGTGACCCCATCACTAGGAGACTTAAAATGAAATTTTTCCATATTGGTATGGTTACTGCAAAAGAAAAAATATCCACCATCACTAATGATGTAATGGAATAAGATCAGCTGATTTGGAAATAGCAAAGCAAACAGAGGAAAAAATACCCCTATAGAGTACATACATAAGACAGGATCCGGTCCTCCTGCCAGAGAAGTTAATGGGAAGAGGAGTTGGACCTTTGTTGTCTCAAGAGGACATTCAACTCTACTCCTGACTTAGGGCTTGGCTACACTTGCGAGTTACAGAGCAATAAAGGAGCCCCGGGCACCCTAGCTCACTCCCCGTCCACATTGGCAAGGCACGTAGAGCGCTCTGACTCCACGGCTACAGCACTTCTGGTACACCACCTCAGCGAGAGGAATAATGTTTGCTGCGCCTTGGCTACAACGCACGGGCGTCAGTGTGAACGAGGTTTTGGGTTACTGCGCTCTGATCAGCCTCCGGAAACATCCCATAATCCCCTTAAATCAAGTGGCCACTCTTGTCATTGTTTTGAACTCCTGTAGGAATGCGGAAATGCCCTTTCTAAGCTCCTTTTCTGACAGCCGGCATGCAAGCCATTAGTGTGGAATGCTGTGTGTGAGAGAGGGGGGGGGGGGTCTGCTGCTGTCTGAACTTACAGGACAGCATGCTAACATGCTCTTAGCCCCCCAAAACCCACTCTCTCTCCCCCCACATATACACAACACACTCCCTGTCACACTCCACCTCCCACCCCCCATTTGAAAAGCACGTTGCAGTCACTTGCATGCTGGGATAGCTGACCATAATGCACCGCTCCCAATGCCGCTGCAAGTGCCGCAAATGTCACCATGCCAGTGCGTAAGCAGCTGTCAGTGTGGACAGACTGCAGCGCTTTCTCTACTGCGCTCTCCGAAGGCTGGTTTAACTCACAGCGCTCTACAACTGCAAGTGTAGCCATGCCCCTAGATAAAGAAACAATGAGTTTTACCAGCACCTCCAGGGGTTTAGAAGTACATTCTGAAGTTAATACAGTGTTAATTAACCTTTCCATTCCCCAGGGGCTCTTTACATTTTCAGATTTGGTTTCAGCAGGGCCGGCTTTAGCAGGTGCGGGGCCCCACGCCGAGACGCGAATTGTCTCGCACACCCCCCACCCCAACTCCGCCCCGGCCTGCCCCGACTCCGCCCCCTCCCTGCCCCATTGGATCCCTCCCCAAATCCCCGCCCTGGCCCCACCCCCTGCCTCACCCCCTCACTGCCCCATTGGATCCCTCCCCAAATCCCCGCCCTGGCCCCGCCTCTTCCCCAAGCACGCCTCATTCCTCCTCCTAACCCCTCCCTCCCAGGCTTGCGCTGATCAGCTGTATGGCGGCGCAAGCGCTGGAGGGAGGGGGGAGAAGCAGGACGCCGGGGTTTTTTTTTTTTTTTTCCGCTCCGCCGGCAGCCCCGGACGTTGCGGGGCCCTCTTAGGCGCGGGGCCCCATTCCGGGGAATCGGCCGAATCGGCTTAAAGCCGGCCCTGGGTTTCAGAGCTATTTGAATACAAAATATTTCCAAAGGCCAAAGCTTTCTTGACTCAGGGAATGTCTACACTACGAGAGTAGTTCGATTTTACTTAAATCGAATATGTGGAATCGATATTACAAAGTCGAACGTGTGTGTCCACACTAAGGACAGTAATTCGACTTTGTGAGTCCACACTAACGGGGCAAGCGTCGACATTGGAAGCGGTGCACTGTGGGCAGCTATCCCACAGTTCCCGCAGTCCCCGCTGCCCATTGGAATTCTGGGTTGAGCCGCCAATGCCTTCTGGGTAAAAAAATGTGTCAAGGGTGCTTTTGGGTAACTGTCGTCATCCGACCGTCACTCCCGCCCTCCCTCCCTGAAAGCGCCGGCGGGAAATCAGTTCGCGCACTTTTCTGGTCAGTGACAGCGCGGACGCCACAGCACTGTGAGCATGGAGCCCGCTGCGACCATCACTGCAGTTATGGCCGTTGTCAACACCTCACACCTTATCATCCACCTTTCCCAGAGGCAGATGCTGAGAAATCGGGCGAGGAGGCTACGGCAGCGCGGCGAGGACCTGAAGTCTGAGAGTGGCACAGACCTGTCACAAAGCACGGTACCCTGCGCCGAGGACTTCATGTTGGCAATAGGTCATGTTGATGTTGTGGAACGGCGATTCTGGGCCCGGGAAACAAGCATGGACTGGTGGGACCGCATAGTGCTGCAGGTCTGGGATGAATCCCAGTGGCTGCGAAACTTTCGCATGCGGAAGGGGGCTTTCCTGGAACTTTGTGAGTTGCTGTCCCCTGCCCTGAAGCGCAATGACACCCGGATGCGAGCAGCCCTGAGTGTCCAGAAGCGAGTGGCCATAGCCCTCTGGAAGCTTGCAACGCCAGACAGCTACCGGTCAGTCGCGAACCACTTTGGCGTGGGCAAATCTACCATGGGGGTTGTTGTCATGGAAGTAGCCAACGCAATCGTTGAGCTACTGCTCTCAAAGGTAGTGACCCTGGGAAACGCGCAGGTCATCATAGATGGCTTCGCCGCGATGGGATTCCCAAACTGCGGTGGGGCTATAGATGGAACTCACATCCCTATCCTGGGACCGGACCACCAGGCCAGCCAGTACATTAACCGAAAGGGCTACTTTTCAATGGTGCTGCAAGCACTGGTGGACCATAGGGGACGTTTTACAAACATCAACGTCGGATGGCCGGGCAAGGTTCATGACGCTCGTGTTTTCAGGAACTCTGGTCTGTTTAGACGGCTGCAGGAAGGTATTTACTTCCCGGACCACAAAATAACTCTTGGGGATGTGGAGATGCCTATAATCATCCTCGGGGACCCAGCATACCCGCTAATGCCTTGGCTCATGAAGCCCTATACTGGCGCCCTGGACACTGAAAAAGAACTTTTCAACTACCGGCTGAGCAAGTGCAGAATGGTGGTGGAGTGTGCTTTTGGCCATCTCAAGGGGAAATAGAGAACCTTACTGACTCGCTGTGATCTCAGCGAAACCAATATCCCCATTGTTATTGCAGCTTGCTGTGTGCTCCACAATCTCTGTGAGAGCAAGGGGGAGACCTTTATGGCTGGGTGGGAGGTTGAGGCAAATAGCCTGGCTGCTGATTACGCCCAGCCAGACAGCCGGGCGATTAGAAGAGCCCAGCGGGACGCGCTGTGCATCCGGGAGGCTTTGAAAGCTAGGTTCCTGAGTGAGCAGGGTAACCTGTGACTATTAAGTTTGTGTACAGAGAAGCTGAACCTGCCCCCGTTTCTTTACCAAGTAAATATTCACTATCCTCTCCAGTTACATACCCCGTTTCCCCCCTTCCAACACACGTTTAAAAATAAAATCACTTGAATTTTGTTAATGAACACCGTTTTCTTTATTACTGTTTTCTCGGTAAAGTGTTGAACCTGGGACGCAGACTGTGGTGGGGAGCGGGTGTAGTGTACTGATGCAAAGGACGCTTCTAAACTCTGTGTGTGGGGGCTATGTGACTTTCTGGCAGGGGGAGGACAGTTACAGATCCCCTGCTGCTTGGCTCTGCGATCCAGGATAAGGACCGCTGCATAAGATCTCTAACTGCCCTCCCCCGCCACAAAGTCACAGAGCCCCTCCCACCCCCCACAGAACATGAAAACCACCTCCCAGACTGACCAGGGTAACTAGTAACTGCAATGTGTGTGTGCCCTGCTGCTGAACCTGACCCCGCCTCTGTACCCTGGTAAAGGTGACTGTCCTGTCCAATTACCAACCCCCTTCCCCCCCTTCAGACAGACTCTCCTCTAAAAGAACATGATGGAAACAGTAATTAACAGAAACGTATTTTTTATTAGCAACTGCACATGAAACTGGGGAATGAAACTTGGACGGGGGCTTGGGTGAGGCGGGAAGGAAAGGACTTTTCAAATTTTGGGGAATGAGAGCCTTCTGGTGCTTGAGCAGTCTGCAGGGGTGGAGTGAGAGTTTTCACGGACTCTGCCGCCCCTCCTTCTTTGGACTTTGGGTGAGGGGGGTATGGGACTTGGTGGCGGGGGAGGGCGGTTACAGATATACTGCAGCGGGGCTCTGTCCTCCTGCCTCCGGTCCTGCAGAACATCCACAAGGCGCCGGAGCATGTCTGTTTGCTCCCTCATTAGTCCAAGCAGCGTTTGAGTCGCCTGCTGGTCTTCCTGCCGCCACCTCTCCTCCCGTTCCATGTCTGATCGGTGCATTTGGGACAAGTTCTCCCTCCACTGGGTCTGCTGGGCTGCCTGGGCTCGGGAGCAGCCCATAAGTTCCGAGAACATGTCCTCCCGTGTCCTCTTCTTCCTACGCCTCATCTGCGCTAGCCTCTGGGAGTGTGATGCCAGGCTAGGTCGGGAGACAGTCGCAGCTGTGGGATGGGAAAAAGGGAGTGAATTCCTCAGAAAGATAAATTTTTGGGTGAACAAAGAACATAGTCTTTCTCTGTGAACTAGACCATGCACAGCACCTATCACATGCGCACTCAGGACAAGGTCGAATTTTCGGCCTTCGCATTCAGTGCCTGGGGTCTTGCAGTGCAGATCAGAGAAGCAGGGCAGGACACCGGAATTTGTGTAGCAGGCCGACATGGTAAGCCGTAGACTTGTGGCTGCTTAAAACTTTAATAATAGCACTGGCCTCCTTTCACGTTGAAAGCAATGCCAGTCCCTGCTGCCAGCAATCCGGCAAGCATGAACTCTGCCCCTGTCCCACCCCCTCGCGGCTGTCCCAGGGAAAGATCCCTGTATGCTGCCCCTCTCCCGCCTCCACCGCGTGGCTGTAAACCGCCGGTTACAGTTCTGTAAAGGAACAGGCAAGCAGTCCCAATACTAACATTCCCCTACCTAATTCAAAGCAGGTCACCATGAGCGACATCACTCTGATGAGGATTTCAGAGACGGAAAAAGAAAGGATGCTTCGGGAAAGCCTGCAAAGACCAGGGCCGTATGCCGCCATGCTCTGCAGGGCAATGATCCCGGAGTACTTGCTTGTCTCCTGGCGCGGAAATGTTTCCTACTACGGAGGACCCAATAAGGCCGCTCTCCCCAGGAACCTGATGCAAAGGCTTTCCAATTACCTCCAGGAGAGCTTCGTGGAGATGTCCATAGAGGATTTCAGCTCTATCCCCGGACATATAGACCGGATTTTACTGTAGCTGTACTGGCAGGGACTAAACAGTAGAGCGCCTAGGGCAAACCAGTCATGCTAAACCGGACATTGTTAGATTTTTTTTTAATAGTTGCACTGCCAAGGACTGAAACGTTAAGCGCCTAGGGCAAACTAACCATGAAAAACCCATTGTTGTTATTGTTAATATTCCTGTTCTGTTACAAATAAATGTTTACATGATTAAAGCACTTACTGCTTGATCCTTCCCCTGATTCTGTGTCCGGGTTAATGGCTGGGGACGGTTGGTAGGGGATCTCTGTAAGGGTGATGAAGAGATCCTGGCTGTCGGGGAAATCAGCGTTGTAAGCGCTGTCGACTGCCTCGTCCTCCTCATCTCCTTCCTCATCTTCCCCGTCCGCTAACATGTCCGAGGAACTGGCCGTTGACAATATCCCATCCTCAGAGTCCACGGTCAGTGGTGGGGTAGTGGTGGCGGCCGCACCTAGGATGGAATGCAGTGCCTCGTAGAAACGGGATGTCTGGGGCTGGGATCCGGAGCGTCCGTTTGCCTCTTTGGTCTTCTGGTAGCCTTGTCTCAGCTCCTTGATTTTCACGCGGCACTGCGTCTCATCCCGGCTGTATCCTCTCTCTGCCATGGCTTTAGACATCTTCTCGTAGATCTTTGCATTCCCTCTTTTCGATCGCAGCTCGGAAAGCACGGACTCATCGCCCCACACAGCGATCAGATCCAAGACTTCCCGATCAGTCCATGCTGGGGCCCTCTTTCTATTCTGAGATTGCATGGCCATCTCTGCTGGAGAGCTCTGCATCGTTGCCAGTGCTGCTGGGCTCGCCACGATGTCCAAACAGGAAATGAGATTCAAACTGGCCAGACAGGAAAAGGAATTCAAATTTTCCCGGGGCTTTTCCTGTGTGGCTGGTCAGAGCATCCGAGCTCGGACTGCTGTCCAGAGCATCCACAGAGTGGTGCACTGTGGGATAGCTCCCGGAGCTATTACCGTCGATTTCCATCCACACCTAGCCTAATTCGACATGGCCATGTCGAATTTAGCGCTACTCCCCTCGTTGGGGAGGAGTACAGAAGTCGAATTTAAGAGACCTCAATGTCGAACTAAATAGCTTCGTGGTGTGGACGGGTGCAATTCGATGTAGTGGCGCTAAATTCGACATAAACTCCTAGTGTAGACCAGGCCTCACTTTCCCAAGTCCATTATCTTAAATGGGACTGCACAGGAGAGAAAGGGAAGCATGATTTGACTCCAGCAGTGTTGTTATTGAAAGTCCATTACTAGGATACTTCTGAAATACACAGAGAACACTGAAGGAAATTGCCTCACCTATGTTTTTAAATTATGCGTCTTAGAATGTATCGAACATGTTACTCTTTCAGGAATATTTTAATATAGGATAAAATTGGTGTAGTCTGTTAAGAATCTTTTGGTTTTATGTATTTTACTTTCATTTGGGTGAAAGCTCCAAAATACTGAAAAATCATAGGAAAGAGACTAACTTTTCACTTAACTCTGGTGACTATTTTCTACAGAATCCAGGATTGAATGAACACATTGCAATGTGCCCTGACTTTCTTAGGACTTAAACCATTTCTAGGGGAAATGTCTCCTAACAACTCCTTCTCCTTGGAGTGGCATCTCCAAACTTCCCTCTGCACCTGGTAGAAGCAGAGTGATTTATGAGCCCTGGTCTGTCACAGATAGGTGCTAAATTCCTTGTCACTCCTGCATCTGGGACTGCCCTTCCCCCTCACAGGTATGACGGATCACAGAGGTTCAGCCGGACTTTATAGTAGTCCTGTGGTGCCTGGTTAGTGTCTGGGAAGTTTGCGTCTGGGTCTTCTCGTATTCCTCCTGCTCTTTTTTCATCCTGTCAGAACTTAGTTTTGGCCTGTCTATGAGCTGTGGGGATATTGACAGTGATTTGAATAGTATATACATTTTGCTGAATAGCATATGGGACAGATCTTCAGTGGTGTAAATTGTTTAGCTCCCCTGAAGTCAGTTACCGTCTACACCAGCTGAGGATCTGCCTGTGTGTGTTTACAATGGCTGGTGTATTGAGAGAACACAGACGAACGGGTGAATGGTAGGTGCTATGGGCCCATTTTGAGGTGTCACATGTTTGTCTCCTGCATTTTTGTCTCAGAGTGTATCTTCACAAATACAAGGGTGGGTGATTTTCCCTGGGAATGCTTCACCCAGGTGCCATGTACAGACACAACTCCCAGCTGCATTGTCCTTTGAATTTGCTGGGTAGGCACAATTTCCATCTGTGGCTGATGTTACAGGTCCAAAATCCCTGTTTGGAGCTACAACCCATTTGAAAATGGAGTCCTTTTTTAGCAAGAGCTCAGGAGTGGGCCCTGAGAATTTAGAAGAATACTTAGTCCACAGCTCCATACTTGTTCTCAGTTGGTAACATCCATTTAATGCAAAACTGGACCCTCTCAATATCTGTTGGCATTGCATAAACCTCTTTAGCAATTCTTTGCTTACACAAATTCAAAAGCAGCTAGGAAAAACAAAGAGTCTTTCTAATACAACAAAGATAATGAGAATGAGGCCCTTGGTTGATCTGTTTTCTTTAACAAACGAGATTTCTGCATTACTTTCTCTCTTTTTTTCTAATGACAGCAATTTTTACTTACATCTTCTTCATAAAGAAACTTCCTACACATGGCTATTTAAGAAACTCCACTGTCCATCCTATCAGTAAGATTCATCTCAGCAGGGGACTGTACCTACTGCTTAATCAGAGACAAGAGCCTTGACTGCACCTCATCCTATAAATGTCATGGCTCCTACAGTTTAATACATCTTTATGATGGACAGCATCAGAGTGATAGGAATCTCAATTCCCCTTGTATACAGCTGAAGATGACACAGATACTAACTGGATGACTAAATGATACCCTTTGAAAGGGCAGCCATTCTTTTATCATATTTTTAGAGCATTCATTGCCAGGTCTTGACATTCAAGGTATTCTTTTTTTTTTTTTTTTATCAAAGCTGCTGCTTCTAGTTTTGAAAGAAATGTTGTTCTTGATAGTATCCTCTCTACATTTTTGGATGGAATGATGCTCCATAGAGTTACCTCCATTTGCATTTTGTCAGCAATTGCCATTGGTATGATTGCATGCAATTTTTGTGGATAATACACATCAGAGAATTCAAAGGTCAGATCATTCAGGACAATGAACTTTTTTGTGTTTATGGTGGCAATTAAACTAAATATCAGCCTTTCTTATATGTTTTTCCCCCGCCATAAATAGCTTAAAGCATCTTTGGAAGCGTAACTCATTGTACACACCTTTGTAGACTTCGGACTTGGGCCATATTCCACACTGTGTACTTGAGTATATTAATATGTACGCATGTGTATTAAGAGACCGTTCAGGTTGCACAGTTAAGCACTCAGACACTGGGAAATGAAGAAGTGAAGTTTTCATAGGTAATCTGCCTATACATTATGATACAGTTGTTAGTTACATATGATTACATATTACTGCTCCAAACAATACAGTGTAGCAGCCTGCAGTATTTTTTTTTTTATTCTTGAATACTTTACACTATTTTCATTGTCATGGTGGTACAGTATGTCCTTATTGACCTAAGCATCAATAGAAGTTCTCTTCACCATAAGATTTGTATTTTAATAATTTAATCACTAGACCTGATGTAACTGAAGACAGGGAAAGAAAATTAAGCCCCAGCCTTCCACATCTTTGGTTGGCCATGTTATTGGAGCTATGTGGATTCTGAGTTTGTGTCCTTTGTGAAACACAGTTGGTGTATTCAGGATGCTCCCCTCAGACATCAGCTGGGGGGAAAAGGGAAGAAGTAGAGTCTACAGCTATGTTTACACTAGAGACCTTACAGTGGCACAGTTGTACCAATGCAGCTGCGCTGCTGTAAGATCTCCTATATAGCCACTCTATGCCGATAGGAGAGAGCTCTCCCATCGACATAATTAAACCATCCCCAACGAGCAGCTGTAGGTATGTCGATGGGTGAGTATCTCCCACCAACATAGCACTGTCCACACCGGCGCTTCTTCCGGTGTAACTTATGTTGCTCAGGAGTGCGGTTTTTTCACACTCCTGAGTGACATAAGTTATGCCGACAAAAGTGCTAGAGTAGACAGAGACTAAAATTGCAGTGAAACCACATACAGAAAGAAATTTAGGAACAGAGACATTTTAAACCTGGAAAAATAAGTACTACATGCAAAAATGTCTTTTTCAACAAAACAGCTTTTTGTAGTTAAATAAATAACATGTGTGTTTAAAACAATCAGACCAATTTTTTTCTAGCCATTGGACCCCACTTCACATTGCATTCAGCTCATTTTCTTCTGATCATTGAGAGCAATTCTATTTAATGAGCTAAAACACAAGTAAGCCTACAAAATGTATATGCAGCTTTACTACTATGTTGTTAGAGGAATGTCTAACCTGATCAGCTGCCTGAGGGCCAAATCTTGCTTAAAATAACATAAACACATAGGCCTACTGAAGACAGCTTCAAGCTACATTTTGATATACAGTAGGATGATTATTCTAGTGTTGCTGCAGACACAGAGCAGGATTGATCTCCAGCTGGACCTCAGTCATAAGAACATAAGAATGGCCATACTGGGTCAGACCAAAGGTCCATCCAGCCCAGTATCCTGTCTGCCGACAGTGGCCAATGCCAGGTGCCCCAGAGGGAGTGAACCTAACAGGTAATGATCAAGTGATCTCTCTCCTGCCATCTATCTCCATCCTCTGACAAACAGAGACAAGGGACACCATTCCATACCCATCCTGGCTAATAGCCATTAATGGACTTAACCTCCATGAATTTATCTAGTTCTCTGTTAAACCCTGTTATAGTCCTAGCCTTCACAACCTCCTCAGGCAAGGAGTTCCACAGGTTGACTGTGTGCTGTGTGAAGAAGAACTTCCTTTTATTTGTTTTAAACTTGCTGCCCATTAATTTCATTTGGTGGCCCCTAGTTCTTATATTATGGGAACAAGTAAATACATTTTCCTTATTCACTTTCTCCACACCACTCATGATTTTATATACCTCTATCATATCCCCCCTTAGTCTCCTCTTTTCCAAGCTGAAAAGTCCTAGCCTCTTTAATCTCTCCTCATATGGGACCCGTTCCAAACCCCTAATCATTTTAGTTGCCCTTCTCTGAACCTTTTCTAATGCCAGTATATCTTTTTTGAGATGAGGAGGCCACATCTGTATGCAGTATTCAAGATGTGGGCGTACCATGGATTTATATAAGGCCAATAAGATATTCTCTGTCTTATTCTCTATCCCTTTTTTATTGATTCCTAACATCCTGTTTGCTTTTTTGACTGCCGCTGCACACTGCGTGGACATCTTCAGAGAATTATCCACGATGACTCCAAGATCTCTTTCATGAGTAGTTGTAACTAAATTAGCCCCCATCATATTGTATGTATAGTTGGGGTTATTTTTTCCAATGTGCATTACTTTACATTTATCCACATTAAATTTAATTTGCCATTTTGTTGCCCAATCCACTTAGTTTTGTTAGATCTTTTTGAAGTTCTTCACAGTCTGCTTTGGTCTTAACTATCTAGAGCAGTTTAATATCGTCTGCAAACTTTGCCACCTCACCGTTTACCCCTTTCTCCAGATCATTTATGAATAAACTGAATAGGATTGGTCCTAGGACTGACCCTTAGGGAACACCACTAGTTATCCCTCTCCATTCTGAACATTTACCATTAATTCCTACCCTTTGTTCCCTGTCTTTTAGCCAGTTCTCAATCCATGAAAGGATCTTCCCTCTTATCCCATGACAACTTAATTTACGTAAGAGCCTTTGGTGAGGGACCTTATCAAAGGCTTTCTGGAAATCTAAGTACACTATGTCCACTGGTTCCCCCTTGTCCACATGTTTGTTGACCCCTTCAAAGAACTCTAATAGATTAGTAAGACATGATTTCCCTTTACAGAAACCATGTTGACTTTTGCCCAACAATTTATGTTCTTCTATGTGTCTGACAATTTTATTCTTTACTACTGTTTCAACTAATTTGCCCAGTACTGACGTTAGACTTACCAGTCTGTAATTGCCGGGATCACCTCTAGAGCCCTTTTTAAATATTGGCATTACATTAGCTATCTTCCAGTCATTGGGTACAGAAGCTGATTTAAAGGACAGGTTACAAACCCTAGTTAATAGTTCTGCAATTTTACATTTGAGTTCTTTCAGAACCCTTGGGTGAATGCCCTCTGGTCCCAGTGACTTGTTACTGTTAAATTTATCAATTAATTCCAAAACCTCCTCTAATGACACTTCAATCTGTGACAATTCCTCAGATTTGTCACCTACAAAGGACGGCTCAGGTTTGGGAATCTCCCTAACATCCTCAGCCGTGAAGACTGAAGCAAAGAATTCATTTAGTTTCTCCGCAATGACTTTGTCGTCCTTAAGTGCTCCTTTTTTATCTCTATCGTCCAGGGGCCCCACTGGTTGTTTAGCAGGCTTCCTGCTTCTGATGTACTTAAAAAACATTTTATTACCTTTTGGAGTAACAGAAGAACTTTTCCACCATCTCTGCCTCAAAAAATTATTTCATAACAATGACGATACCACTCATAATTACCATATCCCTCCAACAATCATAAGAGAAAAGAATCATCTGACTGGACACCACAAAGTGGATGAAATCACACTCTTGATCATTACATTGATCACTTCAGGAAAAAAATTGGCTTTGAAATCCTTAATAAACATCACATCTACCATAATCTCTCCACTGCTGAGAGGACAGCCATACAGTCCCTGACTTCTAACCACCAGATAGTGATCAAACCAGTAGACAAAAGGGGCACCATTGTAGTCCTCAACTGTGATGACTACGTTAACGAAGCCAACCAACAACTTTATGATACCATCTACTATAAAGAACTCAAAGAAGACTTCACACTACCAGTTTAACCAGGAACTCAAGGACATCATCAAATCCTTCCCCAAACAACTCCAAGAGAAACTCTACAAACTCATCCCCCACGAACCCACCTGTAGTGAGGCGGTGTGGCCTCCCTCCAAGCCAGAGGGTGAGGGACCTCTCTCTCCACTCATCCCTAGGCCAGTTGGGGCCAAGCCTGGGAAGGAGACAGATGTGTCCTGCTTGCTGCTGCCCGCTGACCCTGCTGCCAAGCCAGGTGGCGGCCTGGACCCGGAGATGCCCGAGGCCGAGGAGGAGCTGGAGCTGGTGGGACTGCTGGTGGCCAAATACCCTGACGAACCTGAGGAACCGGAGACCACGGAACCGGATCTGGAACTCAGCTAGGAGGTATCTCAGGGGTTTAGTTTGATGGTGTTGTGGCTTAACAGCTGGTCAGCGTGTTGTGGGAGGACCCCCACTGACCTGGTGTTGGAACACCCCACCACTGTTAGGGCCCTGGGCTGGAATGCAGTGGAGTCGGGCGGACCTGCGTTCCCTTACCCCTGCCAACCCACCCCTGCGTGCTTAGGCGGGAGGAGTGGGGAGGGAAGGGGAGGCGCTGATCAATGGGGCCCGCCAATGGGCGGGAAGCTCTGGGGGGGAGCTGATGGGATGCTGCCGATGAGTACTAAGCACCCACCATTTTTTGCAGTGAGTGCTCCAGCCCTGGAGCACCTGCAGAGTCAGCGCCTATGCTTCCTCCACAAACTTCACAATATTAATAACCTCCCTCAGAACACCCTTCTCGCCACCAGGGATGTCACTTCCCTATACACCAACATCCCTCAATTGACAGCATAGCTACCTGCCTGAAATATTTACAAGACAATGGACAACCCTCAGATATCCACCCCAAACACATTGCCAAATTCATTCATTTCATCCTCACCCATAAGAATTTTACACTAAACAACAAACACTTTGTCTAAACCATGGGAACAGACATGGGTACTAGGATGGCTCCCCAATGTGGCAATCTCTTCATGGGCCTCCATGAAAAAGAATTTCTGGACAAATGCACCACAAAACCAATGATATATCTGAGACACATTGATGATATTTTCATCCTCTGGACAGACAGCTTAAACTCCCTGTGATGGGGTGGACTATGCTCAGAGGCCCTGGCTGGAGTACTAACGATCTTGCCACAACCATCCCAGGAAAGAAGAAGTGGAGCTAAGTCCTCAAGTGGCTAGAGAGACTGTGCCAATCAGCCAATCAGGAGGGGAGGCTGCCAGGGACTAGCCAGTCAGTCCCTGCCAGCACTGAGCTGTTCGTGGTGCTGTGGCAAAACAGTCAAGAGTGCTAACCCTTAGGCAGGGGAGCGCTGGCAAAACAGTCAAGAGCCAGGGCTGCCCAGAGGATTCAGGGGGCCTGGGGCAAAGCAATTTTGGGGGCCCCTTCCATAAAAAATAGTTGCAATACTATAGTAACATGTATTTGGAAATTTAAAAAATAACCAGTGAAATACATTCAAAAATTAATTTTTAATAATTTGAAAATACACGAAATACATTATTTAAAAACATTAAATGCTTTAATGGTATGTATACATTTGCAATTACATAATGGGCTGTCGCTGGGTGATGGTGATGGTTGGTGCCAATGGACTGTCGCTGCCTGGGGGTGGCGCTACTGTTGCCCAGGGCTGGGTGGGGAGCTGGGCTCTGGGTCGGGAGGTGCCCGGCTCAGAGGGGCTGGGCT